>NC_047527.1:18442406-18749329 GCF_012275295.1 Melopsittacus undulatus
GCCTGCATTTACTATAGAGGTGCCCATTTCAAATTAGACACATTTCCTTGTAAAACAGAAAAATACAATATTGTTACACAAAAACACCCCAAACCACTCCAGTCGCAGTCATAACTCTTCACTATAACAAAACTGCTCAAAACATAGCTTAAGACTAAAAGACCTTCCCCAAATAAGATTTATATTAGTAGGTGATATTTTATATTTAACCTTTACAGAAGATGATTACTCACATGGAATGGATTTTATTCCCCCTGACTAAAGGCTGCAAAAGTCCACTGAAGCTGATAGAAAGCAAATACTACTGATAAAGAAAAGTACAAAGCAAATTATGCTTATGCTAATAACTTAATGTAATAATATCAAACATGGTGGGCCATCTGGTGTAAATCATTGTAGCTCTGATGAAGTCAATGGACCTGGAGCAATTTGCATCAGCTGAGGGCTTGGACTGCTGTACACTATTTCTTAAGAGACCTTTTTTTTAAGAAACCCATTAAGAAAAAATTCTTTTGAAAAGTTACAAGTGTGTGTTAGAAGTCAAGAGTGAACAGTAGTCAACCACATGGGCTGACAGCAGAAATTGACTACCTTTAGTAGGTAAATAACATTAGAAGAACATACAGGATTTTCAAGCAAGCATTAGGTTCCTCTTTTGTATAGATACTTGAGTCCAACTGCTGTTATTTTTAATTATTGAACAGCATGTGGTTTTCATTTTCATTACTAACACTTTCAGCTGCCAAAAGACAAACAGAAGGGCATGGCAGCATTTGTGCTGAAGGATGCTGTAACGACAGGCTCTGCTGCAATATTGTGTGTAGAAGACACAGAGCCAAAACTACCAAAGAAAAGGTAGAAGTAATTTCTCACTTTGTGAACTTCATTAACATGACATGGGTTGTTAGGAGTTTGGCATCATTCTAATCTCTGCAACGATCACCAGATAATGCCAACATCATGTCCAAAGGCTCAGGGACTTTTACTGTCCTTTTGGCTTCTTGCAAAGCATCCATGCTGTGAGGTGTCATCTGCCCTGCTGCTCCATCTGGCTGGGGCACCGTACCCTCCGCACTGACACCCAAATACGCATTCTGAGTAACACTGCAAACTCTTTCTCATTATTGCTCCTCCTCTTGTCAGGTTCATGAGATGAAATACCTGCTAAAGCCTTTCATCAGTTCTGGATTACTCTGTTGCACCCTTGCAGAAGTGAACAGTCTTCCTGACCTTGCAGGACCTGGTTAAGACCACCTCCATACTCTCAATTTGGCAGGCCTTGGCGAGATGAACATTTCTGAGCTCCAGGACAGTTCAGTCACATGCTTTTCACAGAGGGCTGAACAGAGCACAGCTCACTTTGGGATCTCAGTGCAAGGATGGTCCAGACACACCATATCTCCTTCCCAGACCACAGCCATCTTTTGTTCTAGCAGATTCAGGGCAGGGGAGGCACAGGTACACGCTTTGGTATTACCCTGATAAGGGGCTGACATGCTGCCAGAATGCATGCCATTCTAGGCATGCAGGTATCCCATGTGAGCTCCTCAGACACCCAGTCTCTCCACTGCAGGCTGGAATGGGCTGCAGGACAAATGCTGACCTGCAGAAATATGTGTATCCTGTGACTGACCTCCCTCCTCCAAACCTGGGCTGGTATTGACTAGGTGAGGCTGAGGCACCTCTCAGACTCCCTGAAACCTCTGCAACTGCTCATAGAGACAACGGAAAAATCAACTGTAGGACTGATGTTCAGTTGGTGATGTGGTGATGAGGACCTCTTGAACTTCATTTTCCCAAGATGTCTTAAGGCCACAGACCCCACAATTCCTAAGTAAGTGAATCACAAATGGCAGCTTCCGTGACAGGCAGGTCACCTGTAGCCTTCCTATCCCAAATGCTATAGAATGCTGTAGCAAATGTGTACCTGGCCTTTATTCATACAAGTGGGAACAAGGATGGGAAGATGTTGGTCCCTATGCTCCAACAGGAGTTCAGAAACTGAACTGAGAAACATGGGAAAAGATGCTAAACAGAGTACAGCAGTTAAAAGTATGTCCCACTTCGGTTTGTGTAGTGAGGACCAGTCAAGAAAAACAGGAAGTAGCGATGGATGCTCTTCTTAGTAGGTATGTATATACACATTAATTGAGTATTGAGTATATAATTGAGTATAAATATTAAATAAAAGCAATTTAACTAAAAGAAAGAAATAATGAATCTTGTTTATTTCACAGCTACTGACTACTGCTCAGTCATAACAAACACTGGAAGGACCTGTGACAATCACCTCACCCAAACTCTTGCTCAAAGCAGAGATTACACCACAGTGGGGAGCATCTTTCATGGTAAGTGAAGATGGATATTTAAAGCAAATTAAGAAAATAACAAAGTAATACTAGGATGGTGCATTCTTCAGTTCTGCAGAAAGTCACAGGAAAAGAGTTTTGTACTGGTTTGCAAACTAGTCCATTTAACTTGTGTTAATCGCCTGATTTTACATTCCACTTTTCATCCATTACCAATTTTGTTAGAGAAATAATGTAAAAAATGTTCTAATAGTGTTTGGGAAGGGCTGTCACAGAAAATGTAAAAGCAATTATTTTGACCAGCCTAACTGATGAGATTAGCAGAAAGCACATGTCTAAATAAAATGGGGGAATACAACTGGAAACCAAAATTTTAACTGATGTTTAACCAAGTATTGGAAATGAAGCCTCCAAATTTGACAGTGATAAAAAAGTTACATGAAATATAAATATTCAAGAGCTCTCCACAGGAGTCAAAAAGAAATTGAGCAATAAATACAAACAAGGAGAACGAGTGACTACATATAATCAAAATGAGACACAAGGGTGAAACACTTGTCATCCCTTGGGGCTAACATACTACAATCCCAAACCAGCCCCAGTGAGTGTTGAAGGTTATTTGCACAAATTTGCTAAAATCCATTTAGCAAGATTTCTCACATTTTTGGTAGCATGGTTGTGTTACCCAAGAGAATAATCATCTTGAGATGATTTTCAAGCTGAAGCTACTGGATTTGCCTCTCTTGCGTCATGTATTGAGTACGGATTTTGAAAAGCCTTTAGTCTTATTTACATGATATGATAATTCAGAGGGGTTTCAAAAACGTTTTTGGTGCATTTCCTAGTGGGACCAAGAACACATGGCACTTTGCAATTAACTCTACATCAATGAAGTTACACAAATAATGTAACATGAAATAATCAATCACAGGCAAGGGAAAACTGTTCTTTTCACACCATTGTGTTTTTCCAAACATAGCTTTCGAAATAAGACAGCTTCACTGACTTTTAAATGGGTGTTAGTATCACCCCTTCCAAAAATTTATTGCTAAGTACAATGCCTATAGGAGAGCTTGTGTTATGTGAGTGTTACTAATGTACATGGGATCTGACCTCCGGGAGCCTTGTGCAAACACAAGATAAGCCAGGGATGAATCAGGACCTGCATGTACCCATGCAGATCATCAGGCCCGTCACATGTGCTCTGCCAGGAGGACAGGTATAGCAGGAGAATGAACTTGTATTAAAACACATTAACATATTTTTCATGCTGTAG
The DNA here is from genome assembly GCF_012275295.1 of Melopsittacus undulatus. Lineage (NCBI taxonomy): Eukaryota > Metazoa > Chordata > Aves > Psittaciformes > Psittaculidae > Melopsittacus > Melopsittacus undulatus. The sequence continues at coordinate 18,445,992 of NC_047527.1, forward strand.
TGGCCTAATTCTCTCAGTTGCATCCAGTGCAAAGTCTCTTTCTGATCCTTTCTTTCACTTGCTGACATTACTTCAGTGTTTTTACATGAATCCCCCGGGTTTAGAGATAATTGAGAACAAATTATTTGGCAGAAGCCCAACATCCATAATTAGATCTATTAAAGCTTAAAATGTCTCAATTATTCTTTCTTGAAAAACCTGCAGTCAAAACACTTTTAATCAAAAAAGTTTGTTGCTCCCCTCAAAAAAATCTGTGAAAAGTTTACCCCAAAGTACCATCAACTAGAGGTGCATTGAAGCCTTCTGCTGAGCCTTCAATAAGAAAGATTTCCTCTGGAGAAGGAGAGGAGCAGCAGGTAAACTTCAGAGGAGGAGAAAAACCCATTGTAGCAGCAGCAGCTGCCAGATCCTGCCTTAACCCACAGCCCCCCTCACCCCTTCGTTTCGGGGAGAAGGCACAGGCCTAATCTATCCCATATGATGAACAAGCTTCTGTGCAGTGCTGCACAGATATCTGCCCGGAGTCTATTAATTTTAAGATAAAGTAACACATGCAATGCTCATTCTTCACGCATTGTTGCTATCTGTAATTTACAGGCACAGGGAATTGCAGAACTAAGCAATGAGTTGTTATTAATGTTAAAAGTGGTTCCCAAAGGCCTGGTTGTGCCTGTTCTCCCACCCATCCAAGATGCCCACCTCAGAGCAGGCACAGGGCTTGTGTCCCACAGCACATAACCCACACCTTGCACTCCACACACTGCACAGCTGCTCTAGGCAGAGAGGCTGAGGTGGGAAGGGGTCTCTGGAGGTCCTCTGGCCCAAGTCCCCAGCTCAGGCAAGGCCACCCAGAGACAGCTGCTCACACTGCCAGCCTTGGTCTGCCTGGGGATACAGCCCGGTGAGGGTAAGAACCGCTGCTGGCAACATTTGCTGTCATGTTGTGGATTACCATGTGGCAACCAGAAACATCACAGGTATCAGTTTGTGGGATGGCAGTAAAACTTTCACAGAACCACAGAATCATAGAGCAGTTTTTGAAGGGACCTTCAAAAGTCATCCCGTCCAACCCCCTGCAATGAGCAGGGACATCTTCAACTAGATCAAGTTGCCCAGAACCCCATCCAGTCTGGCCTAGAGTGTCTCCAGGGAAGGCGTATCCACCACCTCACGGGGCAACCTCTGCCACTGTTTTACCGCCTTCAGTTTGAAGAGTTTTTTCCTCACATCCAGTCTGAATCTCCTTCTTTTAGTTTAAAACTGTTTTCCCTCACCTTATGACAACAGGCCCTGCTAAAAAGTCTCTCCCCATCTTTCTTTTAGGCTCCCTTTAAGAACTGAAAGATCACAATAAGATCTCCCTGGAGTCTTCTCCCCTCCATGCTACCCCAACTCTTGCAGCCTTTCCTCACAACAGAGGTGGTCCATCCCTCTGATCATTGTTGTGGGTCTTCTCTGGACCCCATCCAACAGGTCTATATCTTTCCTATGCTGAGGCCTCCAGAGCTGCACACAGTACTTCAGATGGGGTCGCACAGGAGCAGAGTAGAGGGGAAAATCACCTCCCGCAACCTGCTGGTCACACTCCTTTGGATGACAATAATAAACATTTTATTGTGTCCTGCTGGCTTATTTTTAATGAACATAGAGTTTGGAAAACATAAAATCATAGAATTGTTAGGGTTGGAAAGGACCATAAAATCATCCAGTTCCGATCCCCCTGCCATGGACAGGGACACCACACACTAGACCATGTTGCCCAAGGCTTCATCCAACCTGGCCTTGAACACTGCCCAGGGATGGAGCATTCACAACCTCCCTGGGCAACCCATTCCAGTGCCTCACCACCCTAACAGTAAAGAATTTCTTCCTTACATCCAATCTAAACATCCCCTGTTTAAGTCTGAATTCGTTACTCCTTATCCTACCACTACAGTCCCTAATGAATAGTCCCTCTCCAGCATCCCTGTAGGCCCCCTTCAGATACTGGAAGGCTGCTATGAGGTCTCCACGCGGCCTTTTCTTCTCCAGGCTGAACAGCCCCAACTTTCTCAGCTGAGCTTAACTGTTGCTATTGTCTGCAGTGTGCAAAGCAGTGGCAGGATATTTTCCACTGGCAGCCTCACGATGTTTCCTTGCCCTTGTTGTAACCCACTCCCTCTGGCCATGACTGAGCAGAGCCAAGGTAAGCTGCAGGCCTTTTTGCCTCTTTTAAGTAGACACAACAAACATATACATTTTGTATTCCTTATGCGGACGTCCCTATTTTATCACTGCTGCACGCGTTTAAATGTGTCTCCAGCATAACGTTTGCACTGTCCTGCGTATAAGATCTCTTCTAAAGTGTCAGAGATAACTTCTCAATCTCAAGAGTACGAACATACTACACAGCCCTGGACTTTTCAGCTTGATAAAAATAATCTCCATTCTCATCCGAATGTTTCAGAGCTCTGTCAGCAAATAAAGAGTAAATCTTCACAGCCATCAGCATCCATCCCCAGGGTATTAACCAAGGCTACATCTGTACCCAAAGTGGCAGAGCATCAGGATCAAAGCATTTACAGGGCTTCAGCTGTTTTCAAACTTCCACCTGAAAGTTTGTCCCCATGGCTGGGACCAAGGAGCAGGTAACTGCTTAGAGCACACCTGCACCCCATGGCCTCCGCAAGAGAACACATTCCCTCCCCATGTCTGCTTCTAGGCCTGCCACACACCACTCATACAGGAGGGCTGTCAGGGCTCTTAAGCTGTGGGAAAGTCGCTGGCTCATCCATGGCTCCCAGGTGACACGAAGCCATGGCAGGAGGTGCCAAGCAAGAGCATGTGAACCATGGTGTGTGGGGTCTGTCTCATGTTTGTGCATCTGCTCCTCTCTCTGCCTTACCCTTGTTCTCGTTAGCACCAGGCACAGGCAGCAGCCAAGTGTCTGTCAGGCAGATTGAGCATATGGCACATTCCTGAGCAACTTCAAACACCACTTCCAAGCATGTGCAAGAGCTTCTATGCCGTATTCCCGGCTGTTGCTGCATCTCCCTAGGTGGGCTAATGAAAGAAAGACCCTAATGCTCAGGGTCTTTCTGCAGGTGCTTGGAGACAAAGCATATCCAAAGAAACATCTACATCTTATTATTAATGCTTCTCTCCCGTTTTGGTCTGAATCCAAAGGGGGAAGAATGCAAAGATTAAAATAAATATTCACATATACAAATTATGTTTATAACATCAAGGCATGTTCATGTAACCATCTGGCCAACCCTGGGATCTGTTGCTGGTCAAAATTTGGTAATGTGTATGTTTGCAAAGCAACACTAGATGTTGAGAAGACATATGACCAATGTAGATAGACACTAAGAAAACAATCAGTGTTAAAGAAAGGTAAGGGTTAAAATGACATAATAGTTTAGTGGAATTTGCAACTTTGGAGTAAAAATTTTTATCATTTTAGGCATATTAAAGTGAGTAGTTTATGTTGCAGAACTATGGGACAGAAGGTAATTACGTATAACACATTAATCTATATGATGAATTTTGCAGTATCCATAATTAAGGAGAGTGATAGCCTCCTAAATACTAGTTAACTAACCTCTGGCAGGGAAGCCAGCTCCTGGAACCTGGGGAACCCAGTGGTGATCCGTCTCCTACATGCTTTTAAAACAATAATAGGAAGGTTTTAACTTTTCCAGATTCTTGCAATGAAATCTCACACTACACAAGTGCTTCCTGCAACACACCCTGCACTAACAATAATTGCACTTGTCAGTGTTTTGGAAGGGGCATTAGAGCTACTGCGACAAGAAGGAAAGCATTTGAGAACGCAAAAAAAAACCCCAAAATAACTTCATTTGAATAAATCACCAAGAAAAAAAGTGATCTTTAGGAGTACCAAAGATTGACCTAAATATTCTCTTCTAGAAGCAAAAAGAGGTGTTTTGAAAGACTTCATTAAAAATACCTCATGGAAAGCTGGCTTTGACTTTGGGATTCAAGTTCATGAAGAGGAGATTCAAATGCTATTAAGGTTAAACTGAGCTGCAGTTTGATTTAACTGGGCTTGGGGTTCAGCCGGGTTGTCTGCACAGCAGCCAAGCAGGATGACACCACAATTCCTTTTGCAGTCAGAGGGTGAGCTGGAATAAAGCAGCAGGGGTTTTGGTCCTGAAGCTGGAAGAGGAATCCTAATTCACTCTGTGGATGATAAACATACTCCCTGGGCTGAGGCAAGTAGTGGGTGGCTGCCTGCTCCACCTAAGCCAGTGAGTGTAATGTGAGTAAGGGGTGTGAAGTGTCATTTCAAAACACGTGTGTCAGAGAACACAGGGCTAGCCAAGGATCTGCAGAGGGGAGGTACATCACCCCTGCTGCTTCCTGCTCGGTTCTATGCTCTGTCTCTGGTGGGACCCAATGCAGCAACACTCGCTACAGTTATAAGGAAAAATCAGCCCAGGCCAGGAACCAGGTTCAAACACTGTCATGCCACTGCCCACACTGTTTAGTTACATTTCTAGGTGCCAGCCAGGGATGTGAGTGCTTTGTGGGGATGGGAGTGCAACATGCCGGGCACTGCTAGCGAGAGAGGGAGCATTACAGCCCTGCAACCCTCCTGGCCTCTGAGCCTCTTGTGAGTGTGAATGAAGAGAAAATGTTCATCTCAACATTTACAAGGAAGCAAACAAAATATCTTCAAAATTTTAAGGCACTTCAACTTGGCTGTGTCAGTTGTGTGGTGCTGGCACAAGGCATTTTTTACAAAGACACATTGTTTTGAAAACCAGAAATTATCCTACCTCAAATCATCATCTAATGTTTATTAAAGCCACTTTCTGAATAAATTGCATTTTAAGCATGGTGAAATGTCAGACTTTAGGGGGGAAAAAGTTTAAATGGACCAAATACATTGCAAAACTCAGTGATGACTTTTATGACTCTCTGGGAATGAAAATTACTAAATCCTTTTTGCCCCCTGTTATAAACCAAAGTTCAAAAACTGGAACAAGGTCACTTTTAAACAGACACATTCCACCCAATCATCATTTAGGTGAAACAAAATATGAAAGTCACTGCAGATTTATGCAGTAGCCACCAATGAAATTCTATTCGATATAAATCAATGAAATTGGATCTATTCAGATTAATGGGGATAGGGGTCAGGGAAGCATGCCCGTTCCTCAGCAGTCAAAGTGACAGATTGTGTAGGTTTTCTACAAATCTGACGTGGTTTCTTAATTAGAAACATAAAGGAAGCGGATATACAAATCCCACTGGTATCCGGTGGAAATGAGAGGAGAATGCCAAATGATAAGCCAATATTTATAGGGGATTGTTTCCAGGAATTTATTACATTGTTTTTCCATTTAATTACCTTGAACTGGTCCTATAGAAATACTATAAAGAATATAAATGTGCTCTTTTTTTAGAAACTGGCAAATTCCTGTTTAAAGTGAGCTAATTAGTCTTGCTAAATACATTTGAGATCTGCTGTGAAATCCCAAGGCTTAGACTGCTTACAACATAATCACCTTAGCTGACATTTCTCAATGGAAAAGTCTAACCTTTATGGGGCACTGGGAAAGACGATCTCATATATTATTCCAACCTTTACAAATCTCTAAGGCAGCTGGATCCATTTTTAGAATAAAATCATACATATTGTATGATTTGTGATTCATTATTTGCCTTGAAGAAGTTAATTGTGCGTTTGTAAGAGAAGGAAGAAGGCAGCAAGAGCGCTGTTTGCAACAAAAATCACTGGGGGGATTTAGGTAAATTTTTCTGAAATAAAGTTTTAAGGAGGGACTGTGGGTTTTTTGTTTGTTTTAGTTAGTTTTGGTTTGGTTTTGGTTTGTTTTTTGTTGTTTTTTTTCTAGAAGTGTTCAGAATTAAACAGGGGCAAATTTGTGTTATTTCCTCTCAGTCATATCCTTGAACCCAATTCTGGTTTGACTTTTAACTTAAAAAAAAAAAGCCATCTCAGGAAATTGCTGGAATCAACACCTGCTTTGAAATCAGAAATGGTAGTCAGGAGCTACTGTTTCAGACCAATAAAAGTGTAGCAGTACATACGAAAACAGACAAACACTGTGAGGCAGCAGAAGACAGGGTATATTTCCTGCAGGAAGAAATAGGAATAGGCATTTTTCCAAGTATTATTGTTCTTAAAAAATACTCTGTACTGCAGTAACACCTAAGAGTTTTATTCCTAGACATGTCACATTTAAAATAATGCATGATCCCTTCAGAACTTAAACTCACTTCACAGAAAACATTGAGCTCCATATGTCCTATTAAAATTCATAGGTCTGACGAGCTTAACCATGTTTGCAAACCTCAGTTTTTCAATCAAATTTGAAACAAAAGGCAATGGCTAGATATAGATTAACAAGACTGGTAAAGAATCTGAATAATCAATGGTCAGTGAGACTTCATATTTTTCTGGTTTTCCATCAGCAGCAGGTAAAATGAAGATCTATGTGTAGCTGTCAGGAATGGGAACATGGACAGAGGTCCTGCCTGGGCTGCAGAACAGTGAGGGATAGAACTTGATAGTGTCTGTTTGAAAATCTGCTGTGTGAGCAATGGAAGCTGAAGCCCGTCTTTGATACTGAGGGATGGGCAGGATGCACATAATGTTTTGAAAAGTTTTAAGAACTGAGACAAAGGAGCTTATTTGCAAAATGATGAAGAGGGAACCAGGGAAGGATTACAAGGATTACAAGGAAAGTATCACAGTCACAGGAGCAAGGCAGAAAGATGACCCATGCAGGAATACACTCAGTGGAAGGGAAAGGCAAAACTTCATTTATCAAAACTGGAAAAAATGCATAGAGAAATCACAATGTGAGGTGATGAAAGCTATGGGGTGAGGTTAGCTGTGCAGTTAGATAGCAAAGGCCATGTCTTAGAGATGCTGGGCAGACACTTCAACTCTTTTTTCTCACAGCGACCTCACTCCTCTTTCCAGGTGTGAAAATATTGAAAGATGTGGGACAGGGATTTGTCAGTTAAGTGGAGTGACAGACACATGCTGCTGCTACCTGCAGGAATGATGATGGAGCTGGGAGCCTGATTTAGAATCATAGAATACTTAGGGTTGGTAAGGACCTTAAGATCATCTAGTGCCAACCCCCCTGCCATGGGCAGGGACACCTCACACTAGACCATGTTGCCCAAGGCTCTGTCCAACCTGGCCTTGAACACTGCCCAGGGATGGAGCATTCACAACTTCCCTGGGCAACCCATTCCAGTACCTCACCACCCTCACAGTAAAGAATTTCTTCCTTACATCCAATTTAAACTTCCCCTGTTTAAGTTTGAACCCGTTACGCCTTATCCTGCCACTACAGTCCCTAATGAATAGTCCCTCCCCAGCATCCCTGTAGGCCCCCTTCAGATACTGGAAGGCTGCTATGAGGTCTCCATGCAGCCTTTTCTTCTCCAGGCTGAACAGCCCCAACATTCTCATGGGGCTTATTCCTGGCATAAAGCAATCTGTATGCTGCTCCCTAGTATAAAGCAGACAAGATGTCCCAGTGAACGCAACTGGGTTACAACCAGGTAACAACTTTTTTGTCCCACTTAACCAGACGCACACTTACTTGTTATTCCATAAAATATGCCAGACTATTCTCTGGCTTTGCAGAGCACAGCTTGTGTCCATGCGGTTGTACCCTCCTCCTCTGTCCTCCAAGAAGGTACTCTCATCCATACTAGCTCTTGGAACAGTTCCTTGGCCGTTCTTTTCCCCAGACTGCTGGGGATGCCCTTTCCATGGACATCTTTCCATGAAGAAACATGGGTTGCCACAGCCCAAACCATGCTAGAAATTGTGCTACTATTTATGCCGTTGACTGACTGCACATCAGTGCCCTTGTCTTGTTTAGTTTACTAGAAGTTATAAAGACTAATTTAGTTTACCAAACTAGTGCTACTTTACTAGTGCCAAACTGAAAGTATCCCTAGTGTTGGGGGAAGGAGAGGGAATGGAAGGAAATGTGTAGTGGGGCGAGTTTACAAAGGAAACTTCTTGAACAAATCCCAAGTTTAACTAACTCACATAATCTCAAGAAACAGCATTACCAAAAGCCTCCCCCACTACATATTTACTACTAATTGCACTAAGCTGTGGGCCTACCTGTCCACCCACTGCAGGCTATGGAGCTGACCAAATTGATTCTACCTGTTACATAGCACTTCCTACATACTTACCAATCACCCTAGAACTGGGGAGACATGAGCAAGCTCACCACCCTTGTTTTACCAGGAAAATTAGGGCCAGGTTGTTTCACAAAGCTATAAGCTCATTGCAAAAGTCACACCTTTAAAGTCTCCTATTATTAGTATTTATTATCTGCACGGCAGTACAGCCTATGCACCCTGAGCCTCAGTGTATGAGGTGCTACATACAAAACCAGAACAGAAAGATATTTCCGTGCTCCAGTGGGCTTATGCTGATCTGGCTGCTTAGCAATCTTGAAATGTTTTGTTGAATATTAAGATTGAACAAACAGACAAAGTATGTGGCTTGTACTCAAATATTTTTTAATGAAAATTTCTGACCCAAACAACCCTTGAAAGGTAGAAGCTGTCATTCTGAGAAATGTGTAGGGGCAGGCGTCATCTTTTACGATGCAGAATCTGACATGCTTTCAAAACACTGGCACCAAAGTGAGAGAGACCTGGGGACAATTTTTGGCATGAACATTAAGGAAAACTGTCTAAACACTGGAAGAAACTGAAAAGTTTACACCTTTTTGAGAATTTAAACTAATCTATGCTGCTTTGGGGCATTTTTCTTTAGAATAAGTATTCTGTCTTCTATGGCACTGTACAGTACATGTAGCAGAGGATACCACTTTAGAGAAAGAAAATAAACCTCATGACACAAATCCTGTTCACCACACTTAAGCAAACATTCTTCATATTGAATCCAATAGCACAACTTATGAAAAGTAGAGAAGAGAACTTGGTCCATTATGTGGCTATCAAATTTAAATTACACCAATAACTGAGATGCATGGGGTATCAGTGACAGGAATACTGGACCCATAGTGTATGATTACTCAATTACTCCAATGTCTGTTGGATGCTTAAAGGCTAAAACAATTTTGGGTTCCTTCCAGTCAGTGCATATCATTGTCAGCTCTTCAGACAGTTTACCTTTCCCAAGAAGCTTTTGCTTACCTTATCACCTTCCCAGATCTGCTGCCTGCATTCTCCAATTACTGCCCTTAACAGCAAGCCACGATACATATACTTTACACTTCATCTTTATCTGTTCCATTTCGGTGATGTGATATTAGGCAAACATCTTAAACTTACAGCGCAGGGCTTTAAGTCACTGACATCTTAGATTTATTTCCCCCAGAGCTTTCAGTTCTAGCAGAAGCTCAAATGGAGCTGTCAGAAAGCAGAGCAGGGAGCCATAGCCACAAACATGGAGACAGTTTGGAGAATTAAAGTATTCTTAGAATGCAAAGCAAAAAGGGGCAAAAATCTGCAATGCTCTGTAGTTCTGACTCTTGAAAGAGATCACAAAATTGAAAGTTGAAAACAAGCTGAAACAAGATGATCTAAATCATAAAGGAAAAATGTGTGAAGCAAGGGATCTAAGTAACTTAAGTTAAAAGAAATCTGTAAAAGAGAACACATTAGCTGGAAACATTTCCTATTATGATGTATTTCTATTACAAAAAGAAAACTTAAAAAAAATAGCTGTTCACAGAATGAGCAAGAAATAATCTATTTCCTCCATTAAACAATTTTATCTGATTCAGATTTACTCTGCAGTACCAATATTTGAAATGTAATGCATCATCCATGGGAATAACAGCCAACCCATAGCTCACTCATAAAAGGAATGTGGTAAATACTTAATACCCAAAAAGCAAACTCGTGTGTTTGTTCTAATTTCTCACATGGGTCTTAAACTGGCTTCTGTGTGCTGATAAAATGAATCCATAGCTGAGTGCCTTCTGCTTCCATCAATTTTTTAATGAAAATTTAAAATTACACATTTTGAGCGTCAGTCATCACTTCTTACAAATGCTCAATAATATTTTCCCCAGTTTGTTGGTTTCTCTGGATGCTTTTTCTGCTCCAGAACTAAAACAACAGTTTTGTAATGCAAATCAGAAAAAGAAGTCTTCAGAGACAAATTGTTTACAGCCAATAAGTGCAGAAAACTCATATACCAATAAAGAAAAATAATAAGAAAACCAGCAATGACTACAAAATACCCAAGCTATTAAATTGCTTTTCTAATATTTTTAATATTGCAATACAGTTTTAATATGAGATAATAATTGGCACATTTTTAATCCTGTTTAGAGAAAGTGGGACTCTTTACATAACTTTGGAGTATTTCTAATCCTTGTGCTTTCAGCGTAAGAGCTCAGGCTCACAGAGCTATTCAAGAAAGGCTAGAAACCTAGATACTTCTTCAGAGCCAGTGTACATTCAGAACTGGGTCTCTGAAAAAGACTTTACAGTCATGAAATGCACTGATTTAAAAGCATCTTTGGATTTCAGGTAAGCACCTAAGCATTCACTTGACCATAAGTGAAAGCTTATTGTTGCTGATTGAAAACACGTGCTTTCTTCAGATGGTACGATCGACACTACTGGTTGCTTAGCAGCTCTGTAAATCACATTATTTCATGGAGGTGACCCTATTTAAAATGAAAGGCATGAAATTTTAAAATATCTTGTCCAAGTCACACACACATAACCCACCCATCTGTACGTAAAACCAAATCACACGAATCCATGGAGTGCCTTGCCCAGTAAGGCCACATAAACACATTCCATTTTTCACAGTTCAAGAAAAAAAACCCTCTCTAGATAGTTATATTAATCACTGATTGGGACTTTGCAGACCTCAGAGCCAGTAACCCAAAACTTGCCTCAAATTAGAAAAAAATGGATGTGGTAGTAGTTAACATTAAGGTGGAACTCTTCTGATTGAACTATTTATCTGGTAGCATTTCAGATAATTAAAACTAGGCTCTGAGTAATATGAAAGGGTATAGTTATGGTCAGTTTTCTATCTTCTAGCACTGCAGGGCTGTTGGGACTAGAAAATTATATGCAGGCAGGTTTGGAAGAGATCCAAGGTAGACCACACCGGACTAAGTAACATCTGGTGTATAGGGCTTAGGATTTTAAAAGTGTGTCTGGACAGCTGTAAAATGGAAATGACATACATCTCTGACTAAAGGCTATACGTAAAGCTGGCAGCAAGTTAACTGTATGTTATTTGGAAAGGCACTGTTCTCATCTCAAAGCTGGGTGCAACCAGGTACAATCTGGAGTATGTGCAAAGACGTTCCAACTACACTTGTAAAGAATTTATTTTACATCAAGTGAATGAGAAATACTTGTAAAACCTTCATCTTTGACTAGCATTTTTCCTGCCTCCTTTTCAGGTTTAACAAGTTGAAAAAAATCCAAAACCAAAACAGTTCTAAGACCTTGGTCCAGCCCCAGGATGTCACCAACGCAGATAATCTACAGATGACTTCAGTAACTGTTTACATGGTATGAAGTGCTGATATATATCAATCTAGTCATTGCTGAATTTAAACAGTTATATATTTTACTCAAAATTTTCAGAAAAGGAAGACTTTTCTGTAAATGATAATGTACAAGCAATGTCTGCCATCATTGTCTCTGCATTTTTCTCCATACTGGTGTAATGACATGACAGTGCTTTCTTTTGTGAAGCCATAAAATCACCTTCCCATAGATAAGAGCAAAAGCCAGAGGAAAAGAGATGCTTTCCTGACCCCTACCTTGAGCACATACTGCATGGTGAGGAAGGATGTCAATGGTGGAAGGGAGGCAGCAGAGGCTAGACTTTATTACCATCTGTTTCTGGCCAACTCCAGTGCCAAAATGTATATACGCACGTTTTCTAAAAACTATAGCTAGAGTTCCCAAGTGATTATAATCACTCTTGGGAACAATGGCCAGTGCCCACTTGTGTGTTAATTATAGTCAACCTGATCTCCATTCCTCTCTCCAAATGCTCATTGCATGTCCCTGTTGCATGCTGTCTTAAAATAGAAATGCTCCTGGGAAAAGTCATATACCACATGTGTGTCCACACAGCAACTTATACAATAAGAATAATATATAGCTATATCATAGAATGGTTTGGGTTGGAAGGGATCTTAAATCTCATCCAGTTCCAAACCCCTGACAGGGGGTAGGCAAACCTTCCACTAGAGCAGGTTGCTCCAAGCCTTGTCCAACCTGGCCTTGAACACTGCCAGAGATGGGGCAGCCACAGCTTCTCTGGGCATCCTGTGTCCTGTGCCAGTGCCTCAGCACCCTCACAGGGAAGTTTTTTTTCCTTATATCTAATCCAAATTTCCCCTCTGTCATCTTAAAGCCATTCCCCCCTTGTCTTGTTACAACACGCTCCTATAAAAAGCTGCTCTTCAAATTTTTTGTAGATCTCCTTCAGCTACTGGAAGCTTTTGTGGAATTACAGGTCAGTGTGAAGCCACCCCTGGCTGTGCTGCTCTAGTCTGAATTTAGATATGTAAATATAACATATATGTACATATATAAACCAAAAAGAATGTCTCATTCTCTCTTACTCATCACCTGACAGGCCCATGGGTTCCTGCTGAAAGCAGACCTCTCTCAACTAACCACTGGTTTGGGTGCCCAGCTAAGTTCCAGTTGTGGTAATTAAGTCCAGTCAACATTTCAGTTAAGACTGGGCTACATATGTGCACTGGCCAAGTAGTCCTTGAGGCTACCAGAACTGAATCCTTTTTCTTCTTCTCTGCAAGCAATACAACCCGTCTTTTTCTCAAGGAATCACCACATGCTGTCATCCACTGCAGCCATGCAGTGAGGCAAAAGATTGGGCTGGTGGCACCCTGTGAGAGCAGCAGTACACACGCGCACACACCAGCAATCACATCTGCTTACTCCTGGCTGTCTGGGAGCCACTTTATGAAGGTTTGTGACCTGTTGCCTTCACAAAGAGTCACACTGTAAAACTCCGAGAGACACCCCAGGACAAAGCACCTGCAAAATACACTTACTCCAGAAATACATTTTTCATTTTACAGCATCTGAAACCATTAAGTCAGCAAATAACAGTGTTCCTGAAAGTGGAGAAAAAATAAGCCAAACCATTTTTCCTCCAAAGTCTGAAACACAGTTCCTAGGCTGTGAACATTGCCAATTTTTATCCTGCAATTACATTTTTGCCCGTTTTAAAACTAAATCTATTGCAAACTGCAACTGAGATTTTATATCGTATCAACTCTGTATTTAAAACCCAGTCACTAATTCCAATATGACAGATTTCTTACAATAGGAAAATGGACCTTTAACAGCAGTGGTTTATATTAAAAAGGGTTTAAAAAGAGTTGCAGGACTCTTTACTGTAGGAATGCTCATTGCAAAGGTAAAGCAGGGAGAAATCAAAATGCCAGAGGTAGAAATAGTACTGCCCAGCAAAACATTTCCAGTGCCCAGGGTAAAGGATGAGGAAAGTTTTACTATCAATGAGACTGGGTAACAATCTCAGGTGAGCAGTGCCTCCTTATATCCACTGGCTAAGAGATTAAGAGATGCAGGGAGCTGAAGGGTATTAAAGGTGAAGGAGAGAGCACAAAAACTTTCTGTGCAACAGTGTCACTGCAAGTTTTCTCTTCTACATTCCACTTCTCTTGATTGAAGTAAGGCTCATGCTTTATGAAATGGTTGCAGTCATTTCAGTGTGGAAGAAACTAACACAACAGCCACACAGCAGTGTGTAGTAGCATGCTGAGCCACAGATTTGCTAACATTATGCTTTTGCTTCACAATCTTACATTGTGCATTTATGCTGGACACTTTAACATCAAAATCTTCCTTAAGCAGAGAGAGACAGATACTCCCATTGAGCCGCAGAGCTGCCTACCTGCTTGCTTCTGCAAGTGCCAGTGCTGTAAGCAAGCTGCTTCCTTCCAACCTTGCTCTGCGATGATGGGGGAAAATTCATCCCTCCTTTGAGCTCCCATGTACACTATCTAAAAGAGTCACATTTTAAAATACTAACAGCTTATTATTTCACTATTTTTTCACTTTTACATGGAAAATACTATTACTTGCAAAGGACTTGCAGCTTTTTGTCTCTATCTGAAAATATTCTTCCTGATTTGAAATACAGGGAGCATGGACGACATCCAGCTACAACCTGAAATTCATACCATCTTCTATGTAACACCACAGCCAGGTGTGGCTTCACACTGACCTGTAATTCAAGAAGAGCTTGAACAGTTCTCATAAGGCCCAAATACCTAGAAGGTGAAGAAAAAGTCAAATATACTTTCTACAATAAATTTTAGAAGGCATAAAAATGACATAAACTCACATCCCTGGGTGACCTATAAGCGGATTCATTCAGGAGCTATGAGATGCAGCTGCGGGCTACTGGAGGGAAAACCAGCATATCTCTATAGCACACAATCAAGGCATCCCTGAACCTGCTCACAGCCATGAGTGTGCCTCACAACCACGCTGGAGGACACAAGCAAGCCCAAGACAGGAGGCAATGTTTTTTGTTGTGACTGAACATCAGGAGCAAAACTCTGGGCTCTCAGTAGTGTGAGTCAAAGTGTGCACTAGCGTGTCCCAGCGGCATGTGAACACAGCATTACAAACCAGCTTGTCCTGTGTTGTCCCATGCTTCCAGGATCCTTCCATTTGCTATCTGTGGTTAGAGATGGTTTAGATCGTATATCTAACCAGCTTGCATGGAGTAGATTTTCCACATCTTGGTGTTTTCCTAGCCATTTTCCTGACCATGCTGTTCATCTCAGCACTGTTCTTCCTCCACCTGGCCACACCTTGGCTCCTCTCGCTGTTTACAAAGGAGAAGGCCAAACCTGTCCCTCCTGGCTTGTCCCCCAGCCAGGGGAGGTCCCCACCATTACACATTTGCTCCTTCCCAAAAGACAGAAGTGGCTTTTTCCACTCCCTACAAGAAGGATTATAACTTCCACTTGTAGAAAATCACATGTAACAACTCAAGTCACATCCAAACCACAGCTACTGCTCCTGTCCATACCTCCAGCCGCACCATGCGCTTAACCAAGACCTGTTTCAAGTCAACATAAACTGAACTGAAATCCATGCAGTAGTTTACTCAGTGTAATTACAGCAGATTAGGTTTAATTTCCCATTGTAGCTTACCGTGGCAAGCACTCAGCACCACCACTACTGCCTCTACCCATGAATGGGCACCTTGCTGCTGAGTCTTTTCTCATTGTAGCTCTGTGTGTGCAGCTGTGATGGGTGATTCCTCAGCTGACCTGGCTGCCATATGAACAATTTGATCAGATTGCCAGGGTAAGTAATGTTCTAGCTTCATCTCTCTCAACATCCATACCTACAGTGGTTAATAACTACATTTCGGTAGCAGCCTGGCATACGAGTTTTCAAAAAGCTTTTATTCTCTGAAAACATGAACATTGTATTTTCAAACGTGTCGCATGGAAAAACCACACAGCACAATGAGATCCCAGCAACATCTCTGACTGACCTTTGACCTGAAGCCTACTATTCAATTTCTGCTAAAGCAATATTCCCAGTAAAAAAATACAGGATAGGAGGAGGAATGCAATACAACACCAGAAATAATGCACTGTAGATGTTTATGGTTAGCAGCAATACCTGTACAACCTTCACAAATCGGTGATTAGGTTTAGCCCAATTTTAGCCTAAAAACCATTGGGCCTTCACTGCACTCCTGGTGAACCCTTCCAGTTTCCACTGAATCCTCTGTTACACCATGAGCAGGCACAAACAAACATCTCCAGCCCAGCGTGCAGTGTATGGGCCACCACATGCTCCACACCCTTTGCTGGGCACCTCTGTGGGATGTTCCTCATCAGATTTGCCTTTGAATGTAGCAGAAAGCTGATTTTCCAAAGCATCCTGGGTCACTGAGCTTCATGAGTGCATGTGGGATTTGTCCCCCAGACAGAAATCTTCATTACAGCTTGGCTGTGGGGAGGGCTCTCCCACAGTGGGCAAGCCCAGCAAGTCTGGATATACTATACCGCATCAGGTAGATGGTTTATCAGGACTTAAACCTGACTATACCTCATAAACATGTCCTTTCAAAGAGCCCCTCGTAAACTGGAAACAACACATCCTGCAAAAGAGAAAGTGTGGCCTACAGTTAACTTATTTATTCCTATCTAACATACTACAGACGTCCTGATTTTTACAGCATTACATGTTTTGAACCTTTTCAGTAACGTGGGGGTTTCTCATTTCAGCCTAACTGCTGTTAATCTGTTCCAAATGTTAACATTGCAAATAAGGTCTGGTTACCGTCTCTGCCCCAAGTTGATAATAGGAACAGAGCTGATCAGCATCTGGTTTAGTTCAGAGTACAACTTGCTGCCTAATACTGCAGAATTTGGGTTGGAAGATCGTTGCATTTCATGAACACCACAAGAAAAATTAAACTAACAACACTCACATACAGTCATGTGTCATTATTTATTGCTCTATAGGCTTGCTAAAGATGGAATATTGCATTACTAATTTTGGCAAATTCCAGCACACATAAACAGGCCAAAACCTCTTAACATAAATTATACCAGAGCTGCCTAATGATAATTAAAAAAAAATCAGTCTCTTTCTTTCCAGACTTGTGATGGAAAAAGAGTTTAAAAATAAGAAAATTTCAGATCAGTTTTGTATTTTATCATGCACTTTGAGCACTCTAGTTGTTATGTTGTTATTTGTTGGTTTCAGTGCAAGGTACTTGCATTATAGCACTTTAAGTATATAGAAAACTAAGGCTACAAAGAAAAATGATCTAAAATTAATTTATAAAATACAAATTAGTATTTTAGTGAAATACAATCATTGACCTAAAACTCAAACCACCAAGTTCAATTTTAGATCAAAATAAAACCTCCTGCTGAATTAAATCAGAGCTGAATCCAGCTCTCACTATACAGAATAATTCACCTCAGGATTAGCTGTGACCCCTCTAACACTGAGAACCACCTCTCCTTTTTTCCTTCAGGCACTTTTTTATACTTTATTCCAAATTTCTTTACTGTCTGATCTATCCTTTTGCAGTTGATCATATAAAAATTCCACATACAACATACTTTGATTACATTTCTTCTGTTAACCTAGATGACAGATTATCCCTTACAAACTCAATGAAGAATCAAAAGCACTTGACATATATAAAATAAACCATGAATAATTAATGACAGTTTAAGGTTAGAAAGGCACACTACCTTATCCATCAACTATTCGTATTAAAGTTCAGCTTGAGAAAAAAAATTAATAACTACCTCAAATATTAAAACACCATTTTCAAAATGAATGCGTGGAATGCTTAAAACATCTGGAGCCTGTATAAAACGTACATGAATTCTGCCAAATTTACCCTACACTTTCCTGTCACCCGAAACACTGACTGGGGTGACCCACATGACATAAATTTCTTTCTACCTGAGAGAAATGACACAGGAATTGCTTCTTTCCCCAGACAGATGTAACTGGCTGGTCAACCAAATAGTAATACAATATTTATGAAGTTAACCAGGGTAAAACTGATAAGCACTGTATTAATTCATGGTGACACTGATGAGCAATGATTTTTGGGGCACAACAGATTCCCTTGATCCTATTTTACATTCGAGAAACCTGAAGCAGAAAAATTCTATATTAACAAATTGCATCATATTGCAGAGCCAAGTCAGTAACAGAACTCAGGAAGTGGCAGGCTGTGTCATGCTGGTCACAAAGCTATACCATTGCTCATGTTTTAGCAAGATTTCTCTCATTTTAACAGACTGAATAACTCCCCTTCCATTCCACGGGAGGGGGAAATTATTAATAAAAGATGATTTCCAATAAACTTACTTATTTGATGCATACAGATTTTATCAGAGACACTTCACACTACTTAAGGGGAATAAAAAGAGGAATAACCCCCCACACTGGATGACTCAGGAGATAAGACATGTTATTGGTAACACAAAGATCAGCATTTACAGGTGTCTTTTAGAGAAAGATCAGAATATCAAGGCAAGCAACCTACTCAACACTGCTGAAATCATACACAAAACTAAAACCCACCTTGATCAGGTAAGAAAAATAAATTGATGTGAAACCTGTCTTAGCTGAAATGGCAGGGGGGTAGAACTAGACGATCTTTAAGGTCCCTTCCAACCCAAACCATTTTATGATTCTATGATTCCTTAACAGCATAAGTTACACCATTTGTACCGTGAACCAAGCAATGTGCTAAGTTAATTCACTATAAAGAAGTGAAGATGCATCTGTATGCCTGAAAGATAATTCACCTTATTCAAACTCAGTTATCACTTCAGTAGTACGCTGATACATGAAGTTCTTAATGAAAGAAAGGTAAAGTGTCTAAGCAAGGTTTCTTCTCCTTTCAAACTGCAAAGAGAAGCAAGACTTAACTAGGTTGGCCCAACTCCAGCTCTGGCTGACTCATACAGAAGCAAGGACTTCTCATTCTCACCTTTATCTCCTTTTTTAGCTTCTCAGAAGTAATTTTCCATATATTGTTTACAGAATAGAGAACTAAAATTATAAGAAGCACCAAAATAATTTTTTTTTTTGTCTATGTTCCTCCTTAAGCAGAAACCTCTGCCAGGCCAACCTACTTCCTGGCTTCTCCTTTTTTCCACGGCCATTTCCTGAGCTGCAGCGTGCCCCTGCAAATGTCTGCATGTGTAATGACTTTCTTTGGCACCCATCAGTGGATAAAGCTGGGAACCCAGCTCTGCAGAGACAGACAGGACTCCAGATGTTTCTTTACCTGGTTTATCTGCACTTGAGGAGCCTGGGCTGAATTTGGTCCCTATGGGCAGCAGAGTCTGTACTGACATCTCAGATTGTCACCCAGGGCTCCCTCCTTCACTTGCTCTTCAGAACAGAAGCAGCTGTGCGTGAGCTTCTTCTCACCAATCACTGCTCCCTCCTGCCTCCACTCTTTACAGAGATGTGATGCTTCCCCTCATGCCTCCTCCCAGCCACAGGCCAGGAGTCTCTTCCTCCAGAGAGGACAAGAAGATGGCCAGGATGAGCAGTCTGGTGCTGCTCTTACAGTGAGCTAGAAAGGAGACTGGGAAAGTCTATAGGGATCAAAGCTGCCCAAGCCCCCATGTGAGCCCTGCCCTTTCCTCACTGGAGTCTGTTGGAAAAGGGAGCTGTGCACAGAGAAGGCAGACAGGCTGCTTGGATAAAACAGCTCACCTTTGCCTTTTCAGACACAGGCAAAGCTCCATAGAATTGTCTATTCTGAGCAGCTGCCTGCTTTGAAGCTCAGCAAAACCATCCACATCCACACAACACAAAGTCCATCAGTAAGCAAAGAAAGGGAGCAAGTGCCAAGAGCAGATTAATGTTTTCTTTTCCCTGTAAAGTTCCAGGTTTGTTAGCTGAAACAGATGCAAGTTACTGTATATTAAATAAAAGGTAAACCCATGTCCTGGTTGTGAAAGATTGCAATTAATCGTGTAGTCATTAGGACCCATAAATGCAAGAGGCTTTCCACAGAAAAGCATTTGTTTCACTGGAGGCTTCTCAGGGTTGGGTTTGCTTTAGTGAATTTTAATGAGAGAGAAACCCAACCTATTGAAGATAATTGGCCAATCTCCTGTTGAATTCCCCCATTTTCCCAAGAATCCTTAGGCCAGAGACTGACTCAGCAACACTTGGTCACTTGCTGGGAATACGAGTAACTCAAGTTCAAAGTCTCTCTGTCAGTCAGGTAGACAACATAAACATCCATGTCCTACAACCCAGGGAAATGACTCAGTCATTAGGTTACTGGTAATCCAGTGTGGAGTCAGCCTTGTGGCTATGGCTTTTTCAGCAGGGAAAAGGTTTCTTTTTTTTTTTCTAATATGGAATAAAACCAGAAATCAAACCTCAATTTTACTGTAAAATAGAATTCTTGCATTCTGGCCAGTCCTCAGGAATATCACTTCCCATTTAAACAGTCATCTTCATCCATGGTATTCCTGCTTCCTTGGTGTCCACTGCCATGGTGGCATCTAAGTGCCACAATAAAGACACATACTAATCCACAGCTTACTTCAGACCACTGCAGACCTGACAGCAGACAGACATCCTCCTGACACCTTGATCTCTGTTTCACTTACCTGAAGTGACCAGAAACAAGTCAACATGGCCAATACCTATGTCAATTCTGGCATTTTTGGTTCACTGCCAAAGAACACACCTGCCATTCTCACCCAGCACCAAAAGCAGAACAGGACAGAACCACCACCATGCCGGTGTGGCCAGGTGTCATCCCTCAGTTCTCATGTGTGTCACAGTTGGCCACAGCATTTGGACAGAAACCCTACCCCAAAGAACCACTGTGGAAGATGTAGCTGGTGGGAGGTGACAGAATGGATGGGGCATGAGGAAAACACTACGTGGCTCCACAGCCCAGCAGAGCCCAGGCTTTGTTACATCTTCTTCATTCAAGCAGACCTTCACCTCACTAAATTCTAACACTTCCAGCCTCTGCGGCCTTTCTTGCATTCTTTTTGTTTAAAACATTGCTCTTACTGCATTAGTCCACAGTCACTTTCTTCCTATGATTTTACATGGCCACAATATGAAAAAGCACTTTTCAATTGCTTACAAACACATGGCCAGGGTGATTTAGACAACTATCTATTCTGCTTCCACTTAGGAGTCAAAAGTAAAGGACACAAAAGTAAAGAAGTTGGTGCCGAATTCTAAGAATCAAATCCATGTTTAAGCACTTAAATATGTGGCCTGATGTTCAAAAAAATTTGGCATCAAAAAAGTGCCAACAAGGTCAAATGGGAGCTGATGGCTTGGAGAATTCCATCTCTTATTTTGTTGCTTAAATAGTAACCCAGGAATAGGGCCCAGGAGCTCATTTTAAACAAAATATTTGTATGTATGCTGGCTAGAGCTGGAGGGAATAAGCAGGATCATTGATCCTCTCTGAATGGCAAATCACTGGAATTTTATAAAAGCATTATTTATATTACACAGGCATTCAGACGATTGCATATGAGAGCTGGGCAGTGACACAGAAAGGTTGTCCTTGTCCTGAGGACAGATGGTAGAACTGGGTAAGAGGCCCATGTGCTCTCAACCTGGAACCTGCATAAGACACGGCTCCTTGCATGAACTCCAGCCACCCACCAGCATAACAGGCTCGTATCCCTGAAAGTCCACCTTCTGTTATGCAGCTAGGCAGCTGACACACAGGCACCAGCCAGCCTCATGAACCTTCTTCACAGAGGGCTTCTTCTTCAGCAAACCTCACATTAAAAAGAAGGGCCAATGGAAAACCAGACATAAACCTCTTGCAAGGCTTTTTTATTCCATTCCCTCCTGAAGTGATGGTGTCACGTATTCAACTGCTCTCAAAGCTTCTCTCGAACAACCAAATCTACATTTCTGCTTTACTGAGAAGATGGTTTGTAAGTGGAAAAGCCTTGATGTTCCTTGAAACTGCTTGGATAATAGGCGTAGCTGTTTCTTTCACGTAGCTAATCAGGCTCTACATTACCTGAATATGGGAGCTTCCCAAGAGGAGTAAATTATCTGTGTGAGCAAAGGCTCCTTTCTCAGTCTGGGTGGTGCCTACACTTAGCTAAATCAAAGTTTATTTAAAAGCTTATTAGAGCTTTTGGCTTTATACAGACATCACATTTCTGGGAAGTTTGGCTGAAAAAGCTTGGCATGGCTACAATTATAATATTGTTACAAGTCACTAAATGTTTTTGATATATTTAAAAGAAATTCTGTGCTCATTTTCTATACAATTTATCTCAATTGCAGTCAGCGAGACCAAGGGATTTATAGGCTTTGCAGAATTTTCAACCTCATTTTGAATCTTTCATATTCTCAGCTTACAATAAAGCCTGCTAATAACGCCCAAACAGCACCCACAATAATCCTTCAGTTCAAAAACAGAGTAAAGGAATAACACCACTGATTACAGAATTACAAGGATGCAGCAGCTACTCAGCTACTTACTTTTAATAGACCTATTAATAATTTTTCATGGTTTTCATCATTGACTCTAACAACAGAATGAACTGCAGCAGCTGTCCAGGGAAAGAGATCCTGTTCTACTGGGTACTTTCTTATGCTTCTGCCCACATTATGATCTATCCACAGCATTACACCATTTCCAGACTCTAAACTGAAACAAATACCCTCAGACCGGCAGTGACAGCTTCGGGTGTTGTAGCTGTATTTAATAGAATAAAAAACACAAACCAACTTGTCAGACACACCACTGTGTCAAGCTCAATTACCTAAATAAACAGAGGTAATGGTTAATTTTACTTGCTGCTCTTGTTGAAACCACCTCAGTGTGGATTTTTGCTGTCTCTTCCCAGGAGGATTACATCTGCCTGGTTTAAAGTTTCATGTCCAAACATCATGTCCAAAACCTAAAAGCTTGCTACAGAAAAACTGTGTAAATTTAGGAAAAGATCCTCCATTATTTGGGGGAAATTTGCATTAATCATAACGTGAATCTTATTTAAGTAAGGCCCATTTGTGGGATAAGTGGTGTTTCCATTGCCGGTGCAGGTAGGTTGTGATCTGCCCTAGTGGAAGTCCACCAAGCCTATTTCCTAAGTGAACTCACTCTAAACATGTCTTCATCCCCTGGTAGCCCTGGGGCAGATGCCTATACGATCATCAAATGGCACGAGGCACCTTAACATCAACATGGTATCATTGAAAGCAGTTAAAACACATAGGGATGAGGAGAAAAACATTATTTGCACTACAAATTGCACGTATTTTGTTTTAAACACAGCCACGCCTCATTATTTATGCAATACAAAAGCAGAGCATATTTTGTCATCCTCTGCAGGGAAGAGAACTACTGGACCTATGCTGACTCACGTGAGCTGAAAGGTGGCTCTTCCTCTCTCCAGCCATTCCTTTGACCTTGGCTCAAGGGCCTCCCATCTGGAAGTGTTTTTCCGAAGCTATTCACTCCATGCTTTTCCACACACATGCAAAAAAGGCCTAGTGACTGTGAGAACTAAGCTGCAGCCACCATGATAGGACGAGTGATTTATTTATACACTTGCACATCATTTGGTGTGGGTAACATCCACCCTCTTGCATTCTTTGTCAAGGCCCACAAAGGAGCTACGCAGACTGCAGATGTTTCCCAGGACAGGCCTGCTGTCTGACGTCCTTTCAGTCCAGGGTAAAGTACCTTATGCTGACCTTTAGGTGTGCACTCAGTGCACTGAAACTAAGAATGTGTGAAACCTTTACAGGTCAGGATCAATCCAACAAGCTGATCCATCTGTATCCTCACCTCCATGCTGAGCTAAAACAGAACTGCCAGGGTACTACACGGGCACAGATCTCCTGTGAGATTTCTGCTGTGCAGAAGCCAAGGGGAGAAAAGCAAAATACAAAGCACAGACCCTTGCAGGGGCAAACTCCTGCAGGCAGATCCACACCAACATGCAGCCCCACCAACAGCTGGTGGGAACTCACATCTGTAATGGGTCTCTAGGTGCATGTACCCAAGTCCCTGCTCTGCAGGATCCAGGCCATGGTGGTCTCCTCTTATGCAGCCCTTTTCTGCTGCAACTGTGCCTGCCCACCACGGATGCTCACCTCTGGGACCTTAGCACAGATGAACAGTGTTTTCTTTGCAGCTTGGCACACAAAGTCCCACTATAGCATATGGGTTGAATGGGCCTTTGTGCTACTCTGCAGCCTTTCTTCCATTCAGACAAGCATTAAGGATTGCACTACTTTATACAGGGGATTTCCTCATCATAGAACACAATAAACTCACCAATGAAGTACACTGATAAATGCTTTCCATTTCACATCCAGCAGTTGAAATACAACTTCCTTTATGAGAGGTGGGTTCTGGAGGGTTGCTTTTTCGTTTGATTGGTTTGTAGGGTGCTGCTTGGGTTTTTCTGGGGTTGTTTTTTTGGGGTGTTTTGTTGTTTTTTTGTTTGTCTGGGGAGTTGCTCTTGGGTTTTTTTTATTTGGATGATTTAAGAGGCAGTACATTAATGACCAATTATTTCTGGAAACCAGTCTCTGGGTTGAATCCAACTTCTAGACAGTGCCTATCAAGAGAATACAGATCTATAAGGCTGCACAGTTATCCCGAGTAAGAATAATAACTAATTCCAAGCACTTTATTCTCCAAGTAGACTCCAGTACCTATAGTTAAACCATAGCTAGTTCTAAAACCCTATTCATGCCCCAAGCAATGCAAGAAATAAACCCTATATCAAGCCATATTAAGCAGCATTCCTTTTCTAGACAAAATCATATTCCAGAACTGCCCTAATGCTCCTCTACTCTGACACCAACTTGAGGAAGAGTGGGAGAACCGTATTCTCCCTGCGTACGGGGTACATGCACACTGCATAGCACTGCTCTGCTGGAACCTGTATGGTTTAGATTTTAATAGTGTTGGTTTTAGAGCTGAATATATGGAAGCTCTTGAGTTACGAGAAGAATTATTATTGCAAACCTGACTACAGCTACAGTTGGTGTTCTTGGAAGATGAGGGTGCAAGTAACAAGAAGCTAACAAATTCGTGCCAGTACGTCAAGTTTGATTTGCTTTCCTTTTCCCCTCCCTTCTAAAGCTGGCTGAAATACAAGTTCCACTGTAAATGCAGGGACTAGCAAACATGGATGCCATAAAAAATACAGTGCTGCCAAGAGGAAGTCCTCCGTTGACTAATATAGTTTCCAATAGCAAATGCAAGATATTCTGGGCACTGAGCTAAAGAGATTTAGGGACATATTCTACACAAGATGTGCTTTTTGCAGCTACAAGAATATGAACTCTATAACATTTGGACAAAAGGTTTTTAAGAAGTCACCAGCAACTTGAGAACAAAGGCAGAATCAGAGGGTTTGGTGGCTCTTCAATGACCTTTACTTCAACAGATAACAATAAGGTCTCCCTGTCAAGCCTATTATCAACTTATGGCTGCAAAAAATAATGACACATTGCTACAGAGTTTGGCATTACAAAGGTCTCAAGTTTTTGCTGTTGACTGAAATATGAAAACAAAGCCTTTTATTTTGAAAAGAGGACACTGCTTGCTTGATACTATTATTTTTGTGTAGCATTTGTCACTGTCAGAGCACAATACAGAGCATAATCAAGTTCATTTGTCAACTACGTAACCCACTCTTTGAAAACCTCTTTTTAATGCAAGACGGCGTCAGTGATGTATTACAAAATCAATTACTAGAACTGAAAATTGCTTTTATAAAGATTCCATTATATCAAAGTTTATCCTCTATATCCTTTGCTTGCTGAGAGTGCAGGACATTTCATATAGTTACTTCTCCTGCAGACATAGGATTTTGGTTTTCATTTGAGTATGAAAAATATCCTGAATTTCCATTGCCGTGATTCAGTAGTTCTATCAAAGATTTCCCATGTATTTTCATAGGAGTAATTTATTTTAGCTTTGAAATAAATACAAATTTGTCCAAAATACTTGCTAGGTCAGTTTTTAAGCTAATACTATGTGGAGATTATGCCAAAATACAAGATAAAAATTAGAGCGCTGAATAGTTATTTCAAAAAGATGCTAAGCAGTAAAGAAGAATGTTCTAAGCAGCCAAATGAAGCGAATTTGTCATCAGATCACTGAAAACAAGAAACAGAACAAGCTTCCATACAGAGAAAGTGATATATTATGTGCCCAAGTTGGACATTGTTATGTTAAAAGTTGCCTCTCAATAAAGCATTATATCTGACACTTTCCAGCAGCATAGATGCCACAGCTGCACAGGAATAATGCACTGCTGGTTTTTAATACCTTGGAGGTAAAATGTTATGCCCCACTAAGTAATTCTGGTCTACAGTACAGCTTCCCACCATTCTTAATTTCATAATGTAACCAAATTATGTGAGATGTAGGTAAAATAAAAAGACTAATGAGCATTTACAACTCTAGGTGGCACACTCATACAGTAAAAGACTATAAATCTGAACAGAAATATCTATGGTCACCCAGGATACTTTTTTGGCTTTTCCACCTGAAACATACATAATCTATCGGCAAATACTGTTCTGAGCTGGGCTGTGAATTAGTATTTAGAAGGATCTGTACTATTTCCCCAGGTTAGAACTGGGTGATTTAATAATACTCTGCAGAATTTGCTGTGTTATATTTCAACAGTACTGAATTAATTTATGACTCCATATACAGTCGATTCTCATGGCATAGCACCCATCCCACGATGCTATAATACTCCAACCTATTTCACGGATAATGGGAATAAGACCATACATGTTTCTTAAAGGCACCGTCTCATGCAACAATCAGCTCAGTTACACAAATTTTTAAGCTTTGAACTTACGAAGGAAGTTTTTGTTGCTGCTTTGTTTTTAAACAGGAGCTCAGCTTTGGTTTATTACCTCAAGTCCACATCATGAAAAGGCCATTTTAATACACAGCCTTTAACCTACCCGTCTACATAATGTAGTCAGTATAAGAATGAGCTGGGATTGCGGTGACAATCATGAAAATGACATTGCAATACTTTTATTACAGTTTGTGAAGGGGATGTTGCTGCTGTTATGCAATCTTACTGAAGTTGTAATGAATGAAACGATAACTGTGCAACAGAACTGCCATAGTGTACACCTGAACAACTTCCAGAGTGATCAGAACTGCAAAATACATAAATTAGTGTTTGACTAATTATCTGAGTGAATAACCTCATGCCTAAAGACAAATACAATGCAGATTTGCAGTGTTCTAGATGCTTCATGCTAATGGTGTAAAAACACTGTATCCTCCAGCAAGTACAAGGCAGGTGAACAAGCTCTCTCATCCTCCCAGTGTAGTAACATTTGGCTACTGTGGAGAAGCTAACATACCACAGCTTACACCACAGTGAAAGGGCACCCATACTGTAGGTACAAAAACTGGTACAGACCAGCATGCAGCCCTGCCTTCAGATGGTTTGAAATTCATGATGTGGAACATATGTGCAACAAAGGACACACAGAAGGAATAAAAAAAGTGCACATGCATGTACTGATTGGAGAACTATATGGACATGGAAGCATTTGCCCACAAAGCCACAGAGGAGAATGTCTTTGGCCTGAAGCCAGTAAAAGAGCACCTCAGAAGCAAAGTACACAAATAAGTCTTCTCCATTTCTTCAATACTAGATATCAAATAATTAATAAAAACATTAACGTCAACTTTTTTTCTCTCATAAAATGTATTTATAATCACTCCCTGCTGTATGGTAAACATTTGCCAGAAAATGTACATCTGTAGCATGCTTTCACTCTTAAATATGCAAACAAGACACACATTTCTAATATTTGTCATTCATCTACATACATAAATTCATCATTTCCATTTGCAAGTCCAATAAATGGTCACCATCATTTTTATAAATCATTTAACAAGTTTATTTCTACAAATTGTGACTTAGAAGCAGTTACTATAGATACAAAAATCTGAAAAGACTGATGTGCAGCATGTGTAATTTCTTTATGTTGTCTAAGTGGATAATTTACTCATTTCAGTGGGCATTCATCACATTTCTCATAGCAGCAATAAATACATATTTTACTCTCCATAAAACATTATTTTAGATAGCAGGTTAATCAATACAAAATTAGCATTTAACAGCATTAGAGTAACATAACCCCTAGGTCATTGCAGGCTGATCATGGAACTGGAAAACTTAATACTTGATCTCTGTGCCCACCTAAGACTGAGTAATTTGCAGAGTCTCCAACATGTCTTCTACTGCCTTCAAAGAGTATTTAGTTTCCTTCTTACTGCGACCTGCAAACTAAACATCAACAAAAGATTTTTGTCACATATCAGAAATTCTGTGCATAGATCCTGTGCAAATAACAGTTCCAAGCATTAAGTACCAAAAATTAACTCTATTGACTACAAACTTAAAAGCACAGCTTCTTTATTGTTTCACTCAACCTCAGAATTTTTACAAGCTATATCACCTTTCCTCTACTATGTACTGGAAAATACAACAGAACTCCTTAGTTTCACTCATTAGTTCTAAATTTGAATATTCAGCACTAATAAATATTCCACTTTGAAACTGAACATTTATCTGAAGTGAGATCTTCCTGCTGATTTGCTTGCCCAGTAAACTTTAACATAATTTTTACTTCAGCCTTGATTTTTTAATGTGATCCAAATTACATATTATATATTAAACATTCATAATTTAATAGTAGTAAGACTTAGGCCTGCTATTGAAGCCAATCTATTTTCTATTTTTGTTACAGCGAGACAGTGCTACTTATCAAAATCTCCTATAAAATAATCCAGTCATCACGTAATTATATTTTATGGTTCAAAGTAACTGTGAGGAATGACCTTGTATTTGAATGTAACCTCCTATTACAGCAGCGATTTCAGAGAGCATTCGAAATAAAGTCTGTCTTGATAACAAAGTACAGCTTAATAAATACTATTAATGGCTTTATATACCCTAAGACACATGCAGCCATGTTTGGGAAAGAAAAAGGCAGAAGGGTAGAAGACAATGATCACCCCTCATTGACCTCAAAAGGGTTTTTCTAACAGTACTGATGATTCCCATCACTCATCATCCACATCTAACACAGAGGATTTATTGACTAGGTTGATATTTGCTCAAATGAAACTCTCAACGATTTTTAATACACCTGCATTAAAAACTTTTGCGTTTTGGGTTAGGAGAGGTAGTAAAGAAATTACAGAAGCAGTAACTATAACTCACTGCTAGTAAAACAGCCTATTCTCTACCTAAATGTTAACATCTAAACACTCAATAAATTTTCAATTTAATGTTTTTTATTTCAAATACCACTGGTGTCTCACATAGTTAGTCCTTGATTTATAATGTGTCCCTTCTCTCTTGTAATTAACTTAATTTTGCAAACTCTTCATGACCTGTTAAGAAAGATTAAGTCATCAAACCCAGGTAATATCACACCAGCAACAAGCTGCAGGACCTGTTAACCTGCTTTTGACCCCCAGGCTACAATCTAACACTGGGACTCTCAATCAGTACTGGGTTCTTACAAAAGTAGTTTTGGCACAGTAAATGAAAAGCTATTTCAAATTAAGTCGCTAAGAGAATGAAATGTTGGTTTTGTGACAACACTTTAAAGTTAAGAGACATACTAAACCCACTATATTTTCATATTTCTGGATGATGAACTGATGTGCTGTGTTTTGACTCTAGCAGTATGTATAAACCCATTCTTCAGGTTGTACAGTCTTCAGAGTGACCTGCAGCCATCAATGTCAGAGGAAAATCAAATTCTTAAACACTCTCCCATGCAGGAGAAAGTAACTATTGCTTAGACCTGACTCAGTACTCTTTTTGTTTGCTCTAAACAAGAACTGTCCCAAGCAGACACCTGGGGACTCTTCAGAAAAACAAGGAAATGATAAAACAGAGCTCAAAATCCTCCACTGAAAAACTGTTTCCAATTCAAAGCATTCAGAAATTTCAATACAAAGCACAGAAGCCAGAACATATTGTGGTCAAAAATCATGCCTGGCAAGACAGAGAAAGCATGCAGAGGAAAGCTTCAAAATCAGAAGAATTTCATTTTACCTCTCTTCATGGACACTTAAAGCAAAACTGACAGAAGACATTAGTTTAAAAAATGTTACTTGCTAATTTCAAGAGTGGTTGCCTTCATGATACTGACATGTACTTGAAGCTGAACAAATAAAACCAAACTCTGCGTCATAACAAACAGGAGTATACTTGGAAATGTAATCACTTCAAATTTGCCCTGACGAACAATTATTTTGTCTATTCTGCCATTACACAGCAATTTGACTGATTGAGCCGGAATCCGTTTCTTAAAATCATGATTTAATTTTCTGTTGCCCAAATGGTTTGTAACAAAATCACCTCTCTCCGACCATAAATAACATGTGGATTGCTAACACAGAAGAATTTAGCAATGTACCCAAGAAGCATGTATCTGGAAAATTACTATGAGTAGGATCACATTAAAGATTTTCGTGAGCATTAATCAAACTCGCTTGCCTCTGCTGAAACGCTTCTACCAGAGGACATGCTAAACCAATTACCTAATTGAAGAGCACTAGGTAGCCATATTTTGTTTCGATGTTAAAATAACTGTGACTCATGCCTTCAGTCAGAACAGAAACACGTTTCTTCACAGGGTCCACACAGAGAAAATAATCTGGTTTCCCAGTGATAAGGCAAAACTGAGCTTATAATGAGAATAAAATAATTCTTTGAACAACAAGTATTTCTCTAACATCTGAAATGAAAGATTAATATTTTTTTCCTACCCAGGCAATTAAACTTAAGTGGGCCAGAGAATAATGACCTTTCTTTTAGCGCATGTACCAGCAGCCAGGAATTCCAGCTCTGTAAGCAGCCCTTGCTACAAAACCTTTCTGTCTTCCTGCAAAAGCTTACATTTCTCCTAGATTAGGCACAGATGAGAAGTACTAATCAACACATTTAACATTCAAATAACTATATTAACCAGATGGAGCATCAAATATCAGTACTTTTAAGAAAATTATTTCATTCAACTGTCCTTTAGCCCCATGTGTCCTGGTAAACAAACTGCTGCACAGTCTAAGCAACACTAGCAACAGTTAAGGTTTTCTCTTTCATACCCAAAGATTGTTTTCTTTAATCTACAGTAAATGTAAAAAGTTCCTCTGATTTCATACAGATATGCACAGCAAAAGCAAAAAATCAAGTGCCAAAGCAAACTGCCTGAATGAAAACATAAACTGAAAGAAGGGGACCAGTGAAAATATTTTAAGCAAATCACATATAAAATTAAAATGCAACTATAGGCAGTGCTGAATTTGGAAAAATAAAGGCAGTTTTCCAAAATTACTGAGCAAACTGCTGGTAATTCAAGTTTAAATCCAGACTGAAAAAGAAAATGAGGAAAGATCTCACTGCAAGCCAACTGCTTGCTTGTAACTTTTGGAATTAATCACTTCATATTTTAAGGTCACAAATTCGTATCATTTGTCTAGGCACTCAAGTCAGGATTCTAAAGGCATCTTATTCTCTAGAACATGAATACTGGAAAAACTGCATTTTAACAGTAAGAACGTCTAGCTAATAAAACAAGTCAACGCCAAACTCAACAAGCTCTTAAGGCTTTTATTACACTTTAGAAAGTGCTTTGGATAATGAAGGAAAGTGGGGAGGATTTACAGAGATAATATTAAGTATCTTGCTTAAAACCTGGTTAGACAACCCTTCACTAATGGAGGAATGCTGTGTTTTGACTGGCATAAGCAACCAAGGCTTCATCCTTAGGTCCAAGAGATGACAATTTTCAACTGCTGAACATGCTAAGGAAGCAACAAATCAATAAGGACTCATAAGGGAAACTGCCTCCTGCTACATCACCAAACACTATTTGCTGTAGCAGCTGTATGTGGTATCTGACATACACACCGGAGTGGCCAAACCCTTCTGCTGTCATGTAACAAGCTCAGTAGGGCTGGGCTAGGGCAGCCTCATCCAGCTGTACTCACTAGAGCTTCCTGTGGTACTTCTAAGAAGACAGGGGTGTTCACACCATTTGCACACCAAATCCTAGCTTGAGCACTTACATCTTCTCTATAGCAAAATTCCCCTTGTGATTAGTCAGATACAGTGTCCATCACTTTATGTCCAAAGCAGCTAAGAAGAGCAGCTGAAGTATGCAACATATCAAGAAAGTATGAAGTCACAAAGAAGCTATGACATATATTTCAAATATATGTTAGTTGTGTTAACGTGAGCTGTTCTGGGAAGCATCAACCAAAAATGCTTAATGCAGGATTCAAAAGAGCTTCACAGAAACAGGGGAATTGCACTTTGTAGTAAAAAAAACCCAACAAGACCAACCTCCTCAAAACCCCCCACAGCCAGAAACCTCCTCTGCCCCCCAATACAAGTCCTGTTTTGTTAGAAATGTTGTGATGTTAACAGAAAGCCATGTGGAGTGAAAAAAAAAGAAAGAAAAATAAAAAGAGGCAAGCTTATCTGGCTGTTAAGTCATGTAACTACAAACTGCCATAGTTAAACTTTAATTACACTTAGGAGATGCCTGTTTCTAGTTCTTAATCTTGGTACGCCACATTCCACAGTCAACACTGGCTCTACGGTTCCATCCTGAAGCATCCTTTGGGCTGTTTCCCCGAAGTGCTAGCAAATGTCTACTGGTGGTAGAACTGGAACCGGAAACTTCGGTCATAATATTCACTTGCAATACATGTTCAGAACCACTCTTAACAGTTCATTTTATTGAGATCTAAAGCATGAATAACAGTTTTCACTATCTTCAAAATTCACACATCTTTTAAAACCTGTGTTGTTCTATCAACGGTGAATCCATTGTCTATTCTGTTCTTCAAGGGTTTGGTTTTTGCTTGTTTGTTTTGTTGTGTTTTTGACTTGAGGCAAATTTGAGTTTTCCATTACAGGAAATGTCAGACATACTGAAGCCAAAAGAAGTCCCACTTATTTATGGGACATCAGACAAAGTCGATAACTCATAGACACCTTACTGTCACAAACAGGTAAATTAATGAAAAGCAGGGAGTCATTTTAAAGAGAAAAGCAGAGAAATAAACTTCAGGCACACAAGTATAAAATGCTTAATTATGTCCTCAGGGATACAATATTCTTCACTGTAAAGTACAGTCAGAAATTACAGGGTCAACCAGAGGAAATGGAAAATGTTTCAAAGTTGTAATACATCAAAACCACGTCAGCCACAATAAGCTGCACTCTTGGCAATAAACTGAAATACTGTATTAAGAATTAACTGCATTGGCCGTAAAAGAAAATCTAATTTAATTCCATAATAGATGGAGCTGGTCAAAAGGCCACTTGGTAGTATTAACTGTGAGACAGTAGCAGCAAGATTAAATATTGGGTTCTGATACTGAAATATTACAGAAAGAAAGGAGTGTTAAGTGTATATAAAGTCTCTGCATTTAATACCAACATTTTTGCTCAGAAAAAGTTATGGGGAAAACATGACAGCATGATGCTGATGTTCAGGATTACCTATACATGAACTTTGACTGGCAGGTCATAAAGAACAGCTATAAAAGAGTCAGGCATACTATGTCTGGGATGCATGGACAGCAGAATCTATGAGCTAAAACCTGTTTTCATCCATAGTTATAGAAAAAAATATACAGAGTTATAATGAAAAAGCAAAATAGCTATTTATGCATAACTCTGCAAATAGCTGAAAAGCCTCCTTATGAGTTCAGGAAGTCTACATTTTCATAAATCAATGAGCATTTTTCTATAAAACTGTGCAAAACCAACTTCAGTCACAATTATTAAGATCATTATTAGGAACACAAATATGATTTTGAAAGGTCAGAATAAACCGAAGGAAAATAGAATTCTAGAATTTTAATTTGCTTGCTAGTACCAGATCAAGTCACTCTAAGAATTAAGACACACGAAGTTTTATTAAAATACTGAGCTTTAGGACTGTGTCTTAGAGATCAGCACTGCACTAGTGTCCATTCAGTTAATGTTAGTAGAAATCTGGTTAAACCTAATAAGTAAATAATATTAATTAATAACTGTAGTATACCAATCTTACATTCATTAAAGCTTCCAGGGCATCAAAAAACAAGCAGAACATAAAAAATCCAAGCAAATTATGCCAATTTACACACATCATATCTAGCCTCTTGAGCAGCAGCTGATAAAAGTGCAGAAAAGAACTACATGGCACGATAAGAGCAAAAGCACTGATGTACTAACCTGGTATGCTCTGTTTATTTGGTTGGCTGCCCAGCTGGCATATTTCATATTATCTTTTTTCATTTTTGCACTTGCTTTTGGATTGGAGGCAATATGGCTGGCAGACTAGGAATACAAAAATAAAACCAGCGTAACTATGAAATAGATGTGCATGAAATTAACTGAGAGCATTCAGCACCTTTGCATTCAGAGCCCCAAACAGAGCAACAGTGGAAAAAAAAAGACTAAAAAAACCCCAGTTACTGGTAAACAGCATCCAAATGAGAATTAGTTTAAACTTTTTAAACAATTGTTTGTTCTAAATAAAGCTAAACCAGACTTCAGTTCAGTTCAGTTGTGTATCAAGTTAGGAACCAAACCTGGGCATGATCAGCTAATCCCATTTGTTTTCCCGAAGTGAGGGTTATAAACTTGTTTTCCCCATTTGTTACAAAGAGATGTTACAAAATACATCACCTGTGTGTTCAAACTGCCATGAAAACCATGACATTTTTTCGTATCAGAAACGCAG
Organism: Melopsittacus undulatus; assembly: GCF_012275295.1. NCBI lineage: Eukaryota > Metazoa > Chordata > Aves > Psittaciformes > Psittaculidae > Melopsittacus > Melopsittacus undulatus. The sequence continues at coordinate 18,480,327 of NC_047527.1, forward strand.
GTAAGACTATACAAAAACTATACCCCCAAAAAACCGAGAAAATAAGAAAAGAGTCCTTAATCTCAGAGACTTCAAATAAAACCATTCTTCAAGGAATCATTGCTAATCCTTCCCACAACACCTGAGTGCAAAAGTACTTGAATGCAAAGAATCAAAAGAACCCTCCTCTTATGCACCAATGAAGAACCTCCGGGGAAGGTTTCAAAAAGGAGCATGGAAGCAAATGGCTACATGAATAATACAGTTCAAACTCAAAGAATGTTCCCTTAGAGCTACTTCCCTGAAACTACCTGCAGAAACAGGAAAGGAGCAAGACTGTCAGAGAAGCAGCCTCCACAAATTTGGAAATGCATTCCCTGAAGCCATGCCCACATGAATTAAATTTGTGATATAGTACAAGGTCAGTGACCTAACATGGGGCATAGTTCTCTCTGGTTTCCTGAATTTGATGAAGTACTGACCAGTTTCCTTGGCATATACAGCTAAAAGCCTTTGTAGAGCATTTACCAGGGTTATGGACATTCTTTGGGGGACTATGAACATTGAGCATGTCTGTCAAGGACAAAAGCAGCAGCCACAGCAAAAACAGATCCTAAAGCCTGGAAACAGCATTACAAAGAAGTAAGGAGCCAAAGGGTAGACTAAAAAAGCTGCTTAAAAATAATAAAAAAAAAAGCAGCCATCACACTGTACTGGTACTCTTCAGCAGCTCACCATCCTGTAGAGAGGAGTATGGCTTTAAATCCTTATTCATTAAGTTACCTTCATGTGCCAATAATTATAATTCTTTGAAAACACAGGCAAGACTTAAAGCTTAAGAGCACTTCAAGTAAGGAGTACTTACAGGCATAAGACTGTCCTGTCAGTATTTAAAAACAGTGTTAATAATATGTTAAACCAACAGGAAAAAACCCCACCCAAACAAGCCAAAATGATAAAGGATAATATACATGCATAAAACCATGCAACATAAAAATGACAACCCGGAAAATACGTAATTGTGCTTACCATGTAAAGTCCAAACAAAGCTCTCATATTTCGGTTGTTAAGCTTCAGTGCTTGTGCGAAATACTTTCTTGATAGCTCGAGGTTTTCAAGCCCCCCTTGAGTGTATTTAACCTGCAAAAATTACAAGCTCCTGAAACTTGCACGTCATCTGTACCTGAGGCATTCACTCTTGAAGCAAAGATATTATGAAACTTCACTTCAGGTTTGTTTCACATGATATTTCAAATCAGGTGAGTCCTACCAAAGCCAAATACTAGGTTTGGAGAAATCTGAGCTCTTTTCAATACACAAGTTCTTAAATATTTAACTATAGGAGGAAAAAAGGCAGCATTAATTTATTGCTACAACCATGAAAAGTTATTATTTTGCACCTATACATACTTACAACCTTATAGCCTCTTTGGCAAAGTAACATGAACTTTAAATCTAAAGCTAAATTCTTACTACTGTAAATCCATACTAACTTGCGTGCGTTACACCAGTACACAAAAGGCACCACAATGCCTTTCATTATCTACTCACTGCAAAACAGTACACAAAGTTTAGCAGATTACTCCACTGTCTTTCTATTATTTTTTCTTGCTATTAGATCAACAAAAGGAGGGATAAATCCTGGAAGACATGCATTACAGTCTTTCTACTGGAAAGCTATTTAGCCTTTCAAGTTTTAAAGTTAACCGAATTTTATCCACATTAACAAAACAAATAAAATCCATACTAAGCATTTAACAGTACAATTTAGGAAAAAAATAATAAATATCTGAAAAAAAAGAGTGCAAATGGCTAAAAACCTTGAGCTAAAACTGCTAAGGGCCCTCTCTTCCCCAGTGCTCCTTCACACAAAATTTCCTATGTGTATTCCAAGATCTGGCTCCACAGTAACAGGCAATATATCATAACCTCCTAGGCAGCACTGCAGTGGTAAAATTTAACTTCTCATGCACTTAATTTGAAAAGTGCATAAACACTTCAACAAGAATAGCTTATTTAAAATGAATTTTTATCTTCAGTAATTCCTGCTCTTACTTTTCTATTTAGCAAGTAAGAAACCAGTTTTATTAACATGTTAAGTTCTATGAGATGTTAACATTGTCTGTGTACTCTCTTAAATCTCTTGGGGAAAAATTAAATAAAGCATTTTTATTCAATTTTCACCACTTCAGTAACATAAAAAGAGAATATGCATCCAAACATTATTAATTCTTCTGAAAATACCTACTTCAGCATACTGCTGACAATATAAGTGGTTGTGCGGATTAGTCATCATAAGCTCCTCTAAGCAGAAGGCTGCCTTTGCATAGCTGAAGAATATAAAAACGAAAGTGACAAAATGAAACAGAATATACAGGTTGTTTTTTCAGTTTCTTTACAACATAATAAAAAAGCCATACTTTTTTCCCCATTACTTCACATGATTCACAATTAAGGAAGATGTTTTCTTTCTAAACAATGTTTGAAAACTCAAGTTATTATTTCTAAATTATGATGAAAACTACACAAAAAGTTATAATCTATGTATATGTGGTAGAGCTTGTGGAAAACATTTAATACACTCATTTCCTATTAATACGTACTATTTCTTATCAAGAAGAATGATGAATAGAAACAGGCATTTCGTACTAAAAGACACTGAACTAGGAACACAAAAGAGTTAACTTTTTTCTACAGGAAAATTCAGCTGTTTAAGGACTGACAAACCAAGCTACAGACCACAGAACTGAGATAAAAAAAACATACTAAGAACAGTTTGAAAATCAAATTGTTCAAATCTGCATATGAAGATAGCATTATACTAGTCTGAACAGGCAGCAACTTACTTATTCTTTAAATGAAAGGTTTCAGAGAGAATTAAAAAGTCTAGCTCAAAATGTAGGTTCATTTAATTACAGAAATCTTAGCTTCATAATCTTTCAACTAACAGAGTTTCCTGCAGAATTTGCATCTTATAAAGATACATGATAGCACTGTTGTTGCACAGAGTTTACATGACAGGTTTCCAAATTTCAGAGATGCAGTGTTTATAGAGAGTGTGGGTAGATATTTAATATTGGACTAAAAGTAATTTTGCAATTATGAAACAATATTAAGCCATCCGGATACCTAAATTCTAGATTATTTTGTAAGTCAGCATGTGAAAGAGTTTAATAATTATTTTCTTTGAGAATGGGGTGGAAGGAAAAGTTATGGAAAAAAAACTTTTCTGTCACAGTGAGAATTACAATTTCTCCCTTGAGAATTTGATTCTTTTACTACTCTCTGGAAAGGAAGGAGGAAACAATGTGATATAATTCAGGCTGGGCTGAAGAACTAAAGGAAGGGGGGAAAAAAGATACGCCTTTGGGTGGAGGTTAGAATTAATGCTGTGATATTAGAAAACTTGCACTAAGGCTTTGAGCTAATCCTCTCACACTGGGATTTCCTCCTGTCACTATAGCAATAAGAAAAAGCTAACAAAAACATTAAATATCCAATAAGCAAGTTACTACAACATGCAGCATTCTTGATTGCATTGGGTTTTGTACCCAGGCGACCTGATGCCTCTAACTCTGGACCCATGTTTTGTTTGCGTTTTTTAAAGGTTACTAAAAGTTCTTACAGAGGCAAGCTAACAGAAATTCAGAAAAATATCAGCTGTTATTGATCAACTGATTTTGGAAGGAAAAAATTTAAGATCTATAACTAGTCAAAAAATCACCTGGATGAAAAAATATGGGAAAAAAAAGGTGCTGTTCCCTGCTAAATACAAACCACTTCTTTTAAAACACCAAATCTAAAAAAAACCCCACATAACTGAAGCATACAGGTAATTAAATAAGCTGTTTCTGTTTTAAAATCAAATGCCTTCGTAAAGCATTTGGTACTCAAATATGGTTGGCAGTTATTTCCTGTTGATGCTTGTTATATTGGAAACAAGACAGCATACTTTCTAACACTAGTCCTTCAGAAAAAAAAAATCATTGAGGTCTTTGACTTAACACAGAGAAGGTTTCAATTTAACAGGTTTTATGTGGACTTAGCAAACAACTTACTCATGTTCATTGATGTAAAGTTCTGCAAGTTCATGCCAAGCTTCTTGGTCTCCAACAAATCTGTATACAGAAGACATGAGAGGAGAAAAGGAGAAAAAGAATGTGCAAGGGATTCTCTAAGTGGAAGCAAAAGCGTAAATCAAATGCAAATTCCATTTTAATTAAAAAGATTTATTAGAATAGCAAAACACAATCCGTACTCTTGTAAGACACTCACTGTTCCAGATATTCATTCAGCTCTCGGATGGCCTCAAGATTTTTCCCCTGGGCTTTTCGAATGGCAATCTTACGCTTTCTTGCTGCCTATGGATTGACATTAATAAAGGATTAGGGTCTCATAACTCCCTGGGTTTTTGTAAAGAAAGCAATTTGACTGTGCAAATTATTATCTCAATACCAGTGGAATTCCACTGCAGAGAAACTGCTAGGTTGAAGTTTATAAACATACCCTACGACATCCCACTGAGAGACTGAAAACCTCTTCATACAATCGCATTATGTATGCTTTTCTCTGGAAGCACAAACTGTATGCATTATTTCATTCAAATAAATGACTGTCCAGATTCTGATAATTACAAAACAGCAGGGGATGTTAATCTTCAGCCATTCCAAAGACCCCCACCTTGTCATTCACAAGATCCATGACTATAGAGGAGAGATGGGGACTGAGTCTTAGAGAATCCCACAGATGCATCTTGATTGCCACTGTACGAATATGGCTTTCAGCCATTTTTCAAGATTCTTGTTGGTGTGCTGAATGCCATCTTTAATTAATGTGTTAAATACACACCAATTTCATAAACAAGTCATCACTCCCAGAGCACAAAGTAGGCTCTTCAGCAGTGTAAAGGCAATAGAAAATAGCTATTTCAATGGCAAAACTGAGCAGTACTTTGGTATGTAGATGGAAAATGTATTTCAACATAAACAACGTAAGAACAAGCTATAAGAAGTAAAATGTATTTAAATTTTTAACTCTACAGACCAACAGGAGAAAAGATACACAGAATTTTAACAGTTTATGATTCTGTACTTCAACACATGACTGCAGTTTGGGAATATGGCAGAATGAAAGTGAAACCAAATTCCAGTGTAGCAAAGTTGGCCTCAAAGAGTCAACACCATCAGCCTATAACCCCTGTTATGCCCTCCTGCGTGATCACAACCACTGTAGTCAGCCATGAGAAGACAGACGGTCTGGTGTCTGTGATGTGTCTGGGTGTACACACACACACAGATGTCATTTCTGCATGAGATAATATTAATGGGGGAAAAAAAAATACACTTTTCCAGTAATGAGGTCCTGCTGCTCATTCCCCTGCTTGCTCTCATGCCATTTCATACCTTATAAAAAGTAACGGGTTGAAACTTAAACAGTAGAGGTTTAGACTGGATATAAGGAAGAAATTCTTTACTGTTAGGGTGGTGAGGTACTGGAATGGGTTGCCCAGGGAGGTTGTGAATGCTCCATCCCTGTCAGTGTTCAAGGCCAGGTTGGATGAAGCCTTGGGTGATATGGTTTAGTGTGAGGTGTCCCTGGCCATGGCAGGGGGGTTGGAACGAGATGACCTTAAGGTCCTTTCCAGCCCTATTCTATGATTCTATACAGTTGGGTATCACCTTATGGAAGCCTTGACAACTCCTCAACAAAACCTTAAACAATTTTAATCTTTGGCTTTAACATAGCTCTGAAATTCATTTGTTCATAACGTACCTTTCTAAGAACACAGTCACACACACCCCAAAAGCATACCTGTATTTTTACAGTATTTTGAACATAATTATTCTCTTCATTAATTTCCTATCTTCTGATCATCACTTGAACAAATTAATTGCTTCCAGAAGAGAAAAACACAGCATTTAAATAAACTAGTTCAAGCTACCAAAACAACACAGCTAGAAACACTAGTAACACTAAGTTTATTCTTCCCTTTGAGATTATCCCCTCCACTTTCCTCAGAACTGTATATTTCATTAAAATTCAGTGAAAATTACTCAAGAGCAGAAAAAGCATTTCATTCTTCTGTTTAAATGCAAGGCGTAGGCAGAGAAAATTCATCAGAACAATCAGGAGACAAATTAGGACACAGGCTGCTGGGGGGTTCACCCACAGTCATTTCATTTTCCACTGCTTCTTTGTCAAACTGCAACCTGTGAAGTTACATTCATCATTCTACTTTTACTGGGAGATATTTGGCTAAAAGCCATAACTGGCTCTAGAAATTTTAACTGCTGACCACATTTATCAGTATAACAGTAACACACACTGTTTATTTTATTTTTGAGATTTAAAATAAAGATTAACAGCATAATTAAACTTTTTAAAAAAATATATGACTAATTCCACATGCTTATCATGTTGCTACTATTACTAAACAAAAATACAAAACAAAAAAAACTAATCAAAACCATTGTTCTCCATCACATTTTAAGAAGAGGTCCCAAAGTATTTTGTAAAGTAGGTCCACATGCTTATGGTGGGGACACTAGGGCAGTGTCAAACTCACTACCCAAAGCTGGTATTATACACAGCTCAGTGACCTGCCCACTGAGCTGAAACATGGAAGAAGGGAAGTGGGGATAACAGCTTGCACAGTCAAAGGAGTGTATCATGCAATTATGGCTTATGACGACAGAAGGTTTTTCACAGGTAACAGACTATCTACTATAAAATTTAGCTTTGGATTAAAAAAAATCAGCTGTTATTTTTAAAATTCAAAGAAAAAAAGCAATCTAGACACTGATTAAAACCAAACTGCTAGAGAACGGAAATCATCTGTTTTATATATAAAATCAATCAGTGTACTTGACATCTTAATTTGCAATAGCAAACAGGCAAAGTGTATGTAAGCCACCCTCCTTTTTTGTTTCTAATACAAGACCTTCAATTGCATGCAAGTCAGGCCTCCAAAAGAGCCTTGAAACATTTTCTGTATGGCTGCTTTATTTCTTACCCACAGCACTTCCAAGTAACATAAATCACTGGAATCTCAAGACAAATTTATTTATGAAAAGCTACAACTAGTTCTAGTCACAAACATTAACTGATGTTTGTCTACAATAAGCATGTCACCTTATGCAATCAAATAATGAGGATAAAAGGATTAGACATAATTAACATAGAATCATAGAATCATAGAATAGTTAGGATTGGAAAGGACCTCAAGATCATCTAGTTCCAACCACCCTGCCATGGGCAGGGACACCTCACACTAAACCATATCACCCAAGGCTTCATCCAACCTGTTCATGTTAAATGAATTACATGTACATTTGACAGAATTTATCTGCATCTAAACTACACCAAATCCCACAAAATTGCTGCAAAATTACATTTTTTTGTTCTTATTTGATGAAAAATAGCATCTAAAACTTTTTTATCCACCCTACTTATCACCAGGAAAAAAAAAGGTTTGAAATCTGCACTCCCATCACCCTCAAATAAACCTGCAAAAGTGTTGGGATAAGTTTATTTACAGAGAACCCTCAGTTCACTAAAAAGAGGCTCAGCCACTCAGAACAGTGCTGACACTCTATGCTGTACGGTAGCGTAGTTTTCAAAAGTGTCTTTAAAACTACTGTGAAGAAGTCAGTGAGGACGTAGTGGGTTTTTTAAAGCAATTGCTAATTTTTCCATCACATAAATAAAACTGTAACACATATTCTGAACACATTGCTGAAAGACATACACATAGGTGTTTAGTCAATCTGAAGTGTTCAGATCTGTGATACCTAGGAGCAGTAAGACAAGCTAAAAATAAAGACATGAAAAACAAACCACTATTACTTTTATCTGTATTCACAGACCACTCCTTTATCTGACTTTCTAGTTTATCTTTGGATTATACAAACTATCAGTATTTTTTTAAATGAAAACTGAAATCCAGTGAATCCAGTAGTCAATAATTTAACAAAACCATGTATGAAAAAGTCTGTACCAAAATCAAGACATAGGACATTTTGAGCACTGTAAACATCTTAATTCTTGTTCTGATTTATATCTTTCTTGAGCTGCTCTCTAGCTCCCAGTGTTTATCAGCTTCCTCCTCAGTGAGCTGGGACTGAGGACAGCAGCATAGCTAACCACCATTTACACACATAGCATCAAGCTTTATTTCCATCGAATTAAACAAAATGTTTTACCATGCAGAACCACTGCCAATACTAACAACCACTTCAGCAGACAAAAAACAGTTACTTTAAAAGGAAAGCCAGACTCCCATCAATTCTACAGAAACTTTACCTAGCATTTATCTCATATATTCAATTTATTACCAGCCTTAGTATCAGCTGATACAAGAAAACCAGACAATTCCACATCTTATTATGTTTCAGGCCCTTTTTAATATAAATGTCACATTTCAAAATATAAATTCATTTTCAGGGGACCTATTGCAAGATACTACAAAACTGCAAATTGCAGAGTACCGATCTGTTCAATCATTAATTTGAAGTCCACTGAAAATATTAAAAAGAAACTTAATTTTAACTACAAGATTTGAGATTATTTGAAATCTATTAAACATTCTAAGATAGCTGTGACAATTCTGCTAATAAAGATAAAAAATAATGTTCAAGAGTTACATTTTGGTTCTTTACATCACACCGAGATTCTTAAGAATAAGCCTAATACAAAATTGAACTCAAGCTCCTTTCTCCTTCCACCTTAAATCAAAAGATAAAACTTTCACTGGTGCAAAAAGATCTGCAGTATTTGACCATGCAGAACCTATGGCGTGGAATTCCCCCTATCAGTTTTCCAGAGTTTAAAACAAAACACTAGATTCTGTAAATTCTGCATGCTTAAATGAAAGATATATGCCACTTTATGCCACTTACACCACAATCAGTAGCGTATGGACTAAGGTACTTTAGTATGTGACATATTGTTTAAACACAGAACCTTTCTAAGGTATTTCTTTCAAAGACTAGTAATCGCTAATCTGGCACAAGAACTAATCCTCCATTTGTCATGATTCTTTTTAATTAGCATTAAGTAGACTCAGAGTGAAGTGAGAAGTTGAACATTTATCAATTTCTGCATTTGATTAGTCAAACACACCAAACCAGTCTTAAGACTGCTCTAAATTTCATGCTTGCACAGTATTAGTAGGAGAATTTTCAGGGGCTGAAACCTCTAAGAAAGGCAAAATTTCATACCTGTGTAACTGCTGCAGTGTTAAACAATATTTTGCATCTTAAAAAAGAAATTATTCAATTTTATAAATTTATAAATATCAAGGACTTCACATTTTAGAAAATGCATTTTTGATCTAAGGGTTTGATACATCAAAATAATTCCCTTCGAATTGCAGTATAAATAATCAAAACAAAACTGTAAACAACTACAACAAAGATAAAGGGAAGGAATTACAAACATCAAAAAATACCACATAATCTGACTACAACCACAATAAAAAATTAGACTTAAGAGTTCTTTCAACATTAGTCATGGAAGACAGATCAGGCCAAAACTTGTAAACGGATCTATGCAGGCAGAGTTGCTGAACTGAAGCTGCTCCTTTAGGGATAATGTCAAAGCATAAGTAGCAAGGCTGAACGTAACTTTTTACAAAAAATAAGATTTGTCTACTCCATGAATAAATTCTGAAACCTTATTTCTGAAGGACACAGTCACATGAACCCCAAACTTATACAAGCTCAAAAAGCAGTAAAAAAAGACAAAACCATAAAAGATGAATGAAGTTCTAATTTCAAAAGAAAACATTTCCTTAGGATCCATGTAGTATATCCTCAGCTGAACCATTGGTCCTTCTTAGAGACTATCTGAAGCAGCAGCTGCAGCTCTTCACACTTCCCATCAACTCCATCCTGCATCAAACACAGCACCAAACTATCTTATTTGACTCCCTTTAAAACTACCACTATACATATGTAAGCATACGGCTTGTTGTCTTTCCTGGCAGAGCTAGCAACATATTTAATGAAACTTACACGCAACACCCCAAAAAATTCCTCATCAGTAGATACTTCATTTGGTAAGAAATCTTTTTTGCAGCTTAAAGCATCCTGTAGATATATGTACAAAGCTGCAAGAACATTCAAAATGAATGCACAGCTACTGCAGGAATTTTACAGAATTATCACTGTTCCAACCTGTCTTCAGCCACCTCCTGTGCCTCTTCTGAAAAATGTCCAGCTTTGCTAGAAAAAGTATCTCAAAATAGTATGGGAAAGTGTAACTTCATAACTGAGTTGTTAGTGAAGTATTTTATGGAGCCTGAAAGAACAGCTTCACCCAAAGCACTATCTTGCTCTGAAAAGTCTAATTCTTCATTCTCTGTTCACACAATTATACTATTAGACCAATTAAGTTAATGAGATTATCCACATGCCCTAAACTAAGCAAGCATATACAATGTCTTCTTGTATTAAAAGCTTAGCTGAAAAAGCAGCAAGAAAAACAGAAGAAGAATTATCCCAGTAAAGACATCAGATTTTCAGTGGATTAGAATTAAGGCAGAACTTTGTGTCATATCTCACTTTCCCCTGGTGCTGACCATGTGCTCTGCAATCTTCTTCATGGTTAGCTGAAGAATCAGGAAAAATTGCATATGCATTAGGATGACAGTAGAATGGATCAGACACAAACCTAAGTCTTGAACACATTAACTCAATTTCCCTTTTCATCATCAATCTTCTCTGCACTCCTTGACAGGACACTTTGAGAAGGGCCTGACTGACAAAAGTATAAGCTATCTAATTAAAAGGCTTTCCTCCAAAGCAAAGCAGGATGAGGATTCCTCAATTAAACACATTAACAGCAAAAAAAAAAAAAACACAACGCAAAAGTCCTTAATACCAATCCTGCTAAAAACCCAATGCCTCCCATATTTTGTTCTGAGAAACAGTCTAAGCATTTTATCTGAAGATGTACAAACAACTCAGCCACTATTCAGCATCAGTATAAACATTTTCAACTGACACATTAAATTTCAATTAAAAAAGCCCTACAATGTAAGATGTTATGCAGCTTTAATAACTGAGTAATCTGCCAACTACAGCTCTAATAAGCCTTCATTTCAACCAAAATGGACAAGAATGGAAATGGTTCCCATTATTATCCTACTGAAATGCACACCAGTTGTGCTTTTCACAGCAGTCACATTTCATTCATTAATGTTAAATTCTTCAGCAAAGGGACAGACTCTTAACGCCTACATGCTTTGAAAAATGAAACACAATCTCTAAATTGACAACATTAATGTTGCTCCACTGTCAAATGAGTCATCTCTTTCATCAGGTAGGTTCAGAATGAGATAAACCATGGAGACATGGTCATCTTTTGAACATAAAGATTACTCTGAGTTCTATTCTAAGAAATTAAATGAAATAATTATTGCTATCTTAATTTCAGCATTTTGCATGCAACAAAACCTCATCCAAAAGTGTAAATGTCCATTATACAAACTGACTTAAAAGTTTACTTTTCATAATGGAAAAGTCTACAAGGTGTCTGAAATAAATAATGTTTTGGAAAAGCTTTCTTCATTATTCTATATGAATCTGTCAGTCAATGCAAAGTATGATTTCTACATGATTCGCGTGAAGAAATGTCTGTGTTTCACTTACAGCACTTGCCAAAACGTTTAATGTACATAAGCAACTCCATGCGTCAGCAGACCAGAAGAAATTGGTATACGGTAAGGTGAGTGCCAAGACAAACTCAGCAACAGGTTTTTTTTTTTTAAATCTTGAAATACTTATTTTCCTACAGCAACCACATGTGCACATGGAAATAATTTAACAGGTAAAAGACACAATGACATCTGCACATGACAATTTATCAAAACTTTCTATTTAACTTGTATTCTTCACATGCAAGGCTTAGCCAACCTATTCTATAGTTACATAGCAAGAAGCCTTTACTTTGCATTTAACACTCTCCACTTCTCAGGTCTTAAGAAATCCAAGAGATCATGCAGCTGTTCTAATATTTACATCTTATGCTTCTAAATATTACCATTGTACGGATCTTTATGATTTTGTTAAGGAGTAAACACAAATTAAGTAATAGGCACGCATATTACCTAAATATATAATTTTGTTTTATAAAACCATCCGACAAACCACTCAGATGACGAAAGCCATGTTGAGACAGCTGAAGAGTAAAGCTGCCAAAAATGCATACTTCAAAGATGTGCAGCTCACAGAAGTCACCGTAACATGGTGCTCCATTTTCCACTGGCTTCAGCAAAAAGTCATAAAACATGCACCCAGGTGACCTATTCTTGTGATTTCATTGTAAATGGGTTCCACCTACTTTTTAAACATGACTCTGAAGACTTACTGTCTCTGAAACTCTTTGGGGCCTACACTGATAAAATCCACCAACATTTACTGCAGACAACTATGTACCTTGCGCTCAAACGTCTACTCAAAAACTACAGACTCTCAAAGGACAACTGCAAATCACCTACGTTTGTCACACAGAACACAGTTTATGTAGTTCTCTCTGGGGAAAGCAAACAACAAGAGTGAAGAATTTAATTTTTTTCTTTTTACCCTTGCATAAAATATATGAGTTCTATCACTGCTAAAAGACAGTTTTATCTACCACTGTCATCCAAGTCCTCAACTTGGTATTAACAATTTCAGATGTGTTACCCTGAAAATAGTTTTCTGGTTTGGGTTTGGGTAGTTTTTTGCTGGTGGTGGGGTTTGTTTTGGTCTGTTTTAAATTTGTTTCCTGGTGGTTCACTTTAGTTTAAGTGATAGTACTTCAGCTATATCCAGCTCTGGCTCATTCTACTTAATGTGTTATGTGTGTTTCTGTGGGTCTTCCCCTCCTGAATAGCAGACCACACTAATAAGCTGATTGAAGAAAAGCAGAGGTGCAAAACACAGCAAGGAAGGTTTATATGAGACTGCCAAAACATATGCAATATCCCAAGTACTACATTTACACTGAGCTTTACCCAGTAAAGAGAACCAGTTCCTTGAAACCAAGTAACAGAGTCAAGCATATACCCGCCAACAGACATTAATAACTGACTGCAACATGTGATATAAGATTTTGAAACTCCATAGCTTCTTCATAGTTCTAGTTTTATCCCTGTGGCAAAAAATGCATGAAAACATATTGCTACAAGTTTCCCTAGACTTTAATTTTTGGTATCTAACACCTTAAGGTGGTTTATACAACCAGTGTTCAAAAACCGCTTAGAAGAACAGCCTGTCTCAGATTTTGTGTTATCTGACTGGCAAGTTTTAGAGCATTTTGATTCAAAAGCTAGTAAAGCATCCCAGACAATCAAAATAACTATTCGAAAGCTATTCAAGTGCTACCTGAGTGTATTTATATTTAATCTTTGAGCTAGATTAAGCATTAGGAAGACAGAAGACACACAGCAGACTGTTAGTCCTTTAAATACTTAGTATTTAGTGAAAATGTAAAAGCTGAAAGGCCCAATCTAAACCCTACTAAGACTGCATGAAGTTTTCTAGCTATAATCCTATCTTGTAAACTCAGTTTTTAAGCATTTAAGCGTCTTCTCATCATGACACACATCTCATTCGTTCTAATGAAGGTAATACAGATACTAGGAAACAAACACAGTAATACAGGCCTACGTTTTCCCACAGAGAAACCTACAAAATGTAATCAGTTTCAAACAAAACACCACTGCAGTTCAGAAACTATTTTGAACTTACTGTGTTAGTTGAATCTTCTTGTAAAATTCTATCATATAACTGGATAGCATCATCATACCTGTTCAAAGAAATCATTCACATTTATTTCTGCTAAGGCAGAACTCCTGACTTTTTGACTGTCCTTGCAATACTTAACAACACTTCTGCAACTTTTAATAATGAACATATTTAAGCAAACTATACTCATACAAAATTCTCCTGAGTGATAAATATGAACAGCAGTATTTTATGTTATTGAGCTAAAAAAAAAGTACATAGTAATTGCTTCATGGAATGTTGTTTCAGCAGCAACTTATGTATCTTACACCCAGTATTTTACTCTCCTGCCTCTTCCCTCTTCTTCTTTTACCCAATAGGTCCAATTATCACATCCCAATTCTCTTTTTCACTCTTCCCAAGAAACAGAACCCCCAAAATTTGAATGAGTGTCCAAAATAATGACTTTTTACTTCACTGTTGTAATTTAAAACTTCATGTGCATTTCTTCTATTATGATTTTATAAACTATAAGCAGCTGCATACGGTAAACTGGCAGGATCCACACAAGAGCCCAATCCTTGACTATACCAGAAATCTTGTAAAAAAATCTTCTCCACCACCACTACATAGGTTTTATTAATTAATTCTGCTATTTGAAGTATGTACAAAACAGGTTACTCCACCTGCTGTAAATGCTTTAGACCTGGGAAACAGATCTGTGTGTTCAGCCAGCTATGTACATGATCCAAATAATTCAATTCAAAACACATTTGACTACACAGCGGTTGTGCTATTACCACATAGCTAGGGCATATTTTGTGTCTTCATGTATAGTTTGACAAGCAGTTTTTCAGAGGTACTGCTGATTGATTTCGATACTACACATCCCATTCTCACCTTCAACACCATTTACGTACTCTCACTGATCCCTAAGTACTTCCAACATTAGCATAGCTCAGCTGTCCAGTCCAGTTACCATAAGGTATGAGAGCAAATGAGAAAGGAAGCACAAAAGCAGAAACAAGCAGAAGGTGATTGCTACAGACTTAGCAGACATGCTGTAAAATTCTGTATTCACGCTCTCTGTAAGCTGCTACTTTATCAAATATTTTTTACCAGACTGAACAGGATGGCCATAATCCCAGCTTTACAGGCGAATTTACAGAAAAGCATTCTTTTAATTAGCAAGTATCTACAGAGATATCTCAGTCTACAGGAATGTTCTTCACGATTTCCTGTTTCTGCTGGGGAAAGCACAATCCTTCTAGATCCTAGAAGTCACTTAGAATTTAATGAGAAGTTTAATTCTTCAATTGAAAATGTGATACCCTCCAGCCTAAGTCTCCCTAGGCATCATTTATACCCAAGGGAAGAGAACCAGGCTTCTCCAGGCCATGGCTGAGAGCACCTGCAGATGGGTTTCTGTTCAAAACAATGCAGAGCTGAAGCCTCCATCTTCTCTAACTTCTGAAGAAAATCTATGAAGATGAAACTTCAGCTTTCGTTAATGCCTCTGCTCCCCTGATATTCCAGTCTCAAGGATCTAACATGACAGAGACATTTGGTCAAGAATTTTTATGAGTGCTTTTGGAAAACTGTGGCTCAATAGCACTTCATTGCTGAAATAACACATAATGTTTGTGCAGCAGTCATCTCCGACAAAGATCTGTTCCCACTTATTATCTTCAATGTAGTCACATAAGCCTGAACAGAATTCTGAACTTTTGCAATTCTGAATAGGTTTGGGGAATGGAGAAAATCTGCTGCCATTCTCTTACTGTCTTCACCTCATATCAAATGAAGACAGAAAAAGAGCTCAGTTAATGGAAATTCTTCATGAATGTGTATTTGATAGGAAGTGAGTGAGAAATGTGGAACATCTAGTTGCCTTGACACTGCTTTAGAACAGAGTATTAATACCAAAGATGTATCCAAGGAGAAATACAGACAATAAAGGTCAACCTCAAACCCTGAAGTCATTAATCTTGGAAAGCTGTGAAGTTTTAAGCTGTTCATTATTTTAATAATTCCTGTTAAACTTAGTATGTTATAACACGATATTTCTAAATGGTAACTTTAGTTTTTAGGTTTTGCCATCCTATTTGGTATAGGTTTTGAGCTGTTTCTGTAACAAACTCCATAGATTTAATCCTCACAAAATTCTACTGGTTTTATCCACACTCAGAAAACAAGGGAAAAGAGCTATATCCTGCAGTGATTAGGAACACAGGAGAACAATGAAGGCAAAAAAACACTGGCACTGATTTTCATATGCTGCTCTAGCACTGTGAGATGAAATGTGTATCTCCTGGACTCTGCCAAAAAAGTGCCTAATGTTGTACTGTACAATGACTTATACTGTCGAGTAAGATACCTTTTCATTCTATGAAGTCTGACTGAAAGATGGGAAAAAAATAACACTGCCTAATACATGCAAAAATGCAATAAAAATGTCTAAACATTATAACATGATCATGCACACCACTGTTTTCTATAAAGAAACTGCCCAGCCTGGATTTCCCATGTTTCCACAGTGCCTGAACGCCTTTTTAAGAAATAGCAAGCATCTTTCCAGACAGAAAGCACATTTTTTTCAATTCAGGTTTTACCTTTCCATAGCTTCAAATCGCATTCCAGTTAATCGCTTAACTCTGTGGCTCCCAGGAAACTGCCGCCTTAGCTCCTGAAGACAAAACTGTACAAATAAAACCCAAGATACTATTGTGAATGCAATTATCTACACAGAAGCTGGATGAAAAAAGAAAAGTCCTTGGCTGATAATTTAACAACCTGAAATGGCATGAGTAAAAGCAAACGGCAATTTTTGAAATAATCACTAAAATGTATTGATGAAAAAAGAAGCTCAGAAACTGAAATTCTGTTAGAAGACTAAATCTAAGAAATATCTTCCATACAGGTTGTTAGATCATCACGCTTTCTTGGACGTAGTTATTTGTCTAGAAAATTCAACTTACGTACTAAACCAGTTCTGATACTATTAAACTTGAAGTCTACTTAGTTCCCTCATAATAGAAGACAGTAGAAAAACAAAACAAAGATAGCAAGAGCTTATGTGATACTTCTTTAATAAATGGGTATCTCGCAATGGAACAAACTATGCTAATACTATGCTATGTGTTTATTTTTAAAATAAAACTTTGAAATCCAAAGAAAATGTTTGTCACTGGCTTGGGCTGAGCCTGCTGGCAGAAGCAGCATAGCTTCTAATTCCTGAAATCAGTGAGACACCTGGGCTGGATAAAAAGAATTCATCACAGGCAGATTTCTCTGGACTAGTGAAAAAAGGATTGAGTCACAATTTCCCCAGAGCAAATCAACTCTAACCATATTGTGAATGTGGCTAGATAGCATTGCAGAGACTGTAGCTGACTCACTACAATGGGAAGGACAGCCCACAGGCTCCCTAAAAGACCAGTGGTTTGAATCACATTAAAAGCTTCACACACAGAAACCTCCTGTTCCCAACACTTAGCTATACAACTCAGTTTATAAAGTTGTTCTTCAAACCTAAAGTTCCAGCAGAGGCTCATCTACATAATCTGTTCCATTTTATCAAATCCGCAGATCAAACGAAAAATACAGAAAAAAAATCAGTAAAAATTAGTAGGTTCCCTCTCTGTTTCTGTACAGAAGCAGACTGCTAGTGCACAGCAAAGAGAAACAGTCACATCTCTCCCAGTCCCAGAAAAATAGAGAAGGAAGAGAGAAGGGAAACAGCAATTAAGGAAATAATGCATAGCTTCAAGTAAGCACAGACTATTTTCATCATGATCACTTTAATCTGCAATGAAACAAGATTATAGCAATGCAGCAGCACATAGCAAGGCTCAGATTTAGTAAAGGAACAGTTTACTGGCAATTTGAGTGACATCTAGGTGAACTGCTGCTGCACTGGACAACAAACTGTCATAAAAACTATATGTACTTAGCAGCACATTACAGATAGCTGAACTGATCTGTGAACATTCTTAAGAGATGGGAAATCTTATCTCAAACTCCAGAAAAGTAGTTTCAATCAAGCTTTACAATCCAAACAACCTCCTAGATTTAAAAATGAACTTTTGCAGACAATAAATCCACCCTGTAGCCCAGTGATCTGGGAATCTGAGTGACGATTTTTCAGTATAAAACCAGGGACTTTTACTGCTTTCCTGCAGTAAAGCTTTTAAATGTCAGAAACTGTAACATTTGCAATGCTACTAAGCTCCAGAATCTGCAGATGGACTTTCACATCTAGAAGATAACCACTGACAATATAAAAAAGCTGATGAAGTAGCAATCAAGCCCAGGAATACTAAAAGACCAGAACTGTTCACACTAGATCAAATTACACAATCATTATTCAATCAAACACAGTAGCCACAAGGCCAAAATAAATTCCTGTAGATTAAGACACCAGTCACAAAAAAGTGACATAAAAAGCTGTGAGACAGTCAAAACCAACTCACTGTAACACCTCTGAAAACAAAAGTGCATGAATAAGCCACACTAGGTAGATCTTCAAAATATTTTGGACTCAGCAGCACTGAATGCCCCCTTTTCAAATTTATCTTGTAATCCCTATAACCATTTATGTTATTAAGGATTTATTCTGCACTGTATCAATAATCTACTTTGGAGATTCTCTCAAAAACTCAGCAGTTACCATGGCAAATCTCATTTGTATATGAAACTTTAATTTGCAGCTAATATGCTTTCTGATTTTTTTTTAATCACATCAGGTTATAATTTTAAAGGTCTGACAAGGGCAGATAAATATAAACCTGGACTTCAGTATGTGAAACACTGGCAGTGCAAGTGTCTGCTAACAGTAGGTGACTGCACTAGAACAGGCATATGGAATGGGCTGACTGCAGTAGGAGCATGCATGATGCACAGTCATTCTGCACAGGACAGAAAGGACAACAGCAAGAAAAAAAAGAAAAGGAAAAGAAAAAAATTCAGATAAATTACTCTGAAAACCATCTCAGATTCCTCATTCGGAGCAGATGAGACCCATCCCCCTAAGCAAAATGCATCACAGCTGTCAAAAGCTCACTGCTAAAAAACAGAAGTTCCAAAGCTGTTTGTCTACTTTGAGGCTACAGCTGTAGCAAAAAGCCACATATGATGTTGACTTGTCTGAATTAACTACTTCTTTGTTATAAATCAATCAAATTAAATAAAAATAAAATAAAATAAAACACTAAATTTCCCTCTAAGCTTTTAACCTCCTTTCTGAGCTGCATATAAAATGTTGTATTCTCTCATCTAAGCAATAATCCTTAGAGGGCACAAAAACTGAAATGTAAAATCCCTGCCAGCATTAGTAAAAAAACCACAACTCATCTTTCAACATTGGCTCCCTCAAAAATTTTGTGAAAGTCTTCCTAAAAAGACCCTGAAAATAAAGACCAAAATTGGTTTAGATATAAATCAGAACACAGAATTTATTTAAACAGTAAGTCTATTTGTTTTAACAGGCAGCTATACAACAGTATTTTCTTTTGAGGAACAAAGGAAAGGAAAGTTCAGTGGGTTCATGACAAGTTCAGAGTGTTGTGCTGTAGTTTCCAGCGCACTCCATTTTACCATATATATGTGGGATGTGAGATAAACTTGTCTACCTACTTTCAAACTGCCCTTCTCCCAACTGCATCCTCTAGGCTGACCCCTTGTATATCACAGACCATTAAGTTTCACCCAAATGACACCACATGAAGCTCGAAGACTTTATGGGGTATTTTGCCATCTGACAGAGAGCAATGCACTGGAAGAACAATCCCTATGAAAGACCTGGACTCTTGAAAATACCTTTCTTTTCACTCAGAATAAGCTCAAGCTTGCTGGATTTCAAGGCACAAGACAAGGTCATGGGTTTTTTTTTTCCCAGCATTCTGTGAAGGAGGGATGAAAAGATTATTAAATTTTTCCTGAAAAACACACTTTTGCCTTTTTAAGTTGCTGTTAAATCTAGCTGAGGTTTTTGTTTGTTCGGGTGGGATTTTTTTTTTTTAATCTACTGAACAGGTGTTAAGCATTCTAAATAAACTCATTTAATTTAAATTGTTATTTGCATGATTCAAATAAATTTCCATACAAATTAACTAAGCCCTACTATCCATTAACAATATTTTTTAATCAAGAATCACTGAATAATTTGGACTGTAACACACCTTTGGAGGTTACCTGCTCCAAATCCCCACTCAAAACAGAGTCAGCTTCCAACTGAGCACAGGGCCATCTCCCAGTCCACTTCTCAGCGTCTCCAAAGGAGACGACAGGGCATTTGTCACAAAATGTTCGCTAGCTAAAAGCTTTTTCTTAGTATCTAACTGTAATTTCCATTGTTGCAGCTTATGTCTCTCGCACTTATCCTTTGCTGCAAATCTACTAAAATGTGTCCACCTTCTTTATACCTTCTCATTAGTACATATCCAAATATAGCAATAAAATCCCTTCTTAGCCTTCTCAAGACCTAACAAACCCAGATCCCTCAAGCCTTTCCTTATACATTATGCAGTCCAGCTCCTCACTCATCTTGAAGACCTGCTCCTGTATGTCAAGGACTTTCTTTGATGATAGCCAATACGACACATAATATGACATGCATGACAGGACATTTTACTTCAAAACACCCAAAAACCCCAATATTATTTGAGAGGTTTCCAACAAACAAACATTCTCTGTACAACATGGAAACTTCAATATTATTTTTGACAATTAGCCCATATTGGAGTAGCTGTAAATATTTTCATGGCTATTGGAAGAGACATGATCTGTCTAAACAAAATTTACACATGAGAAGAGGTAGGTGGTGGTAGTTTCTTCCCAGCAATGTACTTCTCAATAGATATGCTAGAATTCCAAGCTATGGAGTTCAGAATATCCTGTAACTGTCCAAGGAACTAGCTGCACGAGACACTCAGGAGGAAAACTTTAAGGTTTCAAGAGAGAAAGTCAACTTGAAAACTTACCAATGCCAAATCATCTCGACTGCAGTCCAGGGCAGCAATCATCACCTGTTCATATATTATCCAAACTGGACACAAAAGAGACATTACATGCAGATAAGTGATTTTTTTTAAGATAATGGGAAACACCTATGATATAAATAAGATTAATGAATTATGTCTGTGTATTTTCCTCTTACTCCTGTGGATCACTACTGAAACAGAGACATTTTAAGAAACTGCTGGAATTAATTAAAAAGGTATTGAAACAATTTTATTGCTTTTAGTAACAAAGTACCTTTTGACATCTTGAAAGGCAAAAAGGCTCTAATTCTCTACTTTTCCTAAGATTACAGCTGCAGTCTTCTAAACACATCCCCATTAGGACTTGCTCTCTGATCAGATCTGGAGAACAGCCATTTGGGCTACAAAGAAAACAAATTTCCCTTAACTGTTTCACTGCTGAAGTCCCACAAATGTTGCCTTCTTCCTGGAGTTGAATAACATCTCTAAATCAATGACAGATTACATTATTTCTGTTCTAGGCCTACCAAGTTCTTGAACGTAAAGAACTTAACAGCATGGCTTTACAAACTGCAGAAAGAAAGGTTATGGTAGAAGGAAACACGCAATTAGAAGTACCAAGCGCTTTGAACTCATGTAAATCTAATGAGGTACACTCGATATGTTACAGAAATGAAACAGAAACAAATGTCCTCCAAACCAAAAATCTAAAATAAAAATACAATACAATATAGAAATAGCAATAACAAGAGTCCTCTCCTTTCAAAATGTAGTTTCTATGATGGGAATTTTCACTACTTTTTAAAGAAAATACTATTTCTTGATAGGTATATAAAAGAAAAAAAACAGGCATTAATTTGCCTGTCAACCCTCTTCATTGGAACTATTTGTAAAATACATATTCTATCTTTATTATGCAATGTATCCATTTTGTCTATTAATGTAAAAATACATACACAGATACAGACAAAATATGGATAACATATATCCATGACACTTGAAAAGAAGGACAACTCAACTACTGAGAACAGTGTTTCAAAAAGGCATCAGCAAGATCTGAGAGGAATATCAAACTCCTCATCAATTCCTTACTAAAATACAACTCTCATAAATTACTAAGCAACATGGTAAGAAGAAAGTAAAATCAAGGTTAGCTCTCAAAGTTCTTCTAAAGCAGTAGGAACCTACAACAGCTCTCTTGTAGGTGGATGTATTAAGCCTACCCAGTCTAAAACCAAGCATGCTCCTCACAGCTACAATGCAAGACCCCGCAGTATCTCCTTCAAGCACTGGACCTCCAAGTGCACTTCATGACTCACTGCTACATGCAGAGGTGTCTTCAACACGATACTTTGGGTAGACAATCCATGTATTTATATCCAAAAAAAGTACAACATTTGCAGTGGCTAAGCCCCTTAGAATGGAAAGAAGTCCAGAACAGAATTGCAGCTGAGAGGGTACAAGACAGTGTTCTGGGTTCAGCAGCAGCAGTCATTTTTCTCCTTCTTGGTAGCTGCTGCTGTGCTGTGTTTTTACTTTCGGGCTGAGAACCACTGCTGAAAGCACACATGTTTTGAGTTACTGCTCAAATGTTTGGTTTGTCCAAGGACTTTCTGAGCCTCATGCTCTGCCAGGGAGGAGGGGAGACAGGACACCTGACCTAGGCTAGCCAAAGAGGTATTCCATACCATAGCACCTCATACCCAGGATGTAACTGGGAGACACCTGGAAGGGCTGGAGCTCTGGGGGGATGCAGGAGGTATCAGTCAGTGCTCGGTCGGGCAGGGTGGGGTGAGTTATGGGTCGGTGGCTGGTGAGGTGCTGTATTCTCTTCACTTGTTATTTGCTTTATCATTATTACTTGTAGTAGTAGTAGTAGTAGTGATTTGTGTTATACCTTAGCTATTAAACTGTGTTTATCTCAACCCATGGGGGCTACATTCTTTGGATTCTCCTTCCTAACTCTCCGGGAGTCGGGGGAGCAAGGGGGGGAGTGAGTGAATGAGCTGTGCAGATTGGAATTAAAGCACGACAGACAGAACCAAAGCAAAGCATTGATATAAAGCAAATTCTACCTTCAGAACCCCAAAATCAATACTGAAAGATTCCTCACCTGAGGGAGGCAGTCTTCTTGAAATAACTATGTGGATTTTAATCCATGAACACGGAGTTAGGGATTTGAAATCAAAGTGATCAAGTTAACTAACTGAATAAAGTTAATCATATGGAATACTGTAACTGCTATTAGTAAATAGAATGCACTGCTGTGACTGCTAAACCCCTTGTGACTATATAACAGCAGTTAATAAAATTAAAGCACAACAAGAGAAATGTATTAAAGAATATCTATATTAAATTGCCTGAAATATAAAAAGGGAAAAAAAAGAAAGAAGAATGAGCATTAAAATAAAAACCATGTAAGATTCATATGCAAACCTATTCAATCTTGACAGCACTTTATTACACTTATTTTATGCCTATAGTAAAGAGTTTTTCCATCTATTTTCACTGCAGCCCATATGTGGGAAAGAAATAAAATTGAGGAATTCTGGCAGCCTATTATACTTGGAAAGTAATATATATTCCATCAACATAAGCAGATACAGAAAGGCAACACATAAGTACAAAACAGAGATTAAAAAGAGAAAACAAAATCAGAAAATGGAAGTTTTGAAAATAAAGACTGTTTACTTACTGTCATCTCCAAGTTTAGATGCATATTCATTAATTAACTCTTCTCCAACATCCACTATCTGTTCACTGTTCCGGTAGTTTTCTTCCCTCCATTTCCTCATTTTATCACGCATATCTGGAGCAAAAGGGAGAAATAAATAAAAAGAAAATACTGAGACTTCCAGACACTAATGGAATTTTAATTTTTCCAGAAAATAAGCATATGGAGAATAGGTAGAGAGAGCACTAGATTTAAGAATGCGACTTCTACTGATATTAGAAAACTACTAGAGAACAGATAGCTATACCAGACTTCTGAAACCATGTCCCACAAACTGTGCTCATGCTCTAATATTATCGATTCAAATTCCAAATTTGTGGCCTCTCAGGTTATTAATATATGCAGTAAAAAGCCCATATACCTAGGTAAAATTAAAAGTTAATGGACATTCCCCCTGCTCTAGGAAATACAGGCTACAAAAGATTTCTCCCAAGTAGTTTCACACTTACATTTACAAACAGTACTAGAATTGCTTTTCTGCTCCAGGTGGATAAAATTTACTGAAGAAATTTTCAGTTGAAGTATTATTAAAACCATGATAATTCAATCACTGCTCATATTTATCAGTGTAAGCAAAATGCTGTGAGATTCCACTCTTAAAAAACAATCTATACATTCCTACGGAAAAGAGCCTCAAGAAAGGCAGACATGGAAGTGAAGGCCGTCTACATTAGGGAAGTGCCCAAAGGTATAAAAGTTACCACTGTTTATCTAGGTCAGATAAAAAAGACAGTTTATTTTAGCATTAGGATTTGTGTTTCTAGTTTACATTTTACTATGATCAGATATCCAAGACAGCCAGCTCATACTCATGAAGTCAGCTAGAGTGCACAACCTACCCCAGGTTTTATTTATCCTCTGGATGAGGAAATTGCTAAGAATGTGATTTTATATACACATATGCATTTATAGACATGTAGATGTTCCATATGCAAGAATAAATTTTGAAGAAACTTAAGGAAAATAGGTTTCATTACTAGATAGTGGCTTTACTAATATGAAGGTCACAATAACTATTACCAGTATTTTTTAACAAACTTTAAAAAAAAAACAGCCGGAAAACCAAACACAACCATAAATCTAAACACTGTCAGTTTTTCTTGCACTTCAAAACACATAGTTAACATAACTGACAGCTAAAAATTAAGCACTAAACTTTCTTCCATCTACCTGAAGTGATCTCAGATCGCTCATAAGACTGTTATTGTGCTACATTTCGTATTTTGAAATTCAACCAAAACCACCACAGGGTTACATTTCATATGCATGGGTAAAGTAAAATGGTTCTAGACACATGATGGTCCCTGGAAATCCAAACTTAGACAGCAAGAATGTGAGAGAACACAAACATTCACGAAAGCTGACAAGCTGAATACATAAAAATAAATAAGCTGTCTGATTTCTACCCACTCATTTACTTGGAAATTATCAATGCCTCCATTCCAGCATGATTCCAAATGGAAAAGTATCTGAATCATGTATTAACAGAATGCACATCTAACATTCATCAACCAAGTATAGAATTTACAGTGATGGAAAAAAAATGCAAAACAGAGAACAGTGTATCAGCTGATGATAGAAAAACAAGGTAAAAATAAATGTTCTCATTAATGTGGCTTTATTAAGAGGCTCGCTGGTTTTAGAGATACCTCATTTTAAGTAAAAGGTAGAAAAAAAATGCAATACTAATTTAATGATCCACAGAACTTAAGAAATTTAAGCCTTCCTCCTGAGAAGAGTCTCTGCATGGTCTGTTGCAGGACTCCACTCATTTTCACTTTATTTTGCATCTCTTAAAATTGAGGAAAAAAATACAAAATTTTTCAAATGCATCCTTCTAAAGCAGACACAGCCCCTTGTACTGACACTGATCTTCCCCTACACCCCAACTCCTACATTTGGACATAAAATGGCATATACCAACTGAGAAGTTGATATGACAAAACTCCCCATCTGGTCCCCAGAAACTTCTCTTTCAATATGCAGAAACTATGCACATAGCGCAATGCCACAGATGTCCATCAAGACTCTTGGAAATAGAATATCTAGGTTATTTCTAAGAGTAGGATGTTCACCTCCAGTATGAATTAGCCAAGTCCCAAACCAGCAAATTTGAGCACTCTATACCCGGCCTTTACACTAGAAATTAAAGATACCAACTCTGCAATACTCTCAGCCAAAACAATCTAGGGCTAAACACATAGAAACATACCCACAATGCATGCACTAAATCCATGAAAAAATCTCATCTTTCTGATCTCTGACACCTGAAAACAACAGGTTAAAACCAAACAAAAAACTAAACCTCTGGGTTTTATAAAAATGTATGTTCAAGCAAAATAAAAACTGAAAAGTTCTTTACACAAGCTGTTTTATGGCAACGTCTGAGAAAGCCCAACAATAACACCAGGAACACTCCACACAACTTCCCTGCCCAAACAGTGGCCTGCCTGCACTCTACCCAAGTTGAGCTTCACCACCGCTGTGTACCTCCTCACAAGAGATATACAAGAACATGCAAACAAACTTTTCCCAAAATGCTATGTTATTCTAATGACATCATGGTGATGCAACCAGATTTCAGATCAAAACTACCTATAAACTGACCACAAAACATACTAACAAGAAACACTTATTTTCTTCAACACGAGAAACATATTTTCTGAGATTAATGCAATTTGACCTGAAAACTGAGTATCTGAAATTCCATTTTGTCTTGCTTCAGGGTCCTGCAAAAAAAGATAGAAGAAAGCCAGTACAGCCACTATTTCTCATGGGCAAGTTACTGGCATCTGCTAAACTACATCCCACACAATGTTCCTCCTCTTATCCACATACTACAAACCTAAACTAACCAATAATCTGTAATCTGGGAATTATTTTCTCATTTATTTCTTCACAGACTGGCAGAAAAAAAATATAAACAATATCTATAAAACAAAGATCATATAGCTTCTCTCTGCATTATCTTCTCTAAAGTATGTTTGTAACATGTGGGACCACCTAGCTGAAGTTTCCCCATTTACAGCCAAAACTATGGAGAAGCATGAATTTGTTCTGGATATGAGACAGTAATAGGTTTGAGTACTGAATGAACTCGTATTTGAACATGTACTGCTTATGAGAGAAGAACCACTGGAAATGTCAGGTAAACCTCAGAATGTACTGCTATAATTAGGATTAAACAAGTGAATGCTACAAAAAGCCGGGGAGCAGGATTTTCAAGAGCTTTTATGTCAGTTCAGAGCTCCTGTGAGCTCCTCCACAAACGCACACCATGGAATTTCTGGAAAACATCAGGTGATTTTCGGGTGCTTCAGGGGGTGAACTGACACAAACCGCTCAAGCAAACAAGAAGCCCTATGTTCTTGTACGCGCTACATCAGTATTGTGCGGTCGGAAGCCGGGCCGAGAGAACCCGCCGCCGGGCTCTGGAGAAACGGGGCTCCGTCAGCACGGACGGGAGGCGGCTGATGGGCCCCGCCGCACCGGTGTGTGTGGAGAAACACCCCCATCACGCAGGGAAATGGACCCCCAGCAATGGGGGCGAGCGCTGGCGGCTCTGCTCTGCGGGCTCTGTGCGCGTCACCACCGGCGGAGCCGCGCTCACCGCGGAGCTGAGCACGGCCGCCAGCTCCGCTTGTGCCGGAGCAGCCGGCCCCGCCCGGGCCCCGCCACCGCCCGGCTCCGGCTGCCGGGAACAGGCGGCGGCCTGCCCGTCCCCGCAGAGCAGGGGGGCTGAGGGGGCTCGGCCACCCTCACCCTGGGCCCAGGGTTCTGTCTGTCGGTCGGGCCGGGCCCGGCCCCGGCGGGCGCGTCGTTACCTTCCCAAGTCACGTCGTACATCTCCGACACCTTCGCCATCTTGGCGGCCGCCCGCGTGACGCGCCGCCGTGACGGACCTGGCCCTCATTGGTGGCGGGGCCGGCGGGGAAGCGGCCCCGCCCCGCGCTCTGCTGCCGGGGCCGCCGCGGGGTCCCAGTGCCTGGTCCTGTGCCCCACGCGTCCGCCCCAGGCGGGAGCCTGCAGCTCCACGCGAGTCCTCAGGAACCGGAGCTGGCCGGGACGGGGAATCAAAACGCTCGCCTTTTCCTCGGCTTGGCTTTGGGGTTTATGTAATCGGTGTTCGCTTTGGGAGCGAAGATCACACACCAGGAGACCTGTGATCACCTTTTCCTTGGTACCCTGCGCTGGTCCTGCCCGTGGCCAGAGAGGACTGACTGGGCTGAAGTGCACAGAGCCTAAACCAGAGATGGCACTGAGGCCTACAGATTGATCCTGTATTATAACCCGTACACACTTTCCACGTCCACTTTGCGTGGCACAATGTGAATACATGCGTGTGAGGAGGTGCCTGATTTGGCTTGTGTTCAGCTTGGTAGCTGCCAGTGCATGTCAGGCCCTCGGGATCCTGGAGATTGGGATGAACCATCAAGGATGAACCATCCATTCCTCAGCTTTTTCACATTCCACTGTATGCGGCCACCACATCCCACAAATCAGATGTGAGCCAGAGAAGCACTGATGGTCCTAGAGCCCAGAGCAGGGTCAGGGGCCTGCTGCCTGCTGTGCCCACCTGTGTCTCTGTAGCGTGTTTTCCAGCACCATGGCTTCTGTTGACAGCCAGTCAGGGAGATGAAGGGTTTCTTAGTAAAGCAGGCTCCTGATTTCAATACTGCCTAGTCATTAAGAAATACAGGCATCTCTGCTTAAGATGTTAGGAAGATGATGGTGGTTTTTAACTTCATGTATGCTAAAGGAACTTGTTTTTAGAAAATATCACCAGAAACTTCATTGTCTGACACTCAACTCCCACAAGATCTCTTCTGGAAATGCCTCAGACTTCATACTCAAAATTGATTCCTTAGCTCGACCAACAAATGTGTCATAGTATCAAGAAAACTGTTTCTGTATTTTCTGTGTTGCTTCTTCCTACTAGAATAAACTACTAGTTCTTAATACACTTGAGTGTAATTGCATGTCGAGTTCTTCAGCTAAAAGGCCTCAACTGGAATTAAAGTGGTGGTCTGGAAAGATTGTGTGCCTAATTTTTCTTCTCTTGAAAGTGTTCTTTGATCTTCTAAGCCACTGAATTTTTTAGACCTTGTATAGCACAGCTGTACTTAAAACTAGTTTTACAATGCCAGTGTCTGTGTTATCTGAACACTACCAAAAGCATATTTACTCTTACAATGTTACTGTGAGTAGGGAACTATTACTCTTTTAAAAGTAAAGGGATGAATGCAGAATGGTTATGGGCCAGATCCATAAAGAATTTAGCACACACCTGCTCTGCGCATTACAGGGTAACAGTGAAATAGCTGAGGTAAAATGAGAAATTAGCTTTCAGGGTTCAGTGCTGCTGAATTGCTGAGCTAGCTGTAATGCCTAATGTGGGATGCAGACAGAACTTTTAAGCATATAAATCCCCAATTTTGACCTGTTTAAAAACCCTGTCAGCTGTCACCTAATGCTCAAGGAACGGAAACTTGAGAAATGTGTGTTTGAAGTGTTTGGGAGAGGTCTGGACTTTCCCTTCCCTGGACATCGAGCTCTGTGCCTCTGCACCTGCCCACAGCTCTCTGTCTCGGCAGGAGGCAGGAGACGGTACCTCACAGGCGCCCGCTCCAGTTACTGCGCTCAGCGATAACTCTGATCTCTCCTAGCTAGGTTTCGACAGCTCCCTGGTTATGCTGGATCGCTTCCTAAGACATGCAGCCCTCCACCTGCGCTGTAAGAGGAGACTGGATCCTGAAGTTATGCAATGTGTTGCCTGCTGCCTTTTTTGGGCGTTGTCTTGAACGACTTGCCTAAAATCACATACACCGTGTTCTGCCAAGCTCAAAATTGACCCTTCCACTGCATTCCTCTGCTGTTACTGTGGAGGAGAAAACCATCCACATTCACCAAGAGACGGGAATTACTGTTACAACATCCCATTATGCCAGATACTGTTTTAGTTGGAAACAGAAATGCTTTTGGTATTAAGGTTTTTCTTCTTGGAAGCTAAAACAGTGGTTTTCAAAGCTGTTTTCTAATGCCAGGGAGCTCAAATCACTTAAATCAAAGTTTGAAGTGTTTTGTTAATAAAGTTTAAATTGCTCTAAAAAAGGAATAGCTATATGAAATATCTTTTTTTGGATCTGTCATGTTCTGCTCTTGTGCCACTTCTGCAGGAACCAACCAGAATGGCAGTGGTCCAAATCTCACATAATAATGGTAAATGCAAGGTATTTTGAGGGGGATATTTGAAAGTGCAGAAAATTCACCGTGAGCTTTTTGTAGGTAGCACAGCTAGTTCTACATACTACCAAATGAAAAAGAAAAAAACAACCAACCAAACAAACAAATACCCTTTTTTGCCCAGTTTCCTATTAAAGAAAAAAAGTTCTCTTTTATTATGAAACCCATCAGTCATTTCAATAGTAATTCAGTCAGAATTACTGTTCAGAGAAATGACATCTACCAAGAAAGAAGAACACAGTAATTTGATTTAGAGCTTACCAATATAGCACGGCATGGAAGTTCCGCGCATGAGCTACAGTGGAAATAGAGACATTCGAGCTCATCACCTAATAGGTTATAGAACCTAATGTAGTTCAGTAATGTTGGGGGATTAGTTTAGTATGTAACTGTGGTGGCATCCATCAAGTAAGTAGGAGTTAGGAGGAAAAAAATCCAGGTCAGTCATGGCACAAGAAAGAATGTACACCTAAAGGATCCGTGTATGCTGTGAATGAATAAAGAGATAATTTGTTTTCTGTGTGAACTAAATGATTCATTCACATGTAAAGATGCTCTTTCTCACTTTGCAAGAGTATGGACAAACTTCATTTTATATATGTAGCATATACAGATACCATTAGCTTGTGTAGCAATGATAAAGGTGAGTCCCAGAAGATATATTAGTGGATGAAAAATACAGGAAATTCAAAAAAATTTGAATTCTGCAACTTAAGGAATCTGTGTTTTAATGCAGCTTGCCTTTGGGCCTGGTCCTTCTCGGCATTCATCTACTAACATTGGAACTTATCTCAGGTATTTTCTTACATCAAGTTTAAAGTTTCCCAGCACGAAAGAAAAATTGCTATGAAAATAAATTAATAATTTTACTTTAAGGGAATTACTGTGACAGGTAATGTATAGAGAAGAACATTTTAACATGCTTTTATCACAGCATCACCACAAATAAGAAACACCAAGTAAAAATCTTTTAAAGTCATCTTGAAAAGTTTGGAGGTTTTTTCCTTATCATTTTGACTAGCACAAACTGTTTTGTATAGGAATGTAAATAGCAAAGCCATAATGTTTTGAATTTCTAATTCATTAGTATTAAGTCAATTTAAAATTAATTCCTAGTTTCTGACTGCCAAAGAACAAGGGTGGACCATAGCAGGAGGATTTTTTATCCTTAAGCTATACATTTTCCTGGCTATTGACACTTGAAAATTGAGAATATGCCAGAATGACATCATTCAGTCTGCCATGGAAAACGGCAAAGAGAGGACACTTTTGGAAAGCTGGGGAAAAAAAGAAATATAAATCAACTTGATGAATTGACAGTGCTAACAATCCTTTAGCAAGTCTTATGGCACTTCCTCTATGGCTTGATAGTCTGAACTGTATCCTGAGAAACAGAGCCTCCTGAGACTAATTTTAAAATGGCTGTGGAGTGAACAAATGCCACAGATCCAAGCTTTTGAGTTCACATGATAAAGTAGTATGTGCTTAAATTTTAGGATCTCCTAGCTGAATATATGCCAGCTTGATACTGCTGCCCCAAAACAGCTTTCTGCATGCTTAAATAAGAATTTCCATAGAGTCTTAAGTAGATCCTGTGGGCATTAATTAAACGTAAGAATACACTAATAGTAATCTGCCACAGAGGCTTAAATTTTGTGCTGAAAGCTATTATTTGCTCTAGCTAAAGTGAACAAATGTGCAGTGAGGGATAGTCTTTGCCAGGGCAGGTGGGGAGCTGAGGAGGAGCATCCGGCTGGGCCAAGCCACATGCCCACTGGCCTCTTTTCCTATGGGTAGATGCTGAGAATGGGGCCAGACCTGCAGGGAGATGAGCACAGTCAGGCCCTGATGCCCCAGTCCTCCTCGGCAGCACTGCCAGGCGTGGGAGGGAGCGATGTGTGTGAATTACAGTCTGACCTAATGCCACAGTTTTCATCCAATTTCAGTTCTTGCTCCCCGGGTAGCATGAATGCACCACTCTCCTTAAGCAGGGTCTGGCAGTCTTGTGCTGGGCTGAAGCAAGCAGCAATAACCTTCTAAGGGCAGACCAGGAGAAATAAATGTCTTGCCCACGTGCCTGCTGGGATGAGCGCTTCTCTCTTACACAAGAAACAAGGACGAGAAGCAGCCGCACCAGAGAGAAGCCCCTCTCCCAGGGCAGCGGGTGTGCCAATCCTCCTGAGCCATCGGCTGCAGGAGAAGGGGATGGGGAAGAGCCAGAGGGAGGGCTTGGGGCCGGGGTTCTGCAGCTGAGCAGGTCCCAGGGACTTTTCCTGCAAGGGTGGTGGGGGACACTGCAGGCAGCTGTATGCCTGTAGGCCTGCACTCACCTCTCCAGCTCCCAGCCCAGTTACTCATCTCATAGCTGCAGTAGTGTGTCATATACATTTGGGGTCTTTTTGACTGACTTGAAATAAATTGTACTGAAGTTAAGGGAATTGCCGTGCTTGCCCTGGGCTGAAGTCTGCTCTCAGAATGTTTTTTTAATGCCCTCCTGACATCCTGACCATTTAAAAATCTTCTCATTTCTGAACGATGTGTCTGTCTCACGAAGAATTCTCCTGTGCTTTCTCCCAATCCTTATTTATTAACTTCTTTCTTTTCCCAAGTTCTGTCTTTGTGTTCAGCTATGTCTCATTTTTTTTTGCGATGTTTCTGAGATGAATTTGTCAGGACAATCACTGGACTTGGAGGGGAAATGGTTTCTTTGCAGGGCAGTATGTTTTATTCATGAATACAGTGTTTTTAAGGTGTTCTTACCCTTAAAATAAAAGGTAAACTCTGTTGGAAACAGGGGCTGGTTATCATACCTGCCAAGGCAAAATAATGGTGACAGGTGGTCGGTGCTAGCTAATCCATTCTCACTTCAGCAGAGGCAGAAATTACTTTCAATATGATTCTGTGACCAAGGCTTCTCCTCATACTGAGGAGAATAAGAAATGTGTATACCTGTTTCTCATCTCAGTGTTAGAGATGAGAAAATCAAAATACAGGGAGCTAATGTAACTTAGCTAAGCTGCTAAAGCAAAACAAAGCAGTTACCTATAATCATGCACAATCCAGTTGTCCAATTTGAAAGCTCTTCTTCCTGGATCTAACCATATTGCTGTTCAATACTCACACACATTTGTTTTATGTGTTGCTCACAACTTATGCTGCCAGGTCCTGTTGAAATTTGTGAGGTGTCAAACTTCCACATTAATTTTTCTAGGTATTCCAGTCCTTCTCCTGCTTCTTAGAAGCTTAGGGGCAATGTCTATCTTGTTATCATAGAATCGTAGAATAGTTAGGGTTGGAAAGGACCTTAAGATCATCTAGTTCCAACCCCCCTGCCATGGGCAGGGACACCTCACACTCATTTAATCACCCATTTTCCTTGCAAACCATTCCAAGTTGCTTGGCCAACATTTATGAGTTTCCACACTGCCAGCTAGGTGGATTTTTAGTAGTCAAACCAACTGCTCTCACACCCCAGGTGGCTGGTTAGAAAAGTAGAGTCCATATCCAAAGGACAAGGTATGTCTGGAGGAGCTACATTGAGCACCACCATTGCAGTAGTAACTCACATTGGTATTGGCAGCAGCCTCCTCAGCTGTGTTTTTATTCTACCAAAGCCAGGAGCACAACAAAGATATGAACAGCTCAACTGGGAATCAAAAGAAATTCATTACAGGGCCAAGAATGCCTTGAGGAAATACCCTGCTATAAAAACCTGAATGAGGTACTTGCTGGTTCTCTAACACTAATCTACTGATTGCTTCATCCAGTTCTTCAGCCTGGGGCTTCTTTTTGGAGGCAGAAGCAGACTAGAAGAGCAGCGGTAGAACCTGGACACTGCAATAGCAGGTATTCCTCAGCAAGCAGAGATGCATGCTCTCAACCTGCTTCATGAGGTGGCCTGGGGAGTTTCTCTGCAGATGCTTTTGGTAGTGTAACCTCAGCTGCACCCTGAGCTACCAGGCAGTCTCTATTTGTGCCCTCTTTTCTTGATCTTGAAGTTTTCTCATGGATTGATAAAAACAGAGTTAAAGAAGATTCTAACTTTCCTGGGGTGTCACTGGCATAGAAACTTCAATTGATGATTTACATATCTCCTCCACCTAGCTGTATCCTTGGCAGCGTGGCTGCCAAATGAAAAGAAATAACATTTTAAAAGCACAAGCCAAGCAAAAAATGCCTCAGAATAGTCTAAACTGTGATTCTAATTACCGTGACATTGTTACACATTGGATTTCTTACATAAGACTTAAAAAGAATATACAATACGCCATTACAATCTGCATGAGTGAATGTTAATGGACAGCAGCTTCAGGGAAAAAAAAAAAACGTTAATCAAAACAAGGCTGTGATTTTGCCTGCAAATAATAGGACTCCTACCATGGAAACTGTTCATGTTAAAAGTCAGCAGCAGAAGGATTCATCTCACTTCACTTTAATTGAATACAATCTAAATGTCTATATACAAGCTATCTATCTCAAGTTCAATTTGTAGTCAGTGGAGGAAATAGGAATAGGATTACCTATTTCTGGGGTGCATCCCACCCAAAAGTAGGTGTGCAAGGCATCACCTAAGTCACAACCTAAAACCAACTCTTTCTTTCCATTAACTGTAAAGGGAATCAGGAGGACTGGCTCAGCGGCAGATGCCTTCATTGACAATGTCTGTGTTTAGTTAGATAAACTTTCCCCAGAGGAGTATATCCTGTCCTTGCTTGAGCCATACTACAGCCACTGAAAATGGGAAACTGCTTTTCGCACGTCTCCCTCTCCTAGGGAATGGGTCGTTAAGGTTCTCAACACAAGAGCTCCCGAGTCTTTTTTTCTTTGCCCAGTTATGCGTTTTCTTTCTCTTACACTGTAATGGAAGTGACATTTGCCAGTTTTTATACATCTAGTTAGTGAATTAAGGAGATAATCATGCTCAGTTTGTTCATGTATATGTTTTGCAGTCACCAGTGTATTTGAAGAAAGTTCTTCACTGGTGTGAAGTGCCATCATGCTTTGCCAGCCAGGAACCTGTGAAAAGTTTATGTTCCTAACAAGATGATCAGCTTGAAAGACAGCAATGAAGCCCTGACAGTGAAAGAGATCTTTTTATCAGCCATAACCATGTCCTGCTTACAGGAAAATTGCTATCCATCATGATAGGACACCAAGGAAAAAAATTGTGAAGATAATTAAGTGCTGTAAAAGACTGCTTGGGCAGATTGCAGAGTGTTTGTCACTGAAGGGTATTAAAACCAGACAAAATAGGAGCAATTGCATTAGGGGTGGATTTCATGTTTCTATGCCTTCCTATACTATTTGTATGAAGAAAAAAAGAAGAAAACAACTTACCTTCTGATATGACTGCAATTGCTTTGTCTTCCCATGCTCACCTCTGAATTACCTAGCTTGTAGGCATAATAAGAGCATGAAATGCAAACTGTAGCTATATAATACTCAAGACAGGATACACACAGAAAGGAAGAGAAACTACACATACTTAATTTAAAACAGAACACTGAATTAACTATTTTTATTTCACACTGAAAATACATGGAGTTTTGTGGGGGAGCTGTGGGCCAACCAACATGAATATGGTTCCTTCTCCATCAGATGGCCAAAGGATGAACCCTGATGGCCATTCCATGGGTGCTAAAGAAGCTCAGCAACTGTGGAACCAAGCCTGACTCCTCTTCTTCCACATTTGTTCACTCTTCTAGGTAGACCATACTTATGCCATCTGTAATATTAGGTAGTGAGGCTCGTGTACAGTGTTGTCTTATCCCTGAAAACACAGTATGCCCTCAGTTGTGCTGGTACAACAGTTTTCTGGTTCTCAACCAGTGAGTATACATAGGTGAAAATTAACGCCAAAAGAGCTTAAAAAAGGGGGATCATCTGCTCCAGCTCGGAGCCAGGGATCTTGTCACTCACTTAAGTTAACCATATTGAAGGAGCCATACACTGTGGCCAAAGACAGGAAAAAATGGCTGAGAATTTACTTACCCATGGAATGATGAATCCCTTCTGTAGTGGAACTGCAGCTGGATAGTGTGACTATTCTTTTCTTGAACTTTAATTTTATACACACTTCAGTTTTGGAATTATTCTGCATTTTAGTTTTGCCAAGCCTCATTTGCACATTATTTTAGCATTTAAAAAAAAAAACACTTGTTTGCTTTTGGCACAGCTGACTGTAGGCTTGTTTAGCTTTCTTTATCACGTATTTTGCCAGTTTAATAAAATTCAGTGTTTGTTGAACAATTTATTGCTGTAAATGCAATTGCAATGAAACAGAAAGCCTCAAGACACTACTGAAATATTACGAAAAACCAAGTAATATGTACAGTCCTCAGAAACAGTGTTCCATGATCTCAAAATTGCAGGCAGAAAAAGCTCCAATTAAATCAATACTTAACTTAGCATAAAAATCAATATTTTATACACTACCAGACTTAGAATTTACCAGCAATAACATCTGCCCTACAGATCAGCATCTTCTTCAGTGCAGTATTGTAACAGTAGAAGCACTTCCAGTCTGCAGAACAGCATGTGAGTTAGCAGGTGATTTCTTGAAAGGATAACTATGTGTGGCATGAATGTGAACACATACATACTCAGAATGCCATATGGGCTGTATTTACTTGGTGTATATATGCAGAGAAGAAGTGTATGTGTTACATTTCATGTAATAAAACAGGTGTTGCTTTTTGTCCTTCTCATGCTTTTCTGTGAAAGCAGAAAAAGAAAGCAGGAAAAAAATTTGAAGAATTTCAATAACAAAAGGTGCTATAAAAATGCCATTGACCATAAAGTCATCCTGAAAAATTTGTCATTATTATACACTAAAGTACCAGTGTGACTTTCCTGATATCCCTGGTCTCTTGAACTAGGACTGCATTGCCTTTGGGAGCCCTTTCCAGATTTTCAGATCAGCTAATGAGTTCATCAGGATCCAGATATTTTTCCAACATTTAAAAAAATTGCCTCCAGTTTCCCATATGTTGCAAAAAGGTAAAGCAGGTCATCATCATATGTACAGTATTTATAATATTGGCATTCAAGTGACTCTGAAAACCATGCCTTCGTGCCTCCAGCCTTCCCCGTGAATAATCCATCACCATTCTGCAACTATTACAGGCTGTAATAGCATGCACTGGGTGGATACACTTTGTGTATATTTGGCTTCTTAAGTCCTGGCAGGAGAAGCTAGATGGAATTCTTCAGAATAACAGGAGGCACCTGCACCCTATTGAGAATGTTATTAGTGGGAGAGAATAAAGATCTCAGCTTGTCCAAGGGTCTGTGTGTCTTATTGTCTCCTAACGCAGATGTTGTGTATCTTGCCAGTGCCTCCCAGGCTGGTGCTCATAAACTTGCACCATGGTCCTCAGCGATCTTAAAGAACCTCTTATGGTTCAGTTAGTTACTAGCTTCTTTGGTGAAAGGGCAAATACTAAGTATATTTGTACCATCTATGGCCTTACCACAGTTTGTAAGCCCTGTTCTCTGAAAGCCAGACTCCGGTATTTATTACTAACATCTTTTAAAACAGCATCAAAAATACGTGCTACTACATGCAGAGGTTTTTCAAGAACAGATGCTAATCTTGACCAGTTTTCAGATCATGATCTTCTGCCTGGCATAAGGCCTCTAATTTGTGTGTTTTGATAGTAGAGTAATGGGTAGGAGATCATTTGAAGCCACAGATTTTCCAGATCTCTCACATTCTGTCATTGTGCTCCAGATCATCTGGACTTGAATGTCCTGGAAAATTCATTGAAGTCACTTAGCTTCTCTCTGACTATCTGCCTCCTCCACACATCCACATTCTAAAAAATTCTTCTGATGGATCAGTGGTGGTTCCTCATTTTTTGCCCTTTGAGGACTAGTTTTTGCTCTTTGATTTACACCACTTCTGTGAATATTTTTCTTTAAAATGATAAAATCAATTCACATCTATTTTAACAGGAACCTCACTAGGGTATTCCCAAAGTGAAGAATGGTTTGCAGACTTTTCCTGGTCCCACAAGAATCTTTTTGCCTCCTGGTCTACTCTTCCGAGGTTCAAAACTAACACTGCATTCACCTTTCAGTTCTACCCTTCTGCTCTCTCCCATTATACATCCATAAATCTTTAACAAGGGCACCTCTGTAAGGCAGACCTGCCTTTTCTTAGCATGGATTTAAGTTTCATGTTTTCTACTCTCCCACCTTTCTGAGTATCACTCAACCTTTTGTTCTTCCTGATGATCTAAATATAATCATGATTTCTACTTAAGCTATGACCATTGACTAGCTCCATTATATTTCTTATCTCCTTCTTCATACAGAATCTCCTTTCTTTTCTATCTTTTGATTCTCCTTTTATTGTACAATGCAGGAAATGTGCTAATAATTCTCATTTTTCTTCTGTGTTTTCATCCTGGTCATCTGTCAGATTACTGTTACCACTTACAGATCAGTTTTTCAGGTCTTCTCATCAATATGTATCAGCAAATCTTGTATTTCTTTTTCTCTTCTCCATGATGTGCCTCAGCTTCAATGTGGACTCCAGACACATTTCTGGATCTTCTCTTCTTTAGGGCATATCAGATGACCTGATATGGCACAAACTCCTGTTGAATGACCGGTGGTATCTTTCAACCCACAACTGTTGTGTGCAGATAGTCTTCATTATCTCCACAGTTTTCCAGATCTCTTCTACTTCTCTAGCAGCTTTTATCTTCTCTGTCTTAGCAGTAAAGAACCCACCACAACAACCACAAAAACCAGAACCCCCTCAACCTTTCCTTCCTTTTATTGTCTGCCTGATGTTGTCTTAGTTAAAGGACTCAGGTATTGGCAAATTAAGTTTTAAGTTTCCTTGATTCAGAATAAATGTTTCACTTTGAAAATAAAACATTTGACAATGGCCAATCTAAAAGTTGCAGATCTAAGAGCTGCAAATCTAAAAGTTGCAGTTTTCCATTCACAAGAGTTAATGATTAATCCCCTATGCACCACAGAGGAGATCCTGTATGCTTCCTGACTGTGACTTGATTAGCTTCTGCATTGCTTACCATGTGTGCACAGCCAGAAATCAGAGGTGTATCTGCCCTTTTTATGGTTCACATCACACTTAAGTAGTCTCAGCTTTGGATCTTTTTAATTAAATATTTCCTCTACATTTCTTTTTTATTACTCATTTGCTGTTCCATGGAGCTGCAATTTTTGGAAAAGGCAGCAGTGAATGTAAAAATGCATGATGTGTCCTTTGAGATGGGTAAGTCAAATGCAGGTGTAGGATCTGTAAGACTTAACATTGTTGAAGGACACCAAAATGAATTGCATGTGGTCATTTTTCAAATTTCCACCTCACTTATCTCCAGGTCTTAAATCTTACTATCTCCAGATGATTGTGAGTGGCTATGAATCATACTTATCAGGGAACACAAACATATCTATAACCACATCAAATAATCAACTGTCTTTTATCTAACTACAACTTTTCTCAACAGGACCAAAGTATAAGGGAAGTTATAATCTCAAGCTGCACTCCAGACCTGCCTCAAACACAGCTTTGACGTCAACAGCCCTTCCTTGCAAAACAACTGCTTGTCTTCCAGCTTCTGAAACTAAGCCACAGATGGAAAGTTTGACCAGGAAGGAACATGGCTTATGTGCTGAAATTGCTTACTGTGGAAACCCAAAGAAACTGTGTATATGTCTTTAGCTTAATTTCACAAGCAAAAGGAAAATATGGTGAATATATACATTTTAACAGTCCATTCTTGTTGTAATTTACACTTATAACGTGTCTCAAAGAACTGGCATCAGAGAAGCAGAAGTGAGAGCTGACGGCTAGATCATCCCTGACTATAACAACAACCATCTGGATGTTAGAGAAAAATCTCCATGATACTCCTATGATGGAGTTGCCTCTAGTGAATGAATCACAGAACCCTAACTCAAACCCAGATGGTAGGGTGCAAGGGTTTTCTGGTGAAAGACCCCTTGTAGTGAAAATTAGGAGGGTTATTGGAACTTCTTGTACTGCTCCGGTAATATAAAGAACCTCATGCTTGTGGGTGATGCTATTTGGACTGTCATATTCTGTATCCTGAAATTCTTGGTGAAAGAACTGCATTTACGATGGGTGAGGTCACAGAGGCTGTGCTCTGACATGGTCCTCACTGACTATGCCTATACAAGTAAATCCCTGTGCACAGGACCATGCTTTGATACTGAAGCAGCTGGTATCTGGTATCAAACAGCATGCATCTCTACTGTTAAACTGAAGCAACTGGTATAACTGGTATCAAACAGTCTGCATCTCTACTGTTAAACTCTCTTGTCCTCCAAAATATGGTGGCTGAATCCAAACTGCAGTGGTCTCTGGACTATGCCTCTTCCTCGGTTGCACCCCGGAATTACCTGGGAGATTGATAGTTAGCCTTGGACACAGCCATCCCAGGAACTATTCTGTCAATTTAAATAGTGGAGGCTGTTGATTTTCTTCTGGGAATACTGTTTGATTTAACCTAGATGTAGTCCTTGGATTCCATTTAGAAGAATGAATAAGACCACTGGCACATGTAAATTGACAGATACGGTGGATATCGAAGATATGGTAATCAGTTACTGAGCTCAGATACTGACCAGTGAGTGGCAGTGGATTTGTGACATCCTTACTTTTAGGTGATAATATGGATTGTCACTGTTTTTTGTGGAGGTTTTGAGTATTCATAGTTTTAAATTATTTTTCTTCCTGAACTATTATTTTATATATAAGGGAAAATTTTTCACTTTCAGTAAATGTTTTTTACTCTGTGACTGGTCTTACAAATATTATTTCCAGGTTATGTTCATACTCAATGGGTAGAAAAGTAGAAAAATATGTCCTTCAGTGTTTAGGGAAATGAATTGGCTATGTTTGCACTCTCAGTTCTCCTAGGCGCATCAAGGAGAGCTTTGATTGCAAAAGACAAGCAGAATCTGGACCAGTACATGTGTAACATATTATTTAGTCATCAGCACTTTGCTTGGCAAATAGAGGTCTGCTAAAAATAATAGCTGTTACTATCTTCTCTTCAATTGCACAGTAGTTCTACAATGAGTACCAGAGATGCATTAGTACAGCAATTGAAAGTTTCAACCACAACATTCTTCTCAAAGGTATCACTGCTAGAAACCCCAGGGTTATTAAGTAGAAAGGAACAAGAACTTATTCCACTATATGAACCGCAAACTATGTCTGAGCTAAATATGTGCAAATGTTGTCAAAAAAGCAGCTACTGTGAACCTCACCGTACATCGAGTGTTGTCACTGGATCACTTCTTGGCTGAGTAGTTCAGGCTGTTGCTTGAAAAATATTTTACTCCTGAAAACCAGAATGAAAAGTCTCTACTGATTAATGGAATTTATCTTTAGCTTCAGTATCATCTTTCATTTTACTCAGTATTTATTTAGGCTTGCATTTACTGAGAGTTTAGTTAAAATGTGTTACAATCTGATGACAAACTAGTAAGTATCCTATCATGAAATAGTTGATGTTCACCAGTGTATTGAAGACATCCACACATAACGTGTGGGCTTTATTTGGTCCCATATTTACTGGACTTGATCCTACTCAATAAAGTTAATTTCTATTTCTATAAATGGCAAAAGTTTGCAGTATACTCCAGTATGTTTTTCTAGTAAATCAGAAGCAAGAGGCAAATATTAACACTGCCCAAAGTGTTAATATTAAGTAATTTAGAGCTATACAGGGCACTCTTTTTACCTCTCAGACATTCTGAATTCATATTTTTTATATGAAGCAAGAACATGGTATATTACCAGCACAAATATTTTCCTAGGTTTCTACAGGTCACACTGTGTTCTGCTGTCGTTCTGATGCACCAAGCACAGTTTATCTACTAATAAAATGATAGAATGGCATATTTAGGCATTTGCAGGGAGGTCACATGAAATTGTCCAGCCCATATTAAAGTAGGAAATTTTTAGATAGAATGTGTTTTACTGCATTGAAACTTCCTACTAGTAAACAAGAAAATTAACATATTCAGAACTGTAAAAAGCAAAGAATGTCTAAATTCCGTAGAAATCGCAGCTTCCAGTGACAGAAATGGAATGAAAGCTGTTTGCAACTCTTAGTTTGTAATTTGTGTGGATTTATTGCTTGTATTTTTACATACATTTGATAATAGAATCATAGAATCATAGAATAGTTAGGGTTGGAAAGGACCTTAAGATCATCTAGTTCCAACACCCCTAAAGTGGGCAGGGACACCTCACACTAAACCTTGTCACCCCAAGGCTCTGTCCAACCTGGCCTTGAACATTGTCAGGGACGGAGCATTCACAACTTCCCTGGGCAACCCATTCCAGTGCCTCACCACCCTTACAGTAAGGAACTTCTTCCTTATATCCAATCTAAACTTCCTCTGCTTAAGTTTGAACCCTTTACCCCTTATCTTGTTGCTACTGAAGAGTCCTAATGAAGAGTCCATCCCCAGCATCCTTG
Source organism: Melopsittacus undulatus (assembly GCF_012275295.1). NCBI lineage: Eukaryota > Metazoa > Chordata > Aves > Psittaciformes > Psittaculidae > Melopsittacus > Melopsittacus undulatus. The sequence continues at coordinate 18,522,466 of NC_047527.1, forward strand.
CAGCTCCCCTTCAGATACTGGAAGGCTGCTATGAGATCTCCATGCGACCTTCCCTTCTCCAGGCTGAACAGCCAGAACTTTCTCAGCCTGTCTTTATACAGGAGGTGCTCCAGTCCCCTGCTCATCTTCATGGCCCTAATTATCTGAGTTCTTAGCAAACATAACTGAAACTGTTATTATCCAGATCACACTCAGTATGCATTGATTTCTCTGAGTGCCTTTTTACTGTTCACATATTCCATCTTTATTCAGTAACACAAATGCCTCTTGTTCCTGTAGAAGACCTGCCCTGAATCCCTTGAAGAACCAAAAGCATGCTGATGTCCCATGGATGCCACAGGGAGTTGTACGTAAATGTCTGTAATAATTCCAAGCAAAGACCTTTGAATATGTGCCATACTTAAATTCATTTTACATTCCCATCTTCAAACTATCAAAGCATCTTGATTTTTTAACTTCCATGGTGGAGAGAGATTACCTTTTGTTTTTCTGAAAGAGAAATAATTGCGTAGAAGTAACTTTAAGCAGAGAAAAAGATGCTCTTTTGTCCTGTTGGGAAGTTCTAACTGACCTTCTTCAGTGACACCTATGAGAAAACTTGGCTAAAACTCGAAAACTGAGATGCCACTGCTAAATTGACTAGACAGCTCTAATGGTGACATCTGACTGAAAAATCACTTCTGAAAATACTCTCTGGACATCTGTCAAGAAGCACCTCCTCACTCATGATCTCACATAGGAAATGGAAAGGCATATATTATTTATCTGCTGAATTTGATAAAGCTGAGACTGAAAAAGCAATTGTGTAAAAAAGACTGCAAATGCCTCGTTGCTATGTTCAGAACAAATTTCTTCCCCAAATTGTTGCCTTATCCTGAGGGAGAGGGTGGAAAATCCTGCAGGAGCTAAATGCAGTTAGTCAGATGCTGGACTACACAGGGAACATTTTAAAGGTCAGTTTGCACAGGAAGCAGTGTGGTTACAGTATCACGTTGGCCTCATTGTTCTGCCTGTGTATTCTGTGCAAGCAATGTGTGCAGAACCCAGGGGAACAAACACATACCACAAAATCCAAACTGCAGTAGAGGGGGGAACTGGTAATACCTTGTTATCAGAGATTCGTTGAGCAGTTTGGGTTGGAAAGGACCTTAAGATCTCTAGTCCACCCCCCCCTACCATGAGGAGGGGACACCTTCCACTGGACCATGTCGCTCAAGGCCCCATTCAACCTGGCCTTGAACACTGCCAGGGATGAAGCATTCACAGCTTCTTTGGGCAACCCATTCCACTGCCTCAGCACCCTCACAGTAAAGAACTTCCTCCTTATGTTCAAACTGAATCTCCCCTATTTAAGTTTGAACCCATCACTCTTTGTCCTATCACTACAGTCCCTAATGAATAGTCCCTCTCCAGCATCCTTATAGGCCCCCTTCAGACACTGGAAAGCTGCCATGAGGTCTCCATGCAGCCTTCTCTTCTCCAGGCTGAACAGCCACAACTTTCTCAGCCTGTCTTCATATGGGAGGTGCTCCAGTCCCCTGATCATCCTCGCGGCCCTCCTCTGGACTTGTTCCAACAGTTCCTTCAGTTGTAGTCACTCATATTCACAGTGCACTTTTATCATGTTTCACTTGTAGGGAACAGTTTGACGGAATTTTTTGTGAAACTTCTTGTTTCATTTTGAACTTTACAGACCACTGATTTACTACAGAAGTTCAGTATCTCAGTTACTCTGTGCAGTTCCTAGAATTAACTACCCCATGACACAACCAGTAGGTCCCAGCCCAAGAAGCTGCTGTTGCAGGTACAATTCAGTCACATAACTGCTTTAAATTCCTAGGTTTGAGAACCTTAAATAGCTATACCAGTCTTTTTTGTAAAGAATAGGTTTTGGCCCATGAAAAGCAGAGATTTCAGACACATTTTATTTTCATTGGAAATGATTGTGAATATGTGACTGTCCCATACTTGATGTGCATGTGCTTGGCTGAACACTGCAGCCTGTCAAAGTAAAAGAGACCACTGTAGTCAATGGCAGCTTCCATGACCTCCTAGAAGGAGGCAAAGCTTAGCTGTGGAAAGCCACAAGGGTAATCCTCCATGAGTTCCACAGCTGCTGTTGTAAAGGAAATGAGTACATATTGTAGGTACTCTGAATTATAAAGATAAACTTGGACAGCCACAGAAAAGCATTAAAAATTAAATGCAGCCTGACTCCTGTTTCCTTTTGGAGGTACACAGCTCACTGTCTGTGTCAGTGTTACCTAACCACAAACAGCCTTCTCATCTTCTGCAAGCTGCATTGCTGTCAAATGATAGTGATGACCCAGCCACTCTGTCTAAAGATGTCAGGGGAAGAAAAAAAACAGACTACTACAAGTGACACAGCGAATACTCCTTTCCTGTTAAATTCCGCATTAACTCTAAGTAATTACTTGGCTGGAGTGATACTTAGTCTACAGGACAATGCTTTCACAGGCATCTAGAAACAGCAGTTTACAATAACGCTTGCATATGGGTTTGATATCTTGTGTTGTTAAAACAAATCAGCAAGTCTAGACTGTAATTTGCTGAAGCAATTTATGGTTATTTCATGGCCTTTTTCTCTAAGTGGAGGTGAACACATTTGACTGTCCTAAGAGGAAGGATGGTAATGCACATTCTTTTCATTTTAACTGTAAGGCTGATCTGAAACAGAAGCATTAACATCCTGATTTCATACCACATAAAAACTGCCCTGGACTATTAGTGCTTTATTCCACATGATGTTCAAGTATTTTGTGAACTGCTGATTAATCATGAAAAAAGCACTGCAAGTTGGTCAATGCTGCTGCAGCCATTTCTTCACAGATTAGTAAATTGAGATTGTCAATACAGGAAGTCAGTAGCAGAGCAGGGAGCAAGGACCGATCTGGTTATCCCTCAGCTGCCTTGTATTGTTATTGAATTCACCGAAACGTTACAGCTGAGAGTGGTTGAGGATTCCCCTTAGCTCTTCACGCCTGGGCTCCTGCTTCAGGAGCAAGGCAAAACAAATGCTTTTAGTATTTCTGGAAATGCTGCTTTATGACAGACTTGCCCAAACTTTTCTTCTAGGAGAGCAACGTAATTTTCTCACCCTATTTTCCCATCTTATTGCAAGTCTTACACAGCATCAAAATCTGCATAACACAAGACACCACACTCATTATCCATAGATGCTGCATTTCTTGCATTTCTGAAGAATGTAGCACAATACACACATAAATAAAATAAAAAAACAAACAACCCAACACAAACAAACAAAAAAACCACCAGGCATTCCAGAGCTAAGGAATAGTTTTGCAGTGAGAGTTTAGTTTCCTTGTACTATTCAGCCAGGAAGAGGAGTCCCCAGCCCCACACAGCTGGTGCTTGAGTCCCCATTGTGGCACACCCCAATGTGAGATTTCCAAACCAAAGACCCAGAGGGGCTCTGAGATTTGCCCTTCACAAGGATGTCTCCCACTTCACAGCTGCCTGTCCTCCAGAAAGAGAGCCTCCTTTGAACACTGTGGGCTATAGCTTCAGGGCACTCACAAGCAAGCGAGTACACTTGGCACTGGCAGAACAGAAAATGGATTTATACAAACCCGTCATTAGCTGGCTACTAATCAGAAGAAAATTTAGGCCATATCTTTTTCATAAAGTTTTGTAAAAAAAAGGGCAGAGATTTAGTCAAGAGGGACCTTTTAATTTGCATGGACTGCAGTGCTTTCCAAAGCTCATCAGTTATTATAATGAAGATCCTCATGGACTTGATGGAGCCTTGTACTGTACTGCTTTCTTTTTTTCTTAATTTTTTAATATTCCTATAGATGTATATGTATTACTTTCTAACAATTTACTGTTTAGGTAATTATTTTTGTGTGATGTGATTTTCATACTACTGACAGAAAGACTTTGAAAAAACCAAATAAATTTCTTTTTCCTAGAAATAAACATATTTTGAATTTACAAGGCATGTTTTTTTATAAGGTGGCAGAATGGCCATCATCCTCTATTGGTACAAAGTGGCATAACTCCAGTAATGTTGACGATTTGCTACACTACCTTGTTTTCACTGTAAGTGGAGGTATGCTACAGGAGACATAACTATTTACTCATTACTCATTGACCTTAACCAACACCCCAGCTCCTAGATGTCCATCTCACCTTTGCCATTAGCTACCAATTTCTGTTCTTCAGACAAGCATTAATATACCATTCTGAAGCAGAAAATGGAAGACTTGCTTTTTTACAGAGCACTACATGAGGATCTCACAGCACTGTACAGAGTGTAACTAGTCGAGGCTGTGACTCTTCCAAGCCTTGGGAGAAAGCAGTTGGACTATACTCCAGTTCAAAACAGGCTGCAGTTCGTAACAAGCCACCTCATTTCAAATTACTGCTCTTCTGATATTATTACACTTTGGGCCGTGTTTGGTTTTACTTACTTTGTCCATATGAACTGCAGTTTTTCTGTAACTTAATCCTTAAAACATCACTTCTAAGGAAAGATCTTCCTTCATGAAAAAGAGATGTGCATATTTATCAAGAATCAGACTTGAGCTTCTACAGGCTGGCACTCCAAACCCTATCAATGGGTAAAAAAGCCAATTTTGATGATTTAAAAAGGCTGTAGGGAGGCAGACAAGAAATTGTGTGATTGTACTGGCGTAATCCACAGTAGCTGAGTATCTGTCCCCAGCTGTTCAGAGAGATGCACTGGGTTATTATGTTAACAATCATAAGTGAAAAATGTCCCAGGGCTCACACTGGTGTTTGTTGGAGGCCTCTGTCTATGTGAGATGTTTCTGAAATTTCCATGTGCCACTCCAGGATATGTGTCATGGCCTCTTCTGAGAAGCATGAAGTCACTTGGCCTTTGGTCTTGTGACTTCCAGCACACCCCAGGAAAGGAGTATCTCATCAGGAGCCATAGCCTGTAATGTCTTATTCTTTAATTACTGTTCTAGCTGTGCCAAACTATATTAACCCTTACTGCACATATGCTGCCCTGCTCCCTGAGATGCCTGGGCTTGGGTAATTTTTGAGAAGGCTTACTGCAGGATCTGTATCTGTTGTAACAGGTAATCCCAGCAGGAGGGATTTCAATCTCCCCAGTAAATAGTTCATGCACAGAATCTGATTTATCCTTTTGCTTTTCAGCAAAACACAGAAAGTTTTAAAATAGAATAAAACCCACCAAATACGAAGTCCCTGCAGTCAAATCAGACTCAATCCTCTCATATTCCTTTCCTCCTATGACTTCTGTCAACAGTTTGCTCTTCAGTGCAGGATGACAACACTGGAATGTGACTGTAACACCACAACCACTGACAGTCTGATCAGACCAAAGCTGTTACTGTCACAGACAGGGTAGAACTGGGCTTAGCAGAGATGTGTATTTAATCCTTTAGAGCCCTGTGCCAGATGGGAAAGTAAAATGAGTCTTTCAGTGCCATCACCCTAGTGTCCTCGTAGCAAGCACTCCCATTTCTGTGTATATGACACTCATTATATCTGGCAAGAAGGATTGTGTTTAAACAAATGCTTCTAAGTAGATCCTTGCCTCTTACCACTATATTAAAGGGCTAAGGCCATTAGATTTATTAATGTGTTCAGACAAATATTCCATATGTGTTTTTTTCCATACCTCTAAGCATTTCTGACACTATCTTTCACAATCTCCAGTCCAAATGTTGTTCCACACCTCTTAGCACCAAGAGGTCCCAGGTATCATTCTTTGCTGTTTTCTCTACCAATCCATGTAGAAGATCAGAGAGAATTTATTTTCTAAGAATTTAAAAAACTAGCTCGTACAAAACTAGAAGAACTGATTCATGATCATCCCCATTTAACACATGACTTCTCAGTTGTTCCATTTCTGGCAATTAGTGTGCAAAATTATCACATTAAAAAAATGCACTTTGTACCTAGCTTTGTATAGAGCATTACATTCTACATTAAGTGACACTGATACAAACCCAAGGCAGCTATACTGGAATGAATTTCCTCCTGATTTTCACCAATGTGAAAATGTGATTGTCCTTTTTATCAGAGTCCTTACTTTTCATCTGGAAATTCAGCCATTGCTCCAGATGAAATGATGTTTGACAAATGACAGGAAACCAGTGCCAGAAAACCAGCATATAACATACCACATACAATACACATAGGAATCAATCAAGACTAAGGCATCGTGGCAAGTGTGCTATTTATTCACTGCTTAAAACCTATGTAAAGGTTTTCTCTGAGGAAAAAAGAGAAAGAAGTCTAAATGTTTCACAGTAGACCTGAGAAAACAGTTCACTGCAGAAGGTGTATTTAATTGCTTTTCTGAGTGCGTGCTCATCTCTGCTTCTGCTGATGTTCAGCCTTGTCCTGAATTTATTGGATAAGGAACTTTCTGGCCCATGGCTCTAGGCTGAGAACAACCCTCTCTTTTCACAAACAAAAGCCAAAAAGTCCATCAGCTACAACACATCTTAGACATTTGTCCTCTTAAAATACCTTTTTCAAAGTAAGTACAACCAGCAATCATAAAATATCTTCCATTTGCAGCTGTAACAGAATAGTGTTACATTATCTGTTGAATCCTGGAACCAAGTATGTGGTGGGAAAGGACTAGACCTTCCTGGGCACTTCCCTGAAGCCACACCAGGCTGTACTGGGCCATAAACTAGCCTGTCCAGTCTAAAGATCATATTAAGCATATTGGAAACTGGACAGTGGGTTATTTTGATCCTGTTGCTGCTTCAATCATGAGAATAATGCTGGAGAAAAGAACATCTAGCAGAAAAGCTGGGACTCATGATAACAGACATCTTTGCTCCTTCTTTATGAATGTCCCTTTTCAGCTGCTCTTAGAACTGACTTAAATTCCCCAATAAGAAGATGCTTTGAATTCTTTGGCAGGGCCTGTAAGCCTGATTGGAGAAAGGTAGCAACCAGGCCTTTGGAGGGAGTACCGTATTATTCTGGTACTCACCAAAGTAACTTTGAACTGAAGGATGATGGACCAGCCAGCTGGCTTCTGGTTGACATCGAAAAAGCAGTGAGGGGGAGAGAGACAACAGACTGAAAGCAGACTATCCACAACATGTAACAAACATGAAGCAGGAGGACCAAACACTTCAGATGCGTAACAAACAGGTTATCTCAATGTTAATATTTTCACCAATGTGACAAGTTTCTGGGAAGGCAGGAAGAAGCTAATTTTAGTAGATGACTGAAGAAAGAATCCTGCATTGGATACAACTTCTGCAACAGGAATTGAAGGAATAAACATAATGTGACACCAGAACCAAGAGAATAGGAGTATATAACAATGCCAAAATCATAAGAAGAAAGACATTTGTGGGAAAAGTAGTCCTAGACATAAGTACTTCAGCTGAGCGGGTAAATGGAAAAGCGTGTCACTAAAGACGCCTGCAATCTGATTTACTCCTCCAACAATCCATTTGATATTTCTGCAGTGCTGTCTGCCATTATTCTTTTAATTTGATATTGCCACTTGTGTGTCATGTGAAATACCATTTGAATGCCAAGGCAACTGTGATTCTGGCACTCACTGTTGACAGCTGTTTTGAAACTACGAATATGATGTATACTACATCTGGTGAGGTCGGAATGGAAAAGTATGGTGGAAAATAGCAATTTCTCTTTTGGGACTGTTGGGAAGGGTTTACAGTATCTAAGTCCCTTATTTATTTATGGGACTCTCCAATTACCTATGCATATAGAAATTCCTGTAAAATCAGAGCCAGAGATTGGCTCAAGTATTTCTGCAAAGCTGCTTGGTTCTGCATAACTAGGGAAAATGACACAGAATATGAAAGAAGAGAGATGCTTGAATGAGTTAAACTGGTGAATCAATAAATGATCTTAAAATATTTTTTCATGACACAGATGTGACTATGCCAAGCAAGGCATCATGTGTTCTCAAGCCTAATAAAGTCTAATATCTATGACTCAGTACCAGCAGTGGCAGCAGGCCTCCTGGAAGCTGAAATGAATAATCAAGGGATTGTTGGTGTTGGGGCTGATGTTGTAGGCACTACTGAGTAAAAGAGTGAAACCACAAATAATGTGCTTTATAAAGTTTGGAGCATAACAGCAAGGTAAGCAGTGTTATATCTGACTGTTCTTCACAGCTGATTTCTAGAAAAGAAGTCTTAAAGAAAAACCAGGAAATACACAGATGATATAAAAAATATAGATGCTAGTAACAGCATCTACTGGGAGCAGTGTTTCAAACCCACCCATGACCCGGAAGTATATAATCTTTAGAAAATTGTTGCCTCTTTCTCCTTCAGTTTACCCTTTGCCTACCAAATTCTCAGAGCCTTTATATTGCAGTTTGCTGCACAATAGTCCATCTTTATGAGGAGAAGAAATGCTTAGCTCTTTTTAACCTAACCCAGGGAATACTTTGAGATGCGAGATGCAGACGTGACACCAATAGACAGGGCTGGACCTGCACTTAGGTATCCAACTTTCATGACACGTATCCCAACTGCCCAGCTATTATATGTAAAAATGGCCTTTATTTTTGCTGTGCTTTGACCAACAAGCTGTTAGGCAGAACCTAAGGGTTGCCTTACCAACTGCATTTGTATTGTGGCTCTCCTTCTCAGAGCAGCAAGTCATACAACCAAGTCTGGGATGATGGGAAAAACTTTAGCTACATCTTGGCTCTGGAGTTTCTCACTGTTTTTTTCGGTTCAGTTTTCGGATTGCTAGGAGTTCTTTCATGTGCTCCTAATAGCTCTGTGCGTTATACTGAGGTAAGAAAGATGGCATGGCTAGGGTTGGTAACACTACAGTCAACCTGATTTTTTAAGTTTGGCCAACACCAATGTCTAAGCTTAGACAAATGGCTAGGTGCGATAGCAAGTGAAATATATCTTGGCCAGATTCACTAAGTACAGAAGATTCCACTGCAGTTTGCTAATGTTTGCTACCAGATAATTAAAACTAAAAAGGACTGGAATGCTATTTCTCTGCATTGTTTTTCTATACAGAATGAGAAGTAATAGAAAGTTAAAAATTAACAGATCATGTAGAAAGAAATCCTTGATTGGTTTTGAAACTTCTACTCTGAGTCCCTAAGACACTGAAGCCTCTGGAGCAGATGGCTTCCACCACTGGGGCCCCCAGGGCCTCCTGGAACTGCATATTTGAAACCGAAGATAACTGATAGTTTAGTTCAGACATAATATAAGAATCCAATGTTTTCTTTGCAATCTGCCTTTCATCACTTTAATTTTCATACAGATAGATAAATTTAGGCAACACGAAGCTAAGATACAGCTCTAAAAAATACTTACAAACAAACAAAAAACCCTGGAAAAGCTTATTGATAGGAAACGTAAAGGACAAAAGACTTATTTTTCCATGGGGATGCAGAAGGTCGAGGATGTGGACATCCATGATGAATAACCAATGATTTTGAAGAGATCTGGTTGCCACAAAGAAGTGTAAGTATTTATGACTGCATAATGTATAAATAATTTAAAATATACATAACAACATCTTAAATGTCAGAGAAATAATTCAGGCTTTCAATATATTATTATATCACGCTGAATCTAACAGTTTTCCATTACTCCCTGAATAATTTGAAATAATGACTTATTGCACAGAATGAGAAAAAGTTAAATATTCAAATTCTACCACAGAAGTCCTGGAAACCATGTAACATGTGGGTGCTGAGTAAACTTTAGACCATCCAACCATCGTTTGGCCATTGGTTCTACAAGTAAAACCTCACCAGCTTATAGAAGTCTGAAGTACTACACAGTTTTTCAAAGTTATTCTTGATTGGGGAAAACAGAAAATGAACTTTTCAAAGAGGTAAAATAGTAATTTGAATGCTCCCTGTTGTTTATGTGGATAAGAAGCAAGGTTTATTAAAAATAACATGCAGGGAATATACAGGTCTCTCATTTAACAAACAATAATATATTTATGATCAATAAGGTTTCTCTTCTTAAAATGTACAGTGAATGGAGCTGAGTAGATTTGAGATTTTCTCAATCTTCTTTTCCTAACAGCAGCTTTCACTTAATGTAAAATCACTCCATGGCTGACACACAAATCCTTTAAATATGTAATTTTCCCAAAACTAAAGTCAAGTTCTTTTGCTTTTTTTTTTTTTAATAAACATTGATTAGACTGAGTGTCAGAACTCAATTAGGACCATATGATGATGGCGCTTGCTTGGGGTAAGTGACTACATCAACAGCAGCACTAATATTTTATTTCAGCTGGAGAAACCCTTTCTGTTGAGGTTGCATATTTCTGTGCACTGGAATGATTTGGATAGAATTTCACCCCAAAAATCTGAACACTTACATTTTGTATTTCTATGTGCTACAGGGCCTTCAACAAGGAGAAGCAGTGCTGTCATTCTGTCCTAGGCTCTACAGAATCTCTTGAAATATGACCAGAGTGGAAGTTTATTTTGATGACCACCTTATTCTGAGTTGGCAAGGACTCCTGCATTTCCATGAAACAATGCCATTGGCTTCAAATGCAAATACAGTCTTGAAACCTCAGTGACATGGTTTAGTGGTGGACTTGGCAGTTCTGGGGTAATGGTTGGATTTGATGATCTTAAAGGTCTTTTCCAACCTACTTGATTCTAAGATTCTGTGAAACTAGAAGTGAAGAATGAGCACAGTGCCATGCTTTAACAAGAATATACTCTGGTGAAGCCACAGGATAAAGCACTCAGTGGGAATCTCCAGTTTAAGCACAAAGGTGAAGACAGGTCTGGATTTTTTGTAATAACCACTACCAAAGCATCTAAGTACATCCCAAGTGCATCCCAGACTGGCTTTATCCAATGTTCTGTTCTTTCTTCCATACCCTGTGGAACTTCACTGTCCTGAGCATTGATGTACCACTGCTGGAGGAGAAAGGGACATCTCAACACCTTGGCAGCTCTTCTGCTGCAAAGGAGATTTGTGGAACTGGGCAGAGTTGGGAAACTCCATCCGGGCCTCAAACGATGTGGTCAGTGAGGTCAAACTGTTGTTATGTAGCACAACACAGCTCTGAAGATGGATATAATGTAGTGGGAACACAAGAGATCCTCATCTTCACACTGACCCTTTTTGCTTCAGGGACATATCCAGCATTCACGGCTGGCACTGTGTCTCCAAAAGCAAGGAGGATGAAAATAATTAGAAAAAAACCCAAGAAAATGTCAGTAACCAAACCAGTCAACTTCCTTATGCATTATAAAATACTTGGGATATTTCTATTTTAGGAGGAACATTCTGGATTGATAAATAGAAACCTGAAATATTTGGAAAGTACTACTCTCAAGAATAAATTTTTCAGGAGGAAACCCCGCAGTTCCAAAAATGCATCAGACCTGGAGTGCTACAGTGTGTATAAGAGCTTGGCCAGCTTTATTTTTCAAACATGCAAGGGCACAAATGAATTTCTGAAGTGAATTTCTGGTTTGCTCTGAAATTAAGCAATATTGATTGTATTTTTATATGACACTAAAAGATGTCTCATTACTAGAAGAATGCACTGGTTTTGTGTGAAACAAATGTGTGAATTAAGAGTTTTTGAATAGACAGAACATGAAACCATTAATAAAGGATCATCTTTTTCCCAGAACAAAATGTTAACCGATCAAGTTTAAAAACATGACTTGCCAACCCCCTTCCCTTCCAATCCACTTTTAATAAGACACATTGCATCTTAATTAATTCAGTTTGGATTTCTTGACATTGATAGTATTACCATTTTAGCAATTCTCCTGTCATCCATAAAGTCTGCTATGAAGCCTAGATCCAACTTTGCTTTCCTATACAACATATAAACAAAACCATATCTTAAAAATTAGAAGGAAATCAGACAGAAAATAGATATCTTTTGGCTGCCATTTCAGGATAGCATAGGCAATGTTCATGAGTCCTCTAACTCAATGTTTGACTTGTTTTAATTTAACTTATTTTGTAGTATCGCAAAATGTGCCACAGAATCTTTGGCTTTCATTTTGCAACAGCATCTGCCTGAGTAGATCCTTATGGAGTCCCCTTCCTGAATGAGAGCTTAGATATTGTAAATCTATCCCAGTCATCCCTAAAGAGAAATTGGACTTTTCCACTGTCTGCACTCAAACCTCAGCACCTCCAGATGTAGCACGCATTGCAGCCTTCACTTCAAAACAGCTGTCAAGAATGTGCACCAGACTTTCAACTGTCATGCCATGCAGGCAGAATCCCACATGACATAGGAATGGCAAAATGGAATTAAATAATGGTACATGATATGAAAAGAAAAATACAATAGAATTACAAAATGGTGGTGGTCATGCTCCCTGATGTTACAGAATTCAACATTTCTCTGCTGGAGTGAGTTTAACACCAGACAGTTTTGAAAATCATGAGGTTAAGAGGTAACTGCATTTCTTGAGAGGAGAATAAATTTACCTGCCCAAGGTATTTTAAGAAAGATGGCCTAAAATTTATCTCAACTCTCAACTTGTCTAAAATACTTGTTCCATTTAATTTAGCTGTTATTTACTGTGCATATAAAGCTATTCTGTTCATGAGTGATGAGGTATAGAGTGTAACTGGTGGCCTTCATGTCGTGGTGTAAAAAAACCTTCTGAAACTGCTGTTACAGAATTTGGAATTATTTCATCAATTACTAACACTCCTCCTAAATAGAAGTAGAATTTTAGTGAGTAGTGTATTTGATGAAATAGATTAAGCTGACAACTTTCATTAGTGAGACATACAACCATTGTAAAACTCTTCCAAACCAAAAGGTTAGTCTTAAGAAACTAGACACTGATGTTGGCAGTTTCAGAGGTATTTTTTCAACTTTATACAACAGTTCATCTGTGCCATTTTAAATAACTCAGGAAGTAATATACTGAAATATATACGAATGGCCTGACACTGAAAGAAGCCAAAGAATAAGGAAAATTTACATGATTCCCATCAAGTGGTTTTATTTGTTGGATGCTATGACACCAGAAGCAAGCAACTTGAAACTCAGGTAAATACTAGGAATTTTGCATCGGATTTTGGAGTAAATGTCATCATAAAAATGGGTATTCAGGAATATATTGTGAAAATTATTTCATTAAAGATCTAGATGACAAAGGGTTTCATTTTGTCTAATAGCACTGTAAGTTATCAGTTATATGATATAAAATAAATTGAGGAAGAGCCCTCTCAGAGGACTCGCTAGACATTGCTTTTATATAAGATCAAGTCAGGCCAGATGATCTAATAGTCCCTTGTGACAATAACATCTATAAATCTACAAAAAAGTTTTAATAAAACATAAGACCAAAGATGATCTTGTATTTCTAAGTCTTTTGAGCTTTAACGTTCTCTGCCTTCCATTTTGTGTTTATCCCAAAGCACTTCAGCTTTTTATTTCAAATTTTCTTCTACATTTAAGCACACTGGTTGCACAGGTAGCCCACTTTGCTGTTGTTATTCTTGGATTCAGTAACCTACCAGTCACAAGTTCTATTACGGTGGTGGTGCAACTATTTAAGCTTGTTTTATATTATTTGTAAACTTCAACAGAATGTTTAAAACAAAATATTGGATCATCAAAATACATCACAATGTAAGATGAATACTGTATAGATTTTTCCCTACCTCCTAATTGTACAACTTTCATGTTATCTTAAAAACTTGTTCCTTGTTTTTAAATAAGAATCTTATTAACTTCTCATAGACATAACGCTCTGCTAGTGAGCTCTAAGTAATGGGATAATTTCATTATTATAGTATTTTAGGTATGTCCTGCTAACCTATAACTGTAGTTGTTGACACTACCACTCATGATATTATCTGTTCCCTGTAATGCAGCCTGTCCTTTAATTCCTGCCAAATGGCACGCATCTACCTCTTCAGAGTGAGAACTTACCCTGTCCAAAATAACTATGATTTCCTGAGTGTCACTCAAGTAATATTTCACTCATTCAATATTACAGTTTTTATTGGGTGTCACTCATGTTGGTCAAGGAATTCTGCGCAGGTTTTCCAATTACGATGGCAACTTTTTTATGATAGGTCATCTAAAACTAACAATGTTTTTGCAGGGTGGGTTTGCCTTTTATGTTTTTGAAAGAATGTAGTGACTGTGTAAAGCTAACACAAGGTTTGGGCATTTATTTGGTTTTTAAATTAATTTTGAGAATATTCTACAGTAACAAGAAAATTGGCCTGTTCAGGTTATACTAATGAATATCAGTTCAAGAATATACATAAAAGGTGGACTAAACTAGTTTTCATTTGCTTTGTATCCAATTAACAACAATAGGAAACACTCAAAGAACATTGTACTTACTTGACTTTTGTATGCCAGTTTCACAGACCAAAAGAATTGTACTTAAATGAGCTGCCAAACCTGGGTTTGTTGCCTGCCTGAGCACTTTCAGTTTATCACCAGCTGAGCTGCTGCCGCAATTCTAATATCCACTTTCTTGCTACAAACTCACAGTTCCTTAAGAATAAGATTCCATGGTCACTTCAGCAAATCATAGAATCATAGAATGGTTTGGGTTGGACAGGACCTTAAGATCATCTAGTTCCAACCCCCCTCCATAGGCACCTTTTTCCAGTGTGTAAATCTCAGTTAAAATATGCCTGGAAAAGTCTGTTGTCTACAAAGCACCCCAATATTCATGGAGTTCCTACCTGTGCTTATAATCTCTATAAGGTATTGGAATCACTAACTTTTTATGGGTATCTGTATCTTAAACTGACAGCATCCACTGTAGCCTGACGCTATTCCAGTTGGTTTCAGGCAGAATTCATGCCACTGGGCAGAGTCTGGATCTTATTTGGAGGATGGCGATGGAATAGGGATTGTTAAAAACACCCCATTATCATATGGTCTGGTAGTTGGCTACAGTGCTGTTCTACAAACATGATTTAGTACAGATGTTTCATTTAAACTCTAGGTTTATAAAGGTACACATTTTTTTGGTTTACTGTGATTATAACCACAGTCTACTCCTCCCCTGTAATCAACTGCTAGAATTTGTCAAATGTTGTCATTTAATATGTGGGTCACTTCCAGTGCTGTGTTTGTTGCATGGAATGCTCCACTTCCATAGAAACAGATGTTTTAACTTAACAGCAAAAAGAGCTAAACAAGTGCATGTGAAGGCACCGTGCAAATAATGTGTTTCATTTCTGTTATTTATAGCTGTCTGCAGCTATGATAATTTTTTTATTTGAAAATTATTAAATCAATTACAAGAAGTTTATTTGCAGATACTGCCAAGAATGATGCATGCAGGTAACTGCTTCTGGGGAAAACTCTCTTTGCACGGGCCATTACGAAGGTGTTTAAGTGAAGCCAATGCATTTCTGAAAGGCTGCAGTGTGACAGTGTTTATATAACAAGCCTCAGCACATATGCAGAAAAAACTTACCCTTTTTAGATCTCCCAACCTTCTGGCAGATATGCCAGGTGACAGGAACAGTGGAGCTAGTGCTTCATTCCCAGCATATCTGAAAAAGGCAGGGCCAGCTGACACGGTGGTTAGAAAGAAGGCTCTGGCTGGAAAAAGGCTGGGCTGAGAGAACGAGTTTGTTCCTTCTTTCAGTTTGATTTAACTCAGATACATCCCATCTAACCCGGGAGTTAAGGTTGTATGAAAAGGTGGTAGCAGTCTTATCTAGAACGCAACGTTGCGAGGGGGTCGGGGGCTGGGATGTGATATCTGTTTTGAAGCACAGCACTATTTACACACACCACAATGAAGCAACAAATCAGCCACCTGTGAAATTCTTTGCTCTTTTAAATTCTACCTGACTAGTTTCAGGTCAATGTAGGAGCCACTCATATTTATAACAAAAGTGATGTTTGAAAACGTGCCATGGTGCATACTTTCCAAAGCACGCAGACTGAATCATTCGTAACAGTGCTATAATATTCCACATCCAGGGGCGGATCACGTAAAGAGCAAGCTGTGTGCAACCAAGGTAGGGGCTGATAGCTGATATTGCCTAACATCATTTCCCAAACAAGTCCTGTAATTTCTACACTTGAACCACAAGCAAGCTTGAAATACAGCCCAGGTTATACCAACAGTTCACTGTGTTCCCCTCCACAGCCCACCCAAATGCCCTGGACATGTACTCCACCCACCTATACTGAGGTTTCTGTGCAATAGGAAGGGACTGGCTAGATGAGAGAAGTATCTCTGTTTGGAAAGCCTCTGCAAATGTGGGACACAATAGCAGTAAACAATGGGATGCCAGACCAAATGTGTTCCGCATTTGTGGAAATAACAAAGTTGAGTCATGAAAAAAGGTTTATGTGTCTTTTTCTTGTACAACCCTTCCCAAGGTACTTCCTTTCAATCCTCCCAAAATTAAATCCAGCACAGAGAGCAGCAGTATTTGTGAGTACACAACACCAACCAAATGACAGCTCCATGTGGCTTAGCACCAAACACAGCTTGGAGGGACAGGCAGGTGTGTCCTCCCACAGCCCTCCTCCATGCCCAGGCATTCTCTGAGGGACACAGAGATGCCACTGCACTGCACTGCTGCAAGCGTTTGTTCCTCACCTGCCATTTGCAGTGGACCCAAGCTCGGGAGCCCTGCCAGCAACTTCTTCCCATGAAACTCTCCAATCTCTGCCTCTACCATGAATTCCTGCATGGGAAAACCTCTGGATCATTTCTGTAGCCATGGGAAAGACCTTGGGAAGCCTGTCTCTGTTCATGTCTGTGACAGAAAGCCTCTTCAGACATCTTTCCAAGGAACTTGTGAAACCACAGGAATCAGCGCACCTCTTGTAAACAGGTTACACAGCCCCTGGGAGCTTCATGGTTTGGTGTTCGGTAGCTATACAACAGCAATTGGAAGCAAGATGTAACTGAAAAGCATACAGGTAGTATGAGATAGAATTGGTGTTCAACATCTGATTCACATGAAATGCTAAATGTAAAAAACATAGATTACCGAAAAGTTTGGCCAAAGTTTCTACTAATTCATTTTTATATGAAATCTTGATGTGACAACAAGTCACCCAGGGATACTCATTAGAAGTGTGCTTTTGCACATCCTTAATAGGAGATGGGAGTTTTTGAAAGTTAGGAAATCTGGAAAGATTTTTAGCTCTTTTCAGTGCATTTCAACTGAATATTTAATGTCTGCACATCGTGAGCACGGTCCAACCAAACTGGCAATAAGGAGAAAGAATGTCAGCTGATGCTCTAAAAGCCTGCTCTTTACACAAAAGTAATAAAGTCGTCATGGCTGTCTGGTAGCAGATCAATATGAAGATATATTGCATTGATGTATTATATATTAAGAGGTATGGGCATATTATTTATTCAATCAACTCAGCCTTTTCTCTGACTGCAAGTTTTCTTCGTAGCAAGTGCTATAAATTTGTTTTGCATTCTTTTTTTGTCTTAAAATGAAGAAGTCAATTTATGGTACAATTTACATGAACGACAGCATTCATTTAATACTTGAAATTTAGAATTCTGTTGTCTACCTGAGTCACTATCATTATTTTTAGTCTTTGTTGGACAACTTAACCTTTAAAAAGTGAGCAGAGGGCCTCATTCATTTAGTGGGACTTTCATTCATTTTGAAGACTAGTCAAAGGAGGAAGATCTATTACACTAGCACTGAGTAAGCACATTAAAGGAATATTAGGCATTACGTACTTTTTCTTGCTTTATTAACTAAAAAGATCATAATTTTCCTATATATATGATCTTCATATTTAATATAGGCTCTCTTCCTGAACAAATGAACCACAAAAACATATTGCAATAAAACCCAACTGATTTAGTAGACCTTAAAATCCAGAAACCTTTTTATGCATCAGATACACACAGTTTTGCCTGCACTTAACAGTCACATAAATCTTTCTTCCCTTGATATGGTTATTTGCCATAGAGTCAAAGTCTGGAACAAAGATTTGAGGATCCAAATAAATATCAATAAATATTTAAATACAAAAGCATTAAATATCAATGAGAAGAAAAAGTCTCACTCCATGATTTTAGGTGTGGCCTCTTTCTGCTTTTATTTCTCTTCAGTAGCTAACTCATCCTCAGGACAAACCTAAAAAGTAAGGAAAAAGTTGTAACAAACTTACAGCATGATTTCTGAGCCTGCCACCATAGCCACCTGTCTTCTTCCATATTCACAGCTCCTCTATTGACTGTGAAAACTAATGAAAGAAAGTATCATCCTGCAGAAATCCTGGCTTTTTCAGGGATTTGTGTGCTGGATGTCCAGGGATTCAATGGAGCTTCTTGCCATACCAGCCTTCTCCATGGGATTCCTTTCACTCCTCTGATGAGCATGCCCATGCCTTCAAGGTGAAGGCTCACAAGCAGGTCTTTGCTCACACCCATTCTCAACTTTTTTATCATTTTATCTACATTTTATATCCCTGTTCTCAATTCCATACATGTAACAATCTGTGCACTGCAAACTCCAGTGTCTTCTTGATCTGAAAAGCAACCAGACAATAAGAGAGCTGAGAAGAAAAACATTTTCACAAGGCAAAACTACCCTGTGACAGTAACTTGACCATAACTATTGTCGTACAAAATTAGATTAATCTATCATCTTCACTGTTTCTACTATGTTAGCTTCTATTTTTGTCTTTTTGAGTTACTGCCACTCACCACTGTTGTTTTGCAGTGAAGAGTTAGATACAAGAACAGAAATTATCTACACATGTGCATCTGTTGTCGCAGCAAAACCCTGCTCCTACCTTTAGCATGCGCCTGCACACAAAAGGCAGATGAGGAAACTCATCTTTGGTGCGCACCAGACTTTGTCCCTGAGAGATGAAGCAGACAGCCATGCATGGGAGGTATCACCAGCAGAAAGTACCAGCTCAAACATGACAGCTTCAGGCTTTGACTTCTGTCTGCTGCTGCTGCTGCGCACTTAGAATCATAGACTCATAGAATAACTGGGGTTGGAAAGGACCTTAAGATCATCCAGTTCCAACTCCCGTGCCATGGGCAGGGACACCTCACACTAAACTATGTCACCCAAGACTCCAACCAACCTGGCATTTTCCAGAGCCCTTTTCCCAAACCCACTCCAAATGGACACAAATGTTTGAAACTAACACACACATGACCAAGGCACAAACCAATCTGATCCCCCTCCATTGCTGTATTTAGCACACATTCACTAAATTGTAAAATTCAAGACTGCAGGCACCTCTGTCATTCCCCTTGAGCCATCTTCACACACCATAACCACTCATAGCTCCCAAAAAGGTACAGTTACATTAACTGGGACACCGCTGCAACCCATAGGTAGATATGTCTATATGCTTTAAACTTCATTTCATTAAGATCAGTGGAAGACCTAAAAAAAATATAAGCAAAGAATGCAGGATGAACAGTAAAATCAGGTGAAGTCCTGGATGAAATGTCCTCAAAATCTGAGTCTTGTTTTCTTCAGGTGTGCCCTCTTTCCCAGGTAAAGCTGTTGTGTTCTAGGAAAACACATTCACCCTAGTGCTGTGTGCTGCTAGCCGCCATAGCAGTTCTCTTAACCTCCAAATTCTCATTCGACCTGCAGCACTGTCAAATTCAGTAGTGCTGCAGTTGCTTTGATGGGAAGTTCAAGCAGTTAATTCACAAGAGGCAAAGATAAGTTGTTTTTCTAAACTACCTAAAAAGACCAATTTCTATATAGAATTTCAGAAATAAACTTGTCTATTAAACCCATGTGGAGCTAAATGCTGTGTAGTTGAAACTGACATGCCTGGGAGAATCTCAATTGGACAAAATCCACAAAACCCGTATTTCAAAATGAATTGATATTATTCTGGAAAGTTGTCATTTAGAGGGTTTCAAGATAGTACTTGCTGATGCTATATTTGGTATTTTATTTTACATTATTTTATCATGTCTTGTTAAAAGTGTTGCTTTACCTTTTCAGAATAAAGATATGATCATTAAGCTCACATATAATTTTCACTTACACAATTTTTATTTCCTTCCTAAGCCAAAAGACCTTGTGTTTGATAATGAGACAGCTGGACACATGGATATTACATGTGCATAATATACATTACCATCACCATGCCTGAATAAAGCCAAAGTGAAAGTTACACAAAAAATGAGAACTAATATAATACAATGCAAATAATATTTTTAAAATCTACATTAAATTTTAGAATACCTTCAATATACTTTTCATCAAAAGAAAATTTAAAGGAAATATTTCAATATAATCAAAAGCAACATTTTCATAAATTTTTTTTATTAAAAATTTCTAACTTTTATAGGGAGTGATCAGAAATAAGGCAATAAGCTTAACTATTAATCCCCAAATTAGGAGATAAAAATATCCACTTCTCTTTTATTATTTATCTGGAAATATGAATTCCTGAAAACTGACACTACTCACTGTTACCTCCTGTAAAAGGGTATAAAATTATAAAATATATTCAAATGAATAATATTATAAGGTAAAACTGAAGGAAATATCTCAACTTACTAACACCTTTTTCCAAAACCCTACAGTCTGTAATTTCTGGTGTTTGAAAAAGATACAGAAATGTGGACAGCTTTTATTATATTTCCTCTGGAAAACTCCTTTTATGTGTTTGGGATACAACAAACTCAAAATTCCACCGATATGCCAACATGCTGTTTTCCCCTGCTGCAAAGTTAAAGTTGTAACTTCCATTCGATGGATCATTGGTTTCTGCCCCACTGGGGAGCTGAGCCCTCAGTGCTGATCACTTATCTCCCCGTCTCATTTTACAGAGGTGCAATGAAACACTGATTTCTTTATGAACTTTAGCTTAGGGTGCTAGTGCCCAGGTATTAATCTGATCCTCAGTTTCATTTCTGTTGCTGCAGAGAAACATCCTTTTACAGAATGGACTAAATGCCTCCCTCAAACTGTTTTTTGATCTGGCCACTTGTGACTACATCTGTAACTTTTTTAGTGCCCAGCAGAGCACAAGCCAGGAGATGGCATGTTCTTTCTCCTGGCTGGGTGCCGTGGTTTAAACCAAATCCGCACAGTTCGTTCACTCACTCCCCCCTTGCTCCCCCGACTCCCGGAGAGTTAGGAAGGAGAATCCAAAGTATGTGGCCCTCACGGGTTGAGATAAGCACAGTTTAATAGCTAAGGCACAACACAAATGACTACTGCCATTACTACTACAAATAATAATGATAAAGTCAATAACAAGTGAAGAGAATACAACATCTCACCAGCCACCGACCCATAACTCACCCCACCCTGCCCGACTGAGCACCGACCGATACCTCCTCCATCCCCCCAGCGCTCCAGCCCTTCTGGGTCTCTCCCGGTTACATCCTGGGTATGACTTGCTACAGTATGGAATACATCTTTGGCTAGCCTGGGTCAGGTGTCCTGTCTCTCCTTCCTCCTGGCCTCCCCTCCTTCCTGGCAGAGCATGAGCTCAGAAAAGGCCTTGTACAAACCAAACATTTGAGCAGTAACTCAAAACATGCTTGCTATCAGCAACCATTCTCAGCCCGAAAGTCAAAACACAGCACTGCACCAGCTACCAAGAAGGAGAAAAATATCTGCTACTGCTCAAAGCAGGACACTGGGTCATGCAGCTGCAGCCCACAAAGACTTCAAACTGCCACTGTCTTTTGAGGGTTGTGAGTGCTCAGAGAAGCTGTGGCTGCCCCATCCCTGGCAGTGTTCAAGCCCAGGTTGGATGGAGCTTGGAGCAACCTGGTCTTGTGGAAGGTGTCCCTGCCCTTGGCTGGGGGTTGGAACTGGACGAGCTTTAAGGTCCATTCCTACCTCAACTGTTCAATGATTCTATAGGATTTTCTTTCTATGTAAAATATAAAAATGAACAAAAAAAGTTATTATTTGTTCTGATGGTAATGATATTTAAACCTAACATTTCAGCTGCTAAGGCATTCCGGCTTCACAGCTTTCCTCAATTCCTATGCAAAAGTGAATTACACACATGTGCTTGGAATAACTGGAATTATTCCACGGCACTCATGGCAAAGGCAGTTTTCAACAGGTTGGTTCCAATGTTTGACTAATTTTTACCTGGTTGGGGGGGCTTATCCCATGAGCTGGTGATGCCTGCACAGGTCCATGGGGTTTGCACGCAGTTCTTTGGCAGGTTCAGATCTCCTTTGGAGAAGATAGCCAGGGTAAGTAATCCCTTCTGCCAAGTGGGCTCTGCCTGCTCTGCACTGTTAATGGCCTTTGGCAAAATTCAGTCCCTGTCTAAAGAGCCCAGAAGAGAAATGTGAGGCTTTCATTTAACAAAGCAATTTGATTAGTCAGAAATCAATCTCTTGCTAGGATTTGATAACTGCAACAAAGTTTCCTACCGAATTTGACAGAACTTCTACTTAAATCAATCTATAAGCTTGTGTTTAAGCACTCTGTTAAATGAAGACTTCAGCAGAGGAAGACAGCAACTGTGAGCTCTTCTTTAGGATAATAATCTGAAATGCTTCAAATTGGGTTTGCAGCTCCTTACACCTTCTATAGCATTCTGATTCCCTAAATCAGAACTATCATCTGCAGAAAAAGTGAGATGATAGAAAATTCTTACAATAGAAACTGTTTCCAGGATGTATTTTTCTTAAACAAGATGCTAAAGGTGTATATTACAATAAAATTTAAGTTTTTACTTAATTTTTAGACTAAGTTTTAGGCTGTAAGGAGCCTAAATGTTGAGTGTGTTTAGCACACAGCTCCTGGAATGACTGTAATCTCCAAGCTGTTTGTTGCAACTGTGTTTTCTGAAGATACTGCTTTTGCTTCTTGTATATTGGAATCCATGGCTTATATTTTCTTTGTTTTTCTTTTCTTTATTAATTTTTATATTATTAGCCATATCTATGTGGCAAAACCCCTAGTATGTTTATAAGCTCTATCTCTTCTTTAAGATGACATACAGAATGTTATTTTAAAAATGGGAGATAATACAAATTCCTTTCACCACAATTGTCTTTCTCCTTCACTCTTCTGCTTGTAGCTCTTCACCTAAATCATCACTCTCCTCCACATCTTGGAATAAGTGTTTACAAGACACAACACTTGAACTTCCTTCATGGGCATGCAGAGTCAGCCCAAAACCTGGGCCTTAATGGCACACAGATTTTATGCAGAGATGGATAAATTACATCAGAAATAAAAGGCAAGAGCAAATGTGGTTATCTGTGTATTCCTTTGTTCACCATTGCCTTGTCTTGGTTTAGTAGATAGAAGCACACATACTTAGATTAGCATCTACAATTTAGTGGTGGGTAAAAATTTTGTAAAACATCCTAACTGTGCAACACAGAATGTGTTCATTTTCTCATTCAAGCTAAAAAAAAAAAGCTATAAGGCACTGCTGATGGAAACAATCACAGAATGGTTTGGGTTGGAAGGGATCTTAAAGATCATTCAGTTCCAACACCTTGCCATGTGCAGGGACAACCCTAGACCAGGTTGCTCCAAGCCCCATCCTACCTGGCCTTGAACACTGCCAGGGGTGGGGCAGCCACAGCTTCTCTGGGCACCTTGTGCCAGCGCCTCATCACCCTCATGGGAAAGAACTTATTCCTGATGCCTAATCTAAAAGGCAGCTCTCAGCAACCCCTCAAACTCCAACAACATTTTTTGGTGGTCAGAGCATAAAGTGTTAATTTCCTTGGGCAGCCAAAGGTTATCCCATTCAGGCCAGCACCCCTGAGTAGCAGTTGGATGGTGCTTCCTTCAGTCTGGCCACCAAGAAGGAGCTTTGCATGCAAAGACTGAGACACCACAAGATGCTAAACCACCACCAGCTTGCCCTCAGTGGGAGCAGCTGACAGCAGTGCTGCTGGAGAGCTGATCACACGTCTTCGTAAGCATGGTGCATAATAATGTTGTTTTTCATGAAATTATGAACTATTAAATCTGTGTGACATATAGATGAGAGAAGAAATGTTCACAGGCCAGTGTAATTTATGAACATGTGGTGCACAGATGTGAAATTTTTCTTGCTATACTTTTGAAAATTTGGATTACATTTTCTCTCCTCTCTCGTGTTCAAGCTCTGTACTTGATGCCTTATTAGATGTCTCAACAGGGTAAATGGATGATTAATAATTGTTGATGACAGAAATTTGGTTTCTATAAGCTGTAGAGTGAAAGATAAATATGATGGGAACATCCTACCTATGTATGACAACTAAGCCTCTTTAAGACTGTCTTTGTTACGGTTACCCATGATTTATGAGGATGTCACCACTGCCCCTAGATATAGAAAATCTCTTGCAATTTCTCTTATTGTAATCATCACTTTTTCTTCAGATACCTTGGGGAAAAACATTCCCCAGAAAAAGAGAAGAAAGAAAAAGTTCCCTTTTTCAGGACCAGGAAATATTCTACAAAACACCCAACTCCTGAGCATTAGATCATTCTTCAGAGCAATGCATACACTGTGCTGCCATATCTCAATTAACCCTTGAGAACAAACCATCAAAACAAGACCACAGTGTGCATGCACCAAGAGCCAGGGCTGAACTACAGGTTCACCTCAGACTCTGGTCCCCAGTTCACTACTGTATTGTGAAGAAAATGAAAACAACAGTTCTGAATCCCTCCTGAGCAAAGATGAGCCATGCTGTCTGGATCCTGGAGAGCTATATACCAGGGTAAGGGTTTGCTTCAAGATCATCTCTTTTGTAATGAGAAGTGGCTGGCCACAGCAAGTGAAATCCAATTTCCAATTATATTCAAAGAAGAGATTTTAATGGATTAGGTAGGTCAATTGACAGGAATAACTCACTCAAAGCAATTGGCAAGATGAAAGCCTTCCCTCATTTTGAAGACTATAATATTCTGAAATACAAAATCCTCATTTGCAGAAATACATCACTTCTGTTCCTTCAGGTTGTATTTGTTGTATAAACAGGAAAAAAACCAACAATTTTCTTAGTAGTTCTAATTTCTCTATGTCTTCGAAAAAGTCACATAAGTGTTGCCAATGTGACATTCATTTGTTTCTAATATCAACTCGTGACATCTGCAGAACCCTGAGCAGAACTGGAACTCCTAGAGACCAAAAAAAAGCATAATAGGAACAGACATAAAGGAGAAAACAGGCTGAAAATTAAGCAAGGGATGTCAGCTATAACAGCTGAAAAAGGGGAATTTGCCTTGCAAATATATAATAACTTATTTCATATCTATAGTAGTATTACATGTGCTAAACAAATTTCAATCTATTACTCATTATTCTATAATGCAGGTCCCTTTAAATATGTAAGTAACCACATAAGATACTTTTCTCACTCAAATATTTTGCTCTGAAATTAAAAATAAATAAATAAAAGATTCTTTCTGGAAGCTTTCATCTCCCCTGAAGTTAAATGGTTTAAAAACTACTACAGATTCTCCAGCTCTTACTGTTACAGTGTTATCCCCCTTTGGGGTTGTAGGACAGAAACTCTTTGCTTTTCTGCATCTTTCATCTCATCTCCATGAAACTTTCACAAGTTAAATTTGCATGTAGAAAGAGAACGACTCCTTCACACATCTGGTAATTACTCTGGGAAATGTACTGATACAAGAGACTACAGGCTTAAGAACCACAGTTGAGCTGTACGTCTAGAGATTACTCTTCCTAATTAGTAATTATGCATAATGATAGAAACCTCATCTGGGTTTGCGCTTCAAGAGAGTCTGCAGCCTGACAAAGGGTTTTTAATGCAGGCTAAGAAGTCCACTTCCTGTTTGTGAAGGAAACATCAATCATGTTAAGGTTTGGCCCTTCCCCTGTTGCTTTGAGTTTCAAGTGCATGTACACCTGAAAACCTAATGCAAGACTGACTGCAAGCACAGTTAGCCTGAAGATTCAGGAAGCGACTGTGCTGCGAGAGGCTCAGATGCTCTGCACTGATACATTGGCTTTCTCCTTCTCCAGGATTTTAGAAAACCCTGCAAATTTATATTCTCTTATCTTCTGCTTTGATCTGAGCTGCTGGGAAGTGTTCCTCCCAAACAATATGAATTACCAAAATCAATAGAAAACTCCCCTTAATTTTAACTGGCTTGGGAACAATGTCTTTTAAACATGGCTAAATCAGCTTTGATTTTGATTGCAACTCAACTGTGAACAGAAGGAGTGGAAAATTGAGAAACCTGTGCCAACTGTTGCTCTGCACTGTCAGAACTGGTTTCATTATAAAACCTCATTCCACTGTGCTGAAGCAAAACGATTGCTCTCAGTTGCTTGAGCAGACAGATGAGCTTGAGGTACAGCTCCACTCACACATGGCTCTGTGGCTGGCAGGAGGCATTTCAGACACAAAACTGCTGGGTCTCAATCGAAACACAAAAAAAAACCCAATAGGAAAATCTACTCTTAAAAAGAGTTATAAAGCTCTTTTAACCTGATCTCACTCACTGCTGAGGATGCAGAGAAGCTCTGATGCCCTGACAGCGTGTCACCCTTGTGCTGCTCAGGCTGAAAGGAGGGTACTGGCACTTCCTACTGGCTGCAGCAGCTCCTCTGCAGTGTCTGTCAAAGATGGCAAACTCCTCATGCAAAGATATATGATAGTCACTGTCATCATACCAGTTTTGCACCAGGGTCTCCAGAGCTGAGATCACTGTTAGTTTCAGCTACAAAGGCAATTTTCTTCAGCTCTGCCTACAGCAGACTGTCATCTCTGCTCTCCCCTCAGCACAATGAGGGATTGACAGAGGGAGTTAGAACAAGCTCCATTAGGAAAAAAAAGGTAATTTCTCACAGGTGGGAACAAGTATGTTTTAATTCAGAGATGGTTCCTCCGGAGCAAACCTGTCTCTGAACAGTCTCAAGCAGGATGTGTCTTTGTACTTTTCCAGGCTGAAGGAGGGGAGCGATCTGACCCGACAGTCCTCCCATGGCTTCCCAGTGCTGGTGCATGTGTCTGTCAGGTCCAGCAGCAGGGGTGGAGGGACCAAGCCTTTCAAGTTTCTCCAGCTTCCAAAAACTGCTCAAACTGGCCCATGGTCAGACATACAGAATAGTAACCTCCTACTGTCCCAGAGCACTGGGCAGACCTTAACTTGCTTAAGGATTATCAGTAGTTTTCAAGGCAATGGAAAACAAGACATTCAGCTGCCCTTGTATTTTGGCTGTTCTTAAATTTTCATGCCACTCCCAAGGCTGAGATGGATGTTCACATTAATCACAGGTCAGTGGTGTTGAAGACAATTAGTAAGTAGATTGGATAGGTTTGGAGTCTTACCACTTGTGGTGGTCTTGAATTCCCTTACCACCTCTGAATTGCATTATTTTATAGCCTAGTCATAGGCATTATTTTATAGACAATAGTCTTATAGTCTATCTTACATCTAGCTCTATAGGATGAGGATAGCTGGAGAAATGTATGCCATCATGGATGTCCAGGTCAGACATGTACAATACAGATGTGCACAGGAATACATTTCTCCTATTCCACATCTTCTTGCTGTAAATCCCATCTCGGTGAGCTGACTGACACTGGCAATGTGCACATTCACAGCACAGAACACCACCACATCAGTACTACAAATATTAACAACTTGACCAAAATCAAAACTAGTTTATTTTCTGTTTTTCTCTCTTCACTGTAGCTGAGATAGTGTAGTAGTTCTCCCACGTGGATCAGGATGATAGTGCAGTTTTTTCCATACGGGCTGATAGAAGCACAGTGATAAGTAGCATAATGATATAACAGGTATGAGAGTTCCTCTGTTTCACACCTGTTTTTTTGACATTTACTAAACTAAGGATTGAACAGCTTTACAGTTAGTTTTTTCCTCAGTAAGCTGCTTAATAATAAATACTAATTACTGAACAACAATGTATAAAGAGAGCAATGAATTCATTCAGGTATTTCTGATCATTTCATAGCTCACAGCAATAATGTAGAAGAAACCGTAAGAACAAAAGATGTAACCTGTGTCCTTATAGGCTATATACTGGTCTGAGAAATACATAAGGATCTGAAGTAGTATCACATTTAGATACAAACCTCACTCAGCTTCTGCTTTCAGTCACCTCCAGAACCCTCAGGTTAGTAGCAAACCACAAGGCATAAAAGAAAGGAGAGCATTCATTTTATAACTGCTAAGAAAAAATTGAGCACTTACTACCTTCTATTGATGGATTCATGCTAAGCTTCAAATATTCTTGCTTTGTTGCATTTCTAATACGCTGCCCTGTGCTGCTGAGAGGGGAAAAAGGGGACAAGCTTTCTCCTTTCTCCCTTTTCCCAGCTGATCTGAGCTGGGTGCAAAACTGGGGCTCTAAAGTTTAACTGGCTCCAGCTGGACACACAGAGCCTACAAAGGACTAGTTCCTCTTACACAGGTTAGAGGAATGTAAATTCTTCTTAAGTCATAACAGTGACAAGCACTCAAAGCCCCTACCAGTGGGAAAAGTTGTGGAGGGCATTACAAGAGCATGTAACAAAGAAGAGAGAAATTCTCTTAGGGGGAAAAAATAATCCACACAAAAGACTGTAATAACTAGATGTACACAAGAGTGGACTTCAGCAGGAAAGTATAAAGAATCAGCATCCCATGAGTTATTAAAAAGTGGATGGGTGAAGTCATGCAAAATATGTTGCATTGAACAACCTTTCATTAGGAGCAGGAAGGACACAGTGAAGTATCAAATAATTCTTCTTATCATGCATGTCATTTATTGCTTTTGAAAATAACCTGGCTTGCCAGACTGATCCTTGCTGTGGGACAGAAGAGCCTCACATTTATAACAATAGTCCACAAAGAATGAGTCAGTGGGGAACCCTTTGTAAGATGCATCTTTGACAACACTTTGCAGGTTGAAATGTGTTGCTTTTTATTCTCTCTTTCATAAGCAAGTACAAATCCAAACTATAACTTTTAATGGCAGGTACATTGTGTATAACTGAAGCAGTTTCCTGTAAATATGTGACTATAATGATCTAAGGCAGACTTACCCCAGTGAATGACAAAAATGAAAATATAACCTTGAGTTGCACTGGTGTGTGCTCACGCAACACAGACCTACTGGGACTTAGCTTAAAAGTTTTTTGAAATATGTTTTTCTCTAATATTTATTTAAATGGAAACTTTCCCAGCTGTTGATGGCAGATATCATATGCTTGTGGTGGCAACAAAAATGGCAATTTTTCTGTTCCTGTGGAATGTCTTATTTTAGCTGCATGAAAAGAAACACCATATTGTAAAGCCGAACTGGAAGCCTGTCAGTGATACAAAAATAGGGAGAAATTTAATTGTTTCCATAATTCCTTATTTGAGTGAAATAAATCTACTCAGACATAAACCCCCTAAAAATGGGAAAAAGCTGCAGATGTTGTGAAATTAAACAGTTTGTGGTTCTCTTAATAGCAAATCTTATTAAACATGAACTGGTAGGGTTTATGCAAACATACAAGATACAAATAGTAGGATCTTTTAATTTAACTCTGATAACAGCTTCCAAATATAATCTGTAAATATTTAAGCAGGGACAAAAGGTACTGTCTTTTACAGCATTTCATTAAAAAAACCCAAATAACCCGTACATTCAATTATAGTATAATGCTGGCAATGACTGTTGCTCCATCCAATATTTTCTCATAACGTCTGTTACTTTCTCCGATTTTGTGATTGCCCGGAATTTCTCCTCTTACTTTATCAAAACCAGGCCTGAATAAGTTTGGTTTATTTCTCTCTTCAGACCAAGGAAGAAAAGGCAGTATAATTCCCACTAAATCTTGGAATACACTTTCTTTTGTACTAGCAAGTATTTGCTTTTTCTAAAAATACTACATGTATCTATTGTTAAAGCTTGTTGTAAAACAGAAACTGAACTGGCAACACTGAGTAAAACCACATATCCAAACCAATTCCTTTGCATCTGCTTTTATTTCTTGGACTTCTTCAACCTTGCTCAGATTTCAGCTCCACGTACCAAGTAAGCAAGAATTTTGCAAGGGATAAAGCTATTAACCTGCAGGAACAGGCAGAGTTCATCTGGAAGGCTCCGAAGATACTGTCTGAGGGGTTGACACGGATGTGATGAGGTTCCCTCTGAGCATGCTGTCATGCAAGGCACCCTAGCACAACACCTACATGAAGCCACTGTGTGGGACAGCTAGACTATAGCAGTTACAGATGGTTTACTTTCACAGTTATTGACTAGTATTGCTAAATAGTAGCTGGTCTATTAACACTGTCGCAGTATCAGCTGTTAAGGATTTTATGTCTGGACTAACTTTTCTTACGTGTCTGAGGGAAGAGGCATCTTTAACAAGAAGGTGAAATTGAACCCAATAACACAAACCTGTCAGAAAGAGGCATCCCTAATTCAGAGCTGATCATGACTGGCCAACTGGCTAACTGGGGAGGGGCAGCAGAAACACAGCGTGAGCTAGTCACAAGCACAGCAGACCCACGGCACTGGAAATGCTGCTCTCAAGAGAGGATGTGAGCATGGCTGGCACATACTGGAGACTAGTCAATGAAGCAGTGGGAAGATTTAGACCTGAGACAGAATTCCTCCTTAAACCAGTAACCCCTGTCCTCATCACACTCAATATACCTGGACATGAATCCTTCAGCCATCTTACAGAAAAACAGAAAATGACTTTTCAGAGCAACTGCATTTCAGATATTAACTTTAGAGTCTGGCTTTTCTGTTTTGTTCCTCTCTAGTCAATTAAACAAAGAGATGCAGAAGAACCAACAAGAGAAATATGAGAAACTAAAAAAGACAAGTGCTGTTATGACTGTACAATGGGCTGCTGCTACTTACAAAAATTTGTGTATTCAGATTCAATATTTTCCATATGAAAATCATCACTTAATATTAATGCTGAAGCTGTATGGAGAATAGGGCCCCTCTTCCAATAAAGAATTTGCAGCTACAAGGGTAAGTACAATCCCTGCCCTGAGGAGCTTGGAAATAATATCCTGCTTGTATAAGTTGAAATAGAAATGTGTTTATTTTTACTACAGTCAGTGCTTGACATGCAATAACTAAACCAAAACTATTATTTCAAAAGGATTTAGAATAATATTTTAATTATCCTAATGTTTATAGCATTGAAAAAGCAGGAACTTTAAGCTATTAATAATTACAGTCTCAAATACTTCTATTTTTTTATTTGGAAGATCCAGAGACTGGTATGATACACGTTTGAAAGCAGGTCGGCAGAGGAGCTCTTCCATTACAGGATTTGGCCTAGAAGAGTGTAAACAAACTAGCATCTCTTCAGAGCAATTTATACCTATCAGCCTCCAGAAATCTATATTGTTGAGGCGGATCTTTACGAGTTCTATGAGGCCAAGTCAGAAAAAAATAAGAAGTTATTTGCAATACCAGCAAAGAAAGAGTAACCACATTAAAGAGTATGTCATACTTTATTCACATTAGGCAGTAATACAGAATATAAAAAGTAGAATCATAGAACCACAGAATCATAGCATGGTTTGGGTTGGAAAAGATCTTAAGATCATCAAGTTCCAACCCCCCTGACATGAGCAGGGACACCTCACACTAGACCATGTTGCCTAAGGCTCTGTCCAGCCTGGCCTTGAACATTGTCAGGGATGGAGCATTTATCACTTCTTTGGGCAACCTGTCCACTGAGGCCTTTACAGGATCACCCATTCCATGGCAGAGCTCCATCACAGTTTGAAAGAGCAAAAAGAAAAAGAGGATAAGATCCAGAAGAGAAAGGAGTACAGAAAGGAGAAGAAAACACTGCTTTAATCTGCACCACATGTACAATACAACTGAACTACAAGCTCCAGGGAGTCATAACTCTGAATGTCCTGACTTTTTGTGTGTTTAAAATCTCAACTGTAGCATTACAACATGGTGGGGTTTTTTTTACATTTAATTTAATTTTTTTCTTTGGGGAAAAAGAAAGTATGCTTTAGCATACAGTCAAAGAGACAGACAGTCAAATAAATATCATCCACACATTTATTTGCATGATTAAGCCATCAGCCAGTCTAGAAAACGGAATGAAGTTCATTTATTTGAATAATCTCCAAGGTATTTTGGGACACATAAATAAAATAGGGACAGCAAGCAACGGCCCTTTATTTTCTCATTGTTTTCTCACTCATTCTCAGTGCAACTCTAGAGTAACTCCTCTGAAACAAATGTGAAATCAATTCAAGAACAAACTGATACACATCTGAAAGCCTTTCTACTTTCCCCATCCTCACCTATACACATAAAAGCTGATGATTTTAATTCTTTGTGAAGAGCAACATACATTAGAAGTATTTGTCCAAAGTTCAGTGCTGTAGTGGCTAACCAGGTACCTAACACAAGACAGTATAGTGCCTGCACATCCTTCCAAGCATCAGGAAACTAAACAATTTCTGAAGAGATAAAGGAGAAAGGTGGACAACTGGGTGTACCATTCTCACAACTTCAAGATAATTAAATTCTTCAAGAGCATGTAACATCTGCATTGCGTGCTGTGGTTTCTACATCAACGAACAAACAAGAGGACGGAATTGGTAGAGCAGAACACTTGGTGTGTAAGACCTGACACGCATAGTAAGCACATATTAAGGCTCTTTTTGCTTTTATCTTGGTGATTTTAGAGACTTCTGAACTATATGCTGGTCACACAGACTAAATGCCCTGCCTTAGGAGCAGTGCATTAAGTGTGCTTTGGGAGCCGATATTCCAATTTAATTTCATCCAAAGGAATCTAGCCGTATGCTCCAAAACTACCCCAGACTGAGAAGCAAAGCACAGTCAGTAGGGACAATTGGGAGTTTTGTTTCCAAGTACTCTTTATTTGCACTAAAATGTTAACACAGACATGCACTGTGAAGGAGAGGAAAGATGACTTAAGTTGATGAACTATGACTGCTACATATTTCTCAAAAGTAAAAGAATAAACTTTAGAAAAAGCACCCAGTTCTCACTTCTCTCACTGTGTGGACAGATTAATGCACCTACAACTGGGAAAGCTTCAAGACAGAATTGTGGAAATGCTTCCAAAGAAGTGCATATGAATTCAGACAGTACTTATAGTCCTTTATGACTCAGTGGTATGATGCTTCATCACAAGTCCTGTGCTTAGGGAGTGATGACAGAAAATGTTTTAGTATCCAGAAGCATTCAAATACCAAATGGATCTTATTTTTACCATCTGAAACAAGTTTCATTCAACAATTAAAAATGGAGTTTTGTCTTAAATCAATAGTGAAGTACAATATTACAAATCACAAAAGTGGAAAAAGTGTGAAAATAACCCAAAGTGATGAAGCAAAGCAATGTTTTAAAAAAAGGTTATATCAAGCTAAGCAAAAAGTTAAATTTCTTGTGCTGCCTTAGGCCATGCGGTGTTTTCCTTATGGGTAGGCTCACAATCAAGGCCATGAAAACAGCAAAGGTTGCAACATCCAGATCTGGTGAAATCTGGTGATTTATAGTGGAAACACTAACTACTCCACATGACTGCCCCAGGAGCTGGGTATTCTGCTTCATATCATGCAATACCCCAGTATGACATCATACCTTTCAGCAGATGAACTACATCATATGGGGACCTCATGCACATGTCTACACTGTGCTTACCTCCTTGGAACTCTGATGTAGTGGTCACCTGGCTACCTTATTCTGCAGCTTTCCTTTGGAGAAAAATCAGCTAGAGCCCTTCAGATCAAAACATGAGGGCAGCTCTGTGGATAGTTGATTAGCAACTGTTCCCAAAAGACAGGATGGGCTAGTCTACATTCTGGGTCCTGCTTAGTGTAGTCCTACAACACTACTGCAAATAACCACACGTTTCTTTCTGTCATATCCCAGAGCCTGGAGCACATACCTTAAGATTCATGTAATGAAATCACCACTCGAGCAGCCTGAAGTACAACCCAGGCATTATCGGAAAAACACATAAAAAATAACAACTTGCAGGGCCACCATGTGAGGCTCACAAAAGTCAAATGCTATAGATGTGACTGGTCTGTTTCAGAGTACAGTAGCCCTAAAAAACATGGATGTGACCACCACTCACCAGATGGATAGCAGACACATTTCACAGTATATTTACAGCATAAATGTACCAAGAGCATCTTAGTTTCTTTACAGAAAAATCCTTGGTACCAGAGAAGTTATGTGAGGAGAGCTAGATGGATTAAGCTTGGATCAGAAGTCTCAGTGGAGGAAAGTGAAGGCTATTTAATGGCTATGTCAATAGGCACAGCAGTGCAAGGAGACAGAAGAGTCACTTCCAGATAAGCTAGCCAGCTTCCTAGAGAACCAGTACATGCCTGTCAATGGACTGCTTAGGTAGCCCCTTGAACCCGAGTTACTGTAGAGAGAACTCCTACAGAGGTCTCATATATAGAGGTCTCCTGTGTAGAGGAACATCAGCCATACAGTGATGTGCCAACGTCTAGTAAGCTAAGCTACGTATCACAGCAATGATTCTGGTGCCAGGTAGCTATAAATTGTCATCGCTAGCAGCATGATACCAGCCTGGAAGCCTGTGAATACCGGGTAAAAAATATTGAGGGTACAAGTCTGGAAGCCTGTGAATACAGGGTGAAGAATACTCCTTCCCACAGTAGACGTAAAGTGTACATCTATCAGGTCTACTGACACCTTTTGTGTGACAACGTGTTAAATGTTTCAACTACAACAGAACAAATGATATAGTAAAGTGATTTATTCAAATATTTATGTCTGTATTCCCACTGAGGACTAAGATTAAACCCATTATCATTAACAAGTTTAATTCTGAAATGACTGGGACATCTGCCTGAGTAATGATGGACTCCAAGCTACATTACCATGCACTTTTACAGGTAACGATGGCAGCTGCTGTGAAAACAAGACCATTATTTGGCAGGAAATGAAATTAAACCATGTTGAAAATATTTAGAGCAACATATACTACCATAATAACAAACCTTAATCACTCTATTGTGGTACCAGAAGGGATTTTGTTAATTCCTTCTGTAACAAATTTTATCAGTCCTACAATAAAAGTTTTAATGATCAATCTAAAATGAAAATGATCCAGACCATAACTTCTCCAGATTCTTCACAGCTACTCACCAAATATGATCTGCTATTTACCCCTGAACATATAGAGCTTAACATATAGTTTTCTACTTTAAAAGTGTCTGAAATTCAGCAGACACCTATTCTAGGGCAGCTTTAAAAACCCCTTTGTACCTTCTTCACTCTTCAGTTGCTAAGAAGAGGCAAGGGAGGGACAAATGCAAAGAGAACAATAAAACTGTTTTTGCAGAAACTTTAAAGAACAACATTGTTGTTCACTACAAGATCAAGGCTTGAGCTAGCCAGTACTTACACTTGTTTAACTTCCCTAGTGTGAACTTGCAATCAGTTACGCAGATTCCCTGTGGCAAGCTGTGACCTGAGCTTTACTCAGTAGGTGCTGATGCGAGTCTCTCTTTTAGTATCAATTTTCCTGAAATGTGTAAGACCTTAATAGTTCTGAGACCTCTAATCCTCAGTGAAATTTGGTTGAAATTGGCTAACAGGTTCAGAAATTACTAGAAGACTGTCAGACAGGCAGATGGATGGATGAACAGAAGAGCAGTATAATCAAGTAATTTGTCTTCCCTTATAAGAATGGCTTAAAAGAGATTGAAAGTAGGCCGTAAATCAAGGAAAAAGTTCCTACGGATGTTCATGTCTGATTAACCAAGTCTTCCAAAGAAAGTGATGGAAATGTCATCCCTCGAAACCTTTCAAACCTCACTTGACAAAGCATCTGTGAATATATAATAAATTACCCTGCAGGCAAGGCATTTTATAGTGAATAATTAGGTATTTTCAGGAGAATTGGTAGATGATATACAGAGATGGTTCCTTGTTATTCCTCTCTTCATGGGAGCAAATATGCATACTTAATATACAGAAGTTTATGAAAATATAAAACAGTTTCTAAATTAAAACCTCCTTCATTAAGTCTTTTTAAGATATGAAAAAAATGTGTCCTGGTTTCAGCTGGGATAGAGCTATTTTTCTCCCTAGTAGCTGCTGCAGTGCTGTGTTTTGGCTTTAGTCTGAGAACAATGCTGATAACACACTGATGCTTCAGTCGCTGCTCAATAGCACTTACCCCGATCAAGGACATCTCAGTGTCTCATGCTCTGCCAGTGAGGAAAGGCAAAAGAAGTTGGGCAGAAGCGGAGCCAAGATACCTGACCCAAACTAGCTAAAGAAGTATCCCATGCCACAGCATGTCACACCCAGTATGTAAACTGGGGGGAAGTCACCCTGAAAGGACTGATTGCTGTTCAGGTTGGCCTGGGTATTGGTTAGCAGGTGGTGAGCAACTGTATTGTTTATCACTGGTGTTTTCTGAGCTTTCCCTTCTTTTTGGGTTGTTTCCTATTATTATCAGTATTGTTATTCTTGGTATTATTTCTATTATCATTATATTTTACTTAATTTCAATTATTAAACTGTTCTTAATCTAAACCTGTGGGCTTTACATTCTTTTGATCTCCTCCCCTCCTGCTTGGGGAGGGGGAGAAGGGGAATTAGTAAGCAGCTGCATGGTATTGAGTTACCAGCTAGGTTTAAACCATTACAAAATATCAAAATGGAAACCCTTAAGGTTCAAAAAGGATACTGTAGGTGTTAGACCAAAAATTTGTCACTGCTGGGCTCTATATCAAACTATCATTTCAGAGAACTACAATGAAAATAATTGGGTTTACTTAACATTTGTATCTAAATGACTCATCCTCAAAGTCAGCCTGAGTGTCTGGTTGTATCTCCTTTGGCACCAATCATTCTAAGGAAAACCAGTCTGAACTATCTCCTCAAAGCGCCTATGGCCAGTTTTATTGAAAAGAATGGACACTGGCAGTTAACAGAAATCTCTTTACCTGTACAGCTATCTGCCAGTGTTCACCGTGTTTATACTTACAAAAATATAGCCTTTCTCTCTGTCAGCATTGAGCAAATTTCCTTATGAAGAATCAAGTTCCAATCAGTTTTCCCTCAGCATCTTTATTATTAAGCAACACCTTTGTAGAACTTCTTCATCTAACATTTGGAGTTGTGTTTCATTTCATTTCACAGACCTAACTACAGCAGTCTTCAACTGCTCCGAGCCCCATGGCATGCACAGACATATGGTGATGAGATTTGATAATATAACATTCATTACAGGGTCACTGGCTGGGAGGTAGTGTTAAGATTCTGGGATCACAAAAGCCAGAAGTATGACCATGTAGTTTATTGCAAGACACAGAAACATTCACTGTTTCTGTAAGCCCACAGAGCTGTAATACATACGGGTTATATTATATATTACTTTTCTGTTATAAAAATGGCAAAAAACTCTCGAATGCCATATCCATACGTCAGTTCTGATTTTCACTGGTTTATTTTTACATTCAGCTTTTTACTACCAGCAAGGTCAAAAGAAAGCAGGGAATAATATAGCACACACAAAAGGAAACCCCAGCTGATAGCTCACTGGTAAGCAAGAGAGAACATTCTCACTTTTAGGAAAGTGTTAGATGGCTGTACAATGTTGTAGGGTTTCCGTGTGCTCATTTTAGTAGAGGACAGCTACTATTGCTTTCTGTAAGCTAACGGAGTAGCTGAAAGATCAAGTTTAAAAGTGTAAAATTGCTCCTAAATTCTTATCTAAGTTAGCAGATTAAAAAAGTTTGTCTTTTTAAATGTGAACATCCAATCAAGGTCCTACAGAGGTCACTGAGCACTGCACGTTTTCAGCATCTTTAAAAGGAACTGGAAACTTGTAAGTCATGTATATGTCCACAAGCATAAGTCCAATCCTGCTCAAGTCAATGGTAACCTGCCTTCAAACCTTGCACTGATTGCTCACAGTCAAGATTTTACCAGTAGATTTTAAAACAGGCTTCACTGGTTACTGGAACCATATCCTCCTGGGTTGAGCAAGCCCTTAACTCCAAAAGTTGGTTCAATTTCAAAGCTTGACAGAAAGCTGTGTGAAAACACAGACCTGTCATTGAGAAGAGGACAGAAGAGCTCTACACAAGCAATTCATCCCCCCATACAGGCATACTTCTCCCATGTCTGTCTGCATGGGCCAGGCTCCGGGGCCAGTGTGCTTTTGCACAGACTGCAAGTAATTTCCTTCTCTCCTGGCAGCACCTCGTAAGAGCCAGCAACTGATGAGTGGACGACAGAAGGAATCCTGCTTGTGAACCATGCCAGACTTCTGACAATGTTTAACTACCCATGTAAAGAAAAGTTTAGGGGATACGGAGACTTAGTTACAGTAAATTGTAATGAATCTTCCCATCCACGTTGCCTACAGGGCCTTTAAGAAAAATTTGCTTTTCAGTGCAGCCAATGAGAATTCACCAGTTTCCAGTTTCGTTATGTACATTTGGCAAACTGTTTAATGGGACTTGCAGCCTAAGGCCCCAGAAAACCATTTGTTTTGCCAACTTTTCTCTTAGGGACAACTTGGAGCATCACCACAGATTTTTCTCTTTCCGATCACAGTATTGCACAGATGTACTGACACCAGGAACTTTCAAAATAATTATTATCTGCAGCCTAAAGCCATGGGGGACACAGGGATGATAGCAGAATAACTGGAAAGATTAATGATGCCTCTTTGGAACAATACAATGTAAAATGAAATGCAGATTAAAACAAAAGAGAAAATTAGGTGATTTTACTTGCAAAGTGAATTGAAAGCTGCCATTTCCTATTCTTTATTTCACCTATCGTTCACGTTTTCTTTTAGTTACGCAGTAATAGTTAAAACAATTCTTACCTGCATTCTCTGCACTTCAGTGAATTAAATCCCTCAACTTAATATTTATTTACAGAAGTTTTACCATTCTGTGTCACAAATAATTCTAAATCTAAGCTGCTAAGAACTAATTCCTTCAGGCAAAATTCTTACTGCTGTCCAGAAAGATCTGAAGGACTAGTGAATGGGGACAAGAAGTCATTTGACTTTCTGTCCTACTAAAACAATTACCATTTTTTTCTACTCCAGGCTCAATGGTAACATTAGAAAAAGCATGTCTAAAAACCTCTCTTTTGAGAGAAGTTAGGCTTCAGGTCAAACTCAGGATGTTGTGGCACATTAAACTGGGTTTCATAGTCAGCTACTAATCCTCAAGTTCAGGTCCAAGGCTTTGTTGGAACTCATTCATTCACCCTGGAGAAAACTCAGGGAAGACTTTATAGCAACCTTCCAGTACCTAAAGGGGGCCTACAAGAAATCTGGAGAGGGACTTCCTATAACAGCAAATAGTGATAGGACAAGTGTGAATGTCTTTAAACTGAAAGAAGGTAGATTTAGATTATATATTAGGAAGAAATTCTTCACTATGAGGGTGGTGAGGCCCTGGAACAGGTTGCCCAGAGAAGATATGGATGCCCCATCCCTAGAAGTGTTCAAGGACAGGCTGGACAGGGCTTGGAGCAATCTGGTCTAGTGGAAGGTATCCCTTCCTATGGCAGGGGGCTGGAAGTAGATGATCTTTAAGGTCCTTCCAAACATAAACCATTCTATGATTCTACGATTTGGTGTTCTTTCACTAATAAAAACCACCATAGTGATAGTGCCAACAACCTTGATAATGGCTGATTAGAGAATTTAAACTCATAAAGGATGGACGAGATGTAGTGTAGTGATAGATTTACTGCAGTGATAGGACAAGGAGTAATGGGTTAAAACTTAAACAGGGGAAGTTTAGACTGCATATAAGGAAGAAATTCTTTACTGTGAGGGTGGTGAGGTGCTGGAATGGGTTGCCCAGGGAGGTTGTGAATGCTCCGTCCCTGGCAGTGCTCAAGGCCATGTTGGACAGAGCCTTGGGCGGCATGGTTTAGTGTGAGGTGTCCCTGCCCATGGCAGGGGGGTTGCAACTTGATGATCTTAAGGTCCTTTCCAACCCTAACTATTCTATGATTCTAAGATGAACCGGATTCAGTACTGCTCACCCATGTTTCCACAGTTAAGTTGCAGCTAAGTTGTACTTGAAGCAAGTAAGAGCTTCTTTGCAATTTGCCCTAAGATCAAAATTACATTCTGACAAATCACCGATTAGAGGACAAATATTAGTGCTGCTTTGGAAAAAGTTAACCTATGCCAGGATATATACTGGTCTGAAAATAAGAAGTAAGACACCTCAAAACACGTGTGGAGAAGCAAAGACAAAGAGCTTCCAAAATTAGAGAAAAAGTGAACCTCAAGATGATTCCGTCTTCTCTTTCGATTGGGGCGACTGTGTGAGAGGATTGCTGTAAGCCCTGTGCTAAAGAGTTGGGATCTCTAGGAGATGAGATGCTCATCTCCAAGATGCTCGAACACTGCAACGTTTTACAGAGTGTTAGATCTACTGCTTTACCTCAAGAGTTCTGTCAGGCTTTCTGAAATACTGTTAAGTGCTCCTTATATAAATATTTCTGCTTTTCTACAAGCAGTACCAATCAAATATAACATGACAAAGTCTTGCAAAAGTATAGCATAGAATTATATGCCTGGCACTATTAGAGCTGCTTACAGATATATGGAGTTGGCACAAAAAATGAGTAAAAGCATATTTTGTGTATGATTTTTTTGTGTGTGCTTTCTTCTCTCAACCTACCACACAATTCCTTTTTACATGACTTGAAATACATCAGGAACATTTCAATCCTTAATTAGCATACCCTGAAGTTAGTTACTTCTCATTTGCAACACTGTTACAAAGATCTGCACCAACAGAAAGACTTTTCTCAGTATAATTTTCTTTGTCAATTTGTCAGACTATCACATTTAATTCATAAGAGCCACTTCCACCTCTCGATGATCCTTTCTGCTGCCCCTGACTGCCATAAGACTGCTGGTTGTATGAGCTCTGATTCTGATTTTCATAACAGGATTCATCATTGTATCCCTGGGAATCTTGTCTATAACCTGCTTGATTTTGTCCATAGTTCCCATAATAGCTTCCATAGTTCTGTCCATAGGAGGAATTGTCTTGGTGGATTTAACTGTGCATTAATCAGTTGTGTTCACACTTGTTCAGTGAGTAGTTCTATTAAAATTTATGAACCAGCTAATGTTTCAGTTATATCCTGATCCAGAGCCTGTACCTGTCTCTCTTTCAAGCTAAGTGTAACTAATGTAAATGGGAAAATATACCATGCTATGAGCAGGGAAATCTGAAATAGAAACACAGAATTGTATTCCAAGCTAATTTGAAGTCTGTGATTAAAATCTGGAAAAGTGAATATTATTTTAGTGAACTATGTTGTTGATTATAAGGCAGCATATTGAATCATCCCTTATATGCAAGCCTTCAGTTTTAAGAGTTGCCCAAGCAGTATATAATTACATTTCTCTTAGCAAAGCTTAAAAGTATACTGAATTATGAAGGGTCAGAATAGCCAGTAATATGCATGCAAATATGAAGACACTGTGTAAGTCAGCCTATTGGTGTTTTGTAGTTTGCAAAATAATGTGTATTGTAAACTCTGGAACCCTACTATCTGCAAAATGTTCTGCTTTGAGCTGTTTCATATGAGCTTCTCTTATCAACAGGCAGCCAGTCACCTTATTGGGTTTTCTATGAAAAACAGACAGTCCTTCCATTTATGTCAACATTGCACAAATGAGTTTGAACATTTTCACTGAGAGATATCATTAAATTTTGTACCTATATATACAGTTGAATGTTTCAAAAATCTACTTCCTGTTATCCTCAGGCAAGGTAGAGTAACACACAGATAAGAAATCTTCTAAAACAGCAATAGCTAGAGACAGTTTTTATTTGAGCTCTGAGTATACAGCTATTGAAGATATTCTCAGTATTTGTAGTAACAGCTGTGATTCCTATACATATTTTGCCAATGGGAGGACAAGCATTTTCCTTTGAGTAAATACTCACGCTTCCAAGGGGCTGCATACAGCAACATACACATCCTTTTAAGGGAGCAGAAAACACCAGCTCTGCTACAATCTTGACCTAAACCCAAAAGAGCAAGGCCCTTAGGATTGTGATTGCAAGCAACACTACCCACACCTTTCCCCTCAGTTGTGCACTAGATCTTTATTTCATCACTATGGGAAAAGAAGTATGAACAAGTTCACTTCTGCTTTTGTATTTCTCATGATTTCAGCAGTTCCTAAAGTCTGATACATAGAAAGGTCCTGTTACAGACTGATTATAAGCTGGTTGCCAGAAAGATCAAATAAGGTATTTTAAGCTTCATCAACCATATGGATGTGCCTTGTCTTTTTAGAGGACATACTTTTCCCCCTGAGGATTTTCAGCATTTTGAAGTTCTACTATATTAAGCAGAATTTCTAATAATTTCAGATAAATTTAGGATGATTATGAGTCTGAGCAAGAAACTGACAGTAACTGTCCAAAACTGCCAAGTTCTTTGATGTTAGTTTTCTTTAACCTGTGTGATATTTTCAACTGTAGATACATTAATATGCAATTATTTTTAAAACAGTTTAAGGTTTGTTGCACACGTAATTAGCTGCAATTAAACATTTCTTGAGGAAGCTGGTTTTGTCTTTGTGTCTCATGGCTGAAGAGTAACACCAACAGCCCCCTCCTGCCCCTCAACACACACACTGTGTTTTGCAACTCTATCTTCAAGATTTCCTTTTCTAGTTCTATTTGTTTTCTGCTGGACAAGAGATGTAACACTCTACATTTTGCAGCTGGACACACACCTGATGGACTGGAGAACCTGAAAGTGTTGGATCTACTTGGCTGCCACGAAATCTAGATGAAAATCAAGTCTCTCACCCCCTGGTAGATGAACAAATAGGTTCAGGGCCTGTCTTCAGCCCCTGAAGTACTGCAGAAGATTTTCCCTTCTAGGATCTCTACTTCTAAAGTTGACGGAAATGCCCTACAGGTTACAAAAGGACTAACAGAGGTACCTGTGACATGACTG
This sequence comes from Melopsittacus undulatus, assembly GCF_012275295.1. Classification (NCBI taxonomy): domain Eukaryota; kingdom Metazoa; phylum Chordata; class Aves; order Psittaciformes; family Psittaculidae; genus Melopsittacus; species Melopsittacus undulatus. The sequence goes on from NC_047527.1 coordinate 18,565,369, forward strand.
TAGAAGCCTTATTTTCTCAGTGAACTGGGTCAAAAAACAACCTGCACCTCTCAAGTTACTACACATGCAGCAATGGCTGTTGAATGCAAAGAATAAGCATTCATCTGAGCACATAAGCTAAGATTTTACCAGATCATTCTTATAGGAGGCAAAAGGAGGTGGCTCCAAGTTTTTCAACAATCCACTTGTCCTCATCTAACTACCTCACAAATTCCCTACTTCAAATCCTCTGAAGCCAGTGAAGCCAACTGCACAAAGCTCCCTGATGGGATGTCAGTTCAAAGCTCTGGCAAGGAATAACCTTATACACTTGAAAAATCCTCCTTCAAGGCCTCCTTATTCATATCTGAAGGAAGAGTGTGATGAATAGAACAAGATGTTTATCCCCTGTACAGTGTTACTGAAATGTATAAATCATGAATTTCTCCTAAAATAGAAAATTCTCCTAAAAAGGTTCTAAATTTTAGAAAAAAAAAAATTAAAAAATTATAATAATGCATATTACAAAATGAAAAACAGCCCTTAAAATAAAGCCACCAAAGCCTGTAGAGAAATATATGTACATGTATGATGACAGTCACCACATGTAATACTTAGAACGTGTGAGCTTAGGTATGTTAAAAAGTGGGAGCAGAAGATACTAGTGCTACACAATCTAGACTATTATCTCCCAATAATCAGCAACAGAAGGAGCAGTTTCTTGTGCTTGAATGTGTGTGTTGTGCTTGTTTGTGTGCCATGTTAAGATATGTGCACAGTAACCATGAGTGCCACAAAGAAATGTTAGCAAAAACCTGCAGTCTCTATTATTTCACAGCAGCTTCAGAGCACACAAAGAGCATAGGGTCAGTCCCACTGTCTTTGCGTTCTTTAGCAATGTCATCATTAACAATATCATTAAAGGAGATGCTGGCCTACTCAACTTCATTTCAGCCCCTGAAACATCTTTTTATGAGTTCCAAAAGATCTGGGCACAGGTTTATATGAATTATATTTCCCTTATAAACTGATTTGCATTTTATGCCCAATTTAAATACTACCAAAACCCCTAAGAGACTCAAAATTTCCTAGAACCTACCTTCTGCCTTGCCTTTATTCAACAAAAACAATCCAGAGTAGTGGTGTGCAAATGCAATGAACTAGGTTTTGGCAAGTGTTGCCCATCAGTTAAATGTTTATTAATCTTTTTTAAAGTAAAACAAGTATGTTCAATCAAAACTGAAGTTTGGAAACACTGCTAGGAAGGCTAGCTACTAAAAGGTCTACTAAAGAAAAAGCCACCAAAAAGCCAGAATTCCTACCAAGTGGGAGAAAGCAAATGTCCCATTAATTTCCACAGTTAATACGGACAGGTCAAAACACTGTAGCATGTAAGTAATAAAGGCTGATTTATTGCACATTGCAAGCTCTTCTTGGAGGAACACAGAGAACAAAATATGCAAGCCAGTTGTATTTTTACTGACATATCAGCAAGACATAGGGATTAACTCACAAGGGCCTCAAGAGTGTAGTCTCACCCAATGAGCAATACGTAATGCAGCACATGCATTTCAGTACATGTGCATAGCCTCCCCCATCCGCCTACTGCTGCATATGGCATCAAGACAAAACAGAGGGTGTTGGCAGAGGCAGAAGTTAAAGAGGAAACCACAGCCTCTCTAAAGAGCAGTGATAGCAACCCTTAGAAACAAGTGCATAAGCACAGGCCATCCACAGCAGCAAATCTATGGTACAGAGCACACATACATCCAACAGATGCAAACCTCCTCCCACACAAATGCAAAAACCTTCCAAATACTTCCCACATTTGTTCTGCTTTGCTCAGGGAGCTCATCCTTCTTTTAGCAGACAAAACTTAATGCTCTACTTACATATGATCACAAAGTGGTTTGCTGTTAAGAGTAATACCTGAATGCATACACCCCTAGATTAATTACAAGATGAAAACTGAGCATCATTTGCTCTCGCTTATGTAACTGCACACAAAGTATCTTTAACCTATATGGTGACAGCTATGAAAATTATATTTTATTTAAAATATATGCCATTGCCTTTAGATTTGGATGTGCTTGCAGTATTTGAAATGTCATGTAAGCGTATTGTTGATGTAGTCATGCTGTGATTCCTGACCAAATTTCCTTAAAATGTGATGCATACAGTGAGAAGACTTCCCCCCGTCCGCCAGGGATATATCAAATATCTTGGGAACATATTGCCCCAAGCAATAGTTCTTTTTGATATCCATATACAGCCATATGTCCCAGAGTTTTCACTATCCTCTGGATTTGTTCCCAGAATAATTTTAGGAAATTTCTGGGCCTTTCCGTGTAAGTAAGCTTTCCTAAAATACTCTTTGGGGATAGACTCTAGAAGCAGATGGATCACTAACATTAGAGCCCGGCAGGAAACAGATTATTAGCGAAGTCAGTATTTACACACTTGTACTTCCTTAGGACTTTTCCTCATGTTAAAAAGTGAAGATTTATTGCTGAAAAACTAACATCATCCATTTTGGTCTTCTGAACAGTCTCCTAGTTGTATCTGTGGCACCGAACTGTATTTGCCCGACATCTGCATCCTGCTTACCTTCATGGTGCTACATGAATTTCTGCTAGTGATACAATGCTCTGCCTCATTTGACTAAATAAAGAATTATATTTCACATCACGTTCTCGTCAGGTGAAAACACCCAAATGATTCTTCAAAAAACAACATTGTCTCTTGTCCTTTTTTGAAAGAACAGTCCTTAGAGATGTAGTGAGTGGGCTATTCCAGAAAATAAAGTGGCAAAAGACAGAAGTCATTGAAGAATCTCAAGGCCTATTAATTCCAGTTCCCTCAGGAACACATTTTGCTTGACATTACAAAAGACAGATAGGTGTGAATTATACTCTACTGGAGGTGAATATGGAAGCATATTAAAAAGCACTACCATTTCCACTGGATTTCCCAGATCCTGGCCTCTGAATTAAGTTTTCTTTTATCTCACATGTAATGTTTATCAAAACTTTTCATCACTGAAAAGGATGAAATATAGTCACAGGAAAACAGACTGGCCAATATTTGGGGAATAGGTCTTTGATTCTTAAATACTTCTGAAAGTCTGTAACAAAAAGTTATTTTTAAGAGTATTTCATATTAAAAGAAAATACTTTTTTACTCAAGTGGACTTAGACTTATGCTGTAACTACCATAATTTCATATTCACATCTGATGTAACTATGGATCAAAATTTACATGAAAATATTTTCTTGAACATAACTGCACTTACAAGCATTCTCTCCCACTAATATTTAAACTTCTACCTCAAAGTATTCCAAGACAAACCACTGATGTATAGCTAAACAACTTGGCAGGCAGGCAAAGCAGCATTTCAACAATTCTTCAACTTATTGTTGTCTCAGCACAAAAAAGCCCATACCCACTTTATGAAAAATATTACAACATCTCCAGGGTGTATAAAACAAATTGCTTTTAATGCAGCAGCTTTGGCTCATATTAAAAGCATGTGGAGATTAATTTCTCTCTTTTTGAAGGTAAAATGAGTTCACTCTGCCAACAGAAGTAAAGTTCTGACGCTCTTAAGCACTCCACAAGAACATCCAGACCCCAAAGTAATGTGTCAATGTAGGTATTGTGTGAAACACTACACACCTAATATTTAACCTTTATGTAACAGATTATTTTTTCACAACCTTTCAGGTATAAGCAAGAATTTTAATTTCTGATTTCATTCTACGTAAGTGTTTTTCATAGACGAACATTATTTTCAAGATACAACCATCCACTTTGATCTGGCATAAGAACCAAAATGTCAATAAATAAATGCATTTTTATACTGTTTTGCAAATGAATATTGAATAGAATACTGCCACCTTTTGGCTATGATCTGGACTTAAAAAAGAGACTTCTCTGTAAAACTTCTATAAACATTGGAAGTAGAAGAATTATTTTAAAGACTTCATTATGTGAACAGGCTAATGTTATACTTATTGTGGTTGATGTAAGAATAAAACTTTTCATATTTAACTGCACAGCATTATCCTATTACTTCTCAATAATGAGCAAGCACACGAGGGCTTTTGTCTTTAGCAAAGACACAGACATAGCTTAGACAGGAAGCTAATGGAATTACTACTTTACTATCATGGCAATTCCTCTATTGCCTAGGGAAAAATAATAATACTAAATCTATCCTATTCAAAACTATTTTTACCAGAATAAACTGAAATGGACAACTGGCCATATTTACAAACTACCTGTACTTTGGAAACAAAATTTTAAGCAGTGTTTAACTTTGACAAATAACCTGCGCTAACCTTTACAAATTTGACTGTGGGTATAAAATGACAAATGACATTCACAGTGGGGCTTATTAGACTCCTAGAATATTGCTTTAATATGGTCATTCAGGAAATACTATTTCAGATTGTATCAGCACTTCCATTTTTCAGGGCCTAATATTTCAGCTTGAAAAAATAACAAACCAAAAAAACTTAAAACACCCACATACACATTCCCTATGGGATGAAACTTAACACACATCATGAACAAACATTGTTTCAACAACTTAAAACGTATCACAGTTTCATAACATTCTGTGCCTCTATGTAGCTTATGGTGCCTGTATTTTTGGAATAACAATACTGTAAAGAATTAGCACAGGCAACTGAAATGCTTTCAGTATTTTGGGAAGGGAAAGGAAAATTGGACTTAAAGTGATTTAATATAGTAGAGAAAATGGTGTGCTGCTGCAGGGAATAACATTACCTATTACACTAATGCCCTGGTCTCAATCCTGTATCTGCCTCTGACCTTCTAAAATTCACTGAAATCAATTGATCCTTCCCACTGTCTTCAATCGGTTTGGATAAAACTTCCTAAGATTATATATTGCCCCAGCAGACTTCTCTACAAGGAAATGATACTGGACATTTAGATATACTAGTCTTCTTCAGCAAGAAAGGAATAATTATTGAGGTCTAAGACATTATATTCTGTTGACTGAAAACACTAGTACAAATTGTGTAGATCAATATTGTATTATGTGTACACCAGTGAGAAAGGAAAGTTAGCTTTCTCTATACTTTCCTGGCTGTGGCTGCATATAGAACACAGATTCTGAAGCAGTTCGTACCAGAAGAGCCAATGGCAGCATCTTAGTCAGTAGTTAATCTCCCTTTACTGTCAGAGAGAAACCCATATCCACAGGGTGAATTTGATACTTTTACAGGAGTGTCTGTCAGCATTCCCCTTTACACTGCTTGTGCCTAAAGTAGCCATGTTCATTAGAGCATCTGCTAAAAACCTTAAGTGGTGGACTCAGTAGATGGCTGTTAATAACAAGTTCATATCTTTACTTTAGCCACTCCTTCATTCTCCTCACTGCAGACTGCATCTTCCCTTTTTTAATCCACTTAACTTCCTTGTTATAAAATCTTTCAAGATTATCTTAAAACTAAATTTGTCAAGAGTTCAAACTGTCCAGGCCACACAGTACAACTGATTAACTGTGAGAACAGAAGAGCTTGAAAACATAAGAATAGCTGGCTCTCAAAACCCTTAGCACAGAGTTGGTAACAAATCTATAAAGGGTGTCTCAGGGAAAAAATAAATCAAACCCAAATCAAACTTTGCCAGCTCACTGCTGCCTATATCCTACAGCCTTCAGGAGTGTAAAGGAGTACCTCCTACCCACATGTGCTCTGCTTCGAATGCATTGAGTTCAGCTCACATTTTGTAGAGCAGCAGTCTCTCTACTGTTACAACTTCCTGCCTCTCTGGATGTGCTCAGATGGCTCTGCAAGCTCTGTGGTGTCTCTTGGGCCCAGCCTCCCAAATATCCAAACCCTGCTTGTACACCTGGATTCTATATCACAGGAAAAAAGTGCTCTTCAGTATGGAAAAAAGATGACAGGCTCCATAGGAGGTACAGAACTATTCATGAACATATAGATTATGTTTTCTTTTCTGTCCATAAGCTGTTTACTGTATTTTTTTCTGCCTTCCCTATTTGTAATGCTTCAACACAGTCCTGTTATACGACTTATTCCAACTTATGTTTTAGTTGTTGCTTCTCTTACCCATTTTTCATCCTTACTTGGATCTGCTGTATCATCTCCCACACTGTACCCCACAAAAAAATGTCCTTAGTTTATTTCTTGGAGCTGCCTTTGTGTATTTTATTATGTTCATATGATCTTCTAGTAATATTCTTGCACAACTTTATCTCATGTATCAATCACCCGTTCTACATATTGTCCCACAATTATCACAATGAATGTAGGCTACTGCAGCTGTGGAAGAACAATGCCTTCAAATACAGCTCTCAAACAAAAGAAGAGAAATGAACATCTTCACCACAACCCCCGCCCCCGTGAGAAATTCTGCTTTCCACTGTCTTAGACTCATTACCGACTGGAGGCCCCTACAACAATTAAGTACTGCAAGAGACCAGAGTGAGGTCAGATCTTTTCCTCTTTCCATGGTCCTGCCACCAATCTATTGTGCTAGCTCTGAGTAAGTCTTTATCATCTCCCTGCTTCAATTTTCCTCCTCAACAAATGCGCCTACAATGTTATCCCTCCTGGAGAAGTTAATTTGAGATGAGTACAGGGAACACTAAGACTGGAATGTTTTTCTTGTAGTTAGCATGGTGACTCAGTCCACTTCCCATGGACAAAGCCCGAGAACAGCAATGGTTTCTTTTTGTATTTTCATGCATCTTTGGTGCTCTACTGTTGTAGGGAAAAACACTAAACAGTGTTAAACAGTTAAACAGTAGCAGGCAGGTGATAACCGGGTTACACCTGTGTGAATGTCTGAAACTGAACTTTTGAACTCTCAGGAAGACTGCTGCTTCCTACAGTCAACCCGTATGGTCTGGCTATGAAGTTTGATAAAACCATGAAGAGTGGCACATCCCAACTCCTCCAATTAATTCAGGGACAGAACCCCCAATTAGGAGGCTGATCAGGCATTGTGTTTCTACACATAAAGTACTTGAGAAAATGGGAGGCTAGGGGCCTCAAAGAATGATTCCCTGAAAAAAAATGATGTGGTTTTTGAGACAAGAAAGGGGCCTGGAAAGAAGGCAGTGAAAATCCCAGCTGAAGAAATGATCCTAGAGATCAAGGGGTATGTACGGAAATGACTGGCAGGGGGTGCTCAGGGACCTTGGTCTGTAACACTTCAAGCCAGTAACTGGGAGCAGCAGCACACTATAACCCAACATCCAGCATTCCCAGACCACCAGTGACCTCCCGCTGGGAAGGGAAGCCAAGACCTACTGACCATAATTCTGCAGGGGAGCAAGTTCATGTGAGATAATCTAGTAGGGTAAAAGCTCTAATCCAGTTGGTTCTCGAATAAACCCAAGTACCTAGATCCACTGTGGGCTGTTGGTTACTCTGCCTGCCCCATGAACATTACAAGGTAATCCTGCAGCCTGTAACAGTCCCATCCTTTCTGAACAAATGCCATCTGTTTGACACAGAGGCACAAGGCCGTGAATGTATGAAACCTGCTTTCTTGCAGGGTTTGCCATGGTGACTGTGATCACTACAATGTCATCCTGAAGACAGGTACAATAAAGGCATTTAAAGCTGAAATATCCTGCCTATATTTATACAACTCCAGACTGCCCTTAAATCTACACTATATACCACAGAGGGCACCCACAGCAAAGACATCTGGCACTACCTGCAAGCATTCACCACCACCATTTTCCAAACTATTCTGTTTCAAGAAATGCACACATTTGCTTAAAGTTTGCAACCTTTACACTGAAGACCTTGTGAAACAAATACTCTATTTTATACTCATTAAAAGATTTTAAAAACATTTTAAAATACTAAAACTTGGAGGTAAACATCTTAAGCTAGAAGAGTTTCTAGCCCTGTCTCTTGAACAATGAAGAGGGGAGCAAATTTTTAAAGCCACAGCCAGAAAATACACCTGAGACAAAAAAAAAAAAAAAAAAAACAAAATCAAAATGACCATATAACAGGAACAAAGGTCATGAAATTCATGGCTACAACCAGGTTTGCATCAAATTCAGATGGTTTTCAAATGATCGCTTCAAAAAGCCTAGTGATGTAAATATCTGTATCACCTTCAACTCAGATTCTGATGTAAATCATTCCACAAATATTTTAATTTTTCATAACTGAGCCTAAACTGATGTAGCAGTCAAGAACAGAGAAAGAATATACAATAGGAGCTGCTTGCTTGTGTATGTAAACTTATAAAATAATATTCACTGCAAGTCATTGTACATACACCAATTATATTGGAACTTTTTCATACTAACCTATTATGTTTCCCTGAATACTTCCTGGGTATATAACATTTAAAAGTATTTCCCACTAGGAAAATCCTTCTTTCCCCCTGCTCCACTTTATTTCCTTTTTTTTCCCTTTTTTTAATAAATCAAAGGAGCAACAACTTCAAGTTTCTTAACATATGCTTTATTGTATCCTTTAACATATAATGCTATTTTGAAAAATAACTTTAGAACATGATTATTCTGAAAAGCCTCATTTGTTTCTCTGATCTCCCAATCAAGTATACTTGAATTCCAACATTTTTTCTCCAAACCCCACTCCTGCAAACAACTTGGGAGTGGAAAGCAAAGCTGGTTTCTCTCATGCTAATTCATCATTACCAATAACAAAGATTTGAGATTAAATTATGCCCTTCCTCACTGATTCCAATGCTCTGGGATGAAAAGATTTACTTATAATTTCCTTTACCTTGTTTTGTGTATTTAAAGTATACTATGTCATACTTACAGAGCCAAACTCATTTATTCTGTAGCAATCCAAGTAAGCTCACTGAAGACTTCTGTAATTCCCAGATCTAGTTCTGCCTCCTAACAGGCCTTTCAAATTTCTCTTGAAAGCATAGAATTGGACAAGCTGGTAACACTGAAAATGCATTTGTTATTTTCAAATCAAATTATACTTTTTCCTAACTTGCATTGTTACCTGGACAAACAAAATCCTACCACAGGATGGAAAGATAAAAGACTATTTGTGTGTAAAAGGTTTTCCCTCCATTCCTTTGACACGCTGTATTTTCTCTATAAAGCAAAGCAGTAGACTAGGAACAGGCTCAAAGCCTCAAGTCACATGGTTTTCCTTGCAATTATAATTTTAACCTTAGTATGTATCAGTGTATTATGATATATCATGTATCCTTTAAGAGGATGTCAGCCTACAAAAACATCTATATGCATAAGATTTAACTTTTAAGCCTTTACTCTGACAGGTATCCTACATTTGGAACCTATGAGGAAAGGGAATATTTTTCCCCACAAGTGGAATGGTCACATAATATCTCTTTTCCTTATAATACAATTATCTCACCTTTGCGGAAGGGGAGGAAGTATTTTATTTACTTGTTTTACAAACACCTACTTTGGTCGAAACCTTGAGAGAGAATGTATTAAAACTAACTTCTACTCAAATGTTCACTTCTCTATTCAAATGATTGCTGAAGCTTTCAACACAGAGTTCCATAAATCATTTTTTTTAATAACTATTTCCAAAAATAAAAAAAATGTCACACTGAAAGTTGAAGGTAGAGCCTAACACCATTTGTTAGTAAAGTGTACCCTGGTAAGCATTCCTGCTTTCAGCTTGTTAATACAGTCATCCTTTCAAGTGATGAAAACCTGCTTATACAAGTTCCACTAGTACAAATACAGAGTAGCTCCACTAATTTAATTATCATGCTGTGAGACAAATTCTTTACTAATATCTGCGCATCAGAAAAAGAGCATCAAATAAGGTTTTAACATGCTACTTCTATTTTGAACCCTTATGTCTCCTCCTTTTTTTTCCTCCAAATACTTTAAATAGCACATCAACATGGCAATCTTTTGTTTTATGATGATTTAGCTAAATTATGAGATACAGTTAGTGTAAATTTGACTGCTACCAAGAACAGCTGACAGCAGTGAATTCAAGATGTCACACTTTTGATTTTAACAAGTGTAAAAATATTTATGGAATGCAGGAATTACATTTTTTTAGATTAAAAAAAGTTAAAAAAAAAGAAAAAAGACAAATGTAATTTCAGAATTATTAATACATACAAAACGAAAAAAAATAAACAAGTTTCATAAGATGTGAACTGTATCTTCTGTGTCAAGGTTGTGGAAAAGGTTAATATGTTCCTTTTCCCTTTGATAATGTGAGACAGAAAAACATTTTAGTATGATTTCCTAGTGATAATTTAGTTCTAACAATTCAAAGAATGTTGGATCTCACTGCTGCGTTAACAGCAAGATGAATGGCAACCAATTACGTAAATCAATACTTTAGACAAAATTTCCTCCCATTTAAGAATTACAAAATCAAAAGACCAGAGCAAGAAACATTCCTGATGATTTTCTGAAGATATTTTTTTAGGTAATTCCCCCCAGATGGTTTTTATTTCATGAATCAAACTAGCAATCTTTAAGAATCTTATAGACAGTGGACTGAAATTCCGTAAGGGAAGCATTCCACTAGGTTGAAGCACTTCAGGTTCAAGTCTGGTCTACGTAAAAAATTTGGCTTAGACGTTACTACGCCTTGTAATTCTCCAGTCAGGTGTTTGTGCAAGAGTTCACAATAAGCTGCAAATTCCAGTTAATCAGTTAAGACTAGCTCAGACTGTTTTGCCATGAAAGCTTAGATATATTTGAGTAAAATTTTTACCAAGGGAGTTATAGCTATTTCACTAAATGATACAGTTAAAACAGACAAACTTGTCTTTTCGCAGAACAGTAGTCCTCAGAGTATATTCCACTCTGGGACAGCTCCTTTTGGTACAGTATTGTTGTAAGAGTCTTTCTGCTAAAAGGGTCTCCCCAGCTAGTTCTTTACACCTTTTCACTTATTACTGGACTTGTTTCTTGCAGATAGTCACTCACCAAACAGAACTGAGTACTGCACAGTGCCTTGAATGCTTTAGCCTTTTGTACTGCTGAGGGCCTTCCACTGTGACAACTCCGTACCCTAACTGCCATAAGGAGAACAATCAACAGCAACTCTGAACAGGCCCTGGTGAAACCCACAGTTATGGGAAAAGTATTAGAGACAGACAGCTTTTACCATTGGAGATGACATATACCATCAGCGATATGTAGGTAACACATAGGTACCATTAAAACAAAGTACTATCTACAATTACTATGGAAAATGTAAGGTTGTCTTGCAGATAAAAAGAGATTCTCTTCCACAGGTGATATTCTGAGTGTTACTAATACAAAACTTCACACACCACAGATTCATATTAAAGAGTCAGTAACTCAGGGTCACGTAAAAAACTAACTTCATTCATCCTGCATACTTCCTTTTTTTCCCCTTATGGGACACCTTCTACCATTGTAATCACTTAGCTACTCTGAAAACTTACCTCCAAAAACCAGCCTGTCTTGTCATGAATGGCTTTGTAAATGTACCGTGTCCTTATTTCTTGTTTCCCATTTACAGTTAAAATCAACCAGCCAACTCTAATGTGTACTAACAACTATACTAACTCACTCTTCAGCCTCTGAAACTGCCATAGATATAGTCTGTAGCTACATGATTCACTAAGCAAATTCTTTATGCCTCTGCTTGGGATGGAAAAGTCTCCCTGTGACAAAGGTTGATGTCATGGTTTTTGTGAAGAGATGAGACTTGACTCACTAAAATCAACTCTTATGTTCTGACAAAAATAAACAGAAAACTTACACAGTATAAAAGCAAAAAGTACCTTTTAGATATGTCAGTGTTCTGGCGAGTTAACGTCATGATGAATCACAGAATTGTTTACATTTGAAAAGACCTTTAAAATGATCCAGGTTGGCCAGGGCCTTAATAACTTGGTCTAGTGTCAGGTGTCCCTGCTCATGGCAGAAGGGTTGGAAGTAGATGATCTTAAGGTCCTTTCCAACCCAAACCATTCTAAGATTCTACTAAGTCTAACTGTTACCCTTGCACTGCCAAGGTCATCACTAAAGCATGTCTCTAAGCATCACATCTACACACCTTTTAAATATCTCCACAGACAGTGACTTCACCACTTCCCTGAGCAGCCTGTTCCAATGCTTCCTTACTCTGGCTACAAGAAATACTCAAGTCATCAGCCATATTACTGATTCCCCTGTTTCTGTTCCTCATCTCTACATTTCCATCCTTGGTTGGATTTCACTGTAAGTCATTGACAACTAGCTCTCCACCCTTCTTATTGCCTCTGATCTGTCATGAAGTGATCTCTGATCACCACGAAGAGCTCAGAAAAATGGCCAACATAAATCAATACTTAAAATATTTCACTTGGTGCCAAAAACATTTTAGGTCCTTTTCCAGCTCCTCTGTATCAGATTAAACTAAGCAAAGTTCCCACACCAAGCACAGAGCGGTGGGACTCGCACTTCAAAGCTACTCCGCAACACTTCTGGAGAAATTCACCACTTCAGACATCAAACTCTATTCAGCTGATACCACAAGAGACAAATTATCTCTACTGAGCACTCGTTAACGCGCTGTACTAACTTCTTCACCCAGCCCGAGGCGGACGCAGGCCCCGCACCCACCACTCCGCGCACCCGGACAGGTCCTACAATCGCCTCAAGCAGAAACGAGGCCAGGACCCAGCTCCGCCATTCCCTCCGCACAGACACAGCAAAGTCTCAGCTCCCTGCCGAAGTCCCGTCCGCACCCCTCCGCCAGCCGGGCCGGGCCGGGCCGGGCCGGGCCACGCCATCCACTCCTACAGCCGCACTCAGCCCCGATCACACCACTGCTCAGGCGCACTCCACCACACGCCCTCCAGCCTGTGAGGGAGAGCAGAATGCGCATGCACAGGAGCCGCGCAGGCGCACAGCCCATAAGTGCCGCTGCTGCCTCCCACCTCTCCGCGCGTCGCTGGGCCCCGCCTCTCGCTTTCTTCCCTGTCGCCAAGATGGCGGAGTACGATCTGACTACGAAGATCGCGCACTTCTTGGACCGGCACCTGGTCTTCCCGCTGCTGGAGTTCCTCTCCGTCAAGGAGGTATGTGGCTCTCCCAGACCGGGTAGAGCTGGCCCAGCAGCACGGGGAGCGGGAGAGCGTCAGGTGCTACCTCCAGCTGCCGGTGTGGGCCTGGGCGCTCCGCCGCCGTCTCCGTCTTCAGGGCGTGCGCGGCCTGAACCCGGCCCGTGAGGCGTGTTGGAGCTGGCTGCTGAAGGGAGGAGTTCAGGTCAGATGTGTGGGCCTTCTTCATGAGAGATGAGAGGAGGCTTGAGGGAGGGAAACTTCTTCCCCTTCCTCGCATTTGATGTCGTTTCTTTTCCTTTCTCATCTTCGGCGTGGGAGAAGCGACTGTTCCCTCCTACAGCCGCGGTTCGTCTTCTGCTGCTTCCCGACAACGTGAGACAGCCCGGTAGCCCTGAGCCTTGCCTGCGGCCCTTGTCACCGTGCTGCCCCTTAGCCGTGGAGCTGCAGGGCGGTGTGCGGGTTGCAGCAGTATAGGCAGTGTTGATAAATAGTTTTGATTCTAAACCGTTGTCATTACGAATTTGTGTTTAAGCCAAGGGCAAGTCTTTTCTAGGGTGTCCTATCTTGGTCTTTTTATATACATAATTTTAATTATAATACTGCAGAGAGCACGGTAATGCAGGAGATAATTTACACTGATGAGAGCGTAGTCTGAAGTATCTGAAGAATTCATCTGATCCATTTTAAAATGGGAATAAAATGTGTAAAGTTACAAAAGCTTTGAATTTAAAATAAGTAGACTTTAGAAATGAACCAATTAAGCATGTATACATTGGGACAACGTGACTGTGTGAACTTTTCCATGTGTAGTGTATGGACTTTGCTTGATGTCTGTCATCTCAGGGGCATTTTTAATATTTTGGCTCAAGTTAAATAGAGTTGGTTTTATAAATCTCTCCCAACATGCTGGTGAGAGCTGAACTAAACTTTTGTAGGTTCTGTATCTGAGAAATTTGTGAATGTGATGTGGTGAATTATAGTACAACCTTCATGCAAATGTAATTTTGAGGTGTACTCTAGTTTAGGCCTCTACCTACATCTTCAAGACCTGACAGCAGTTTACAGCTCATGGCTAAATTATGGGGAAGGAGCTTTAAAAGACAATTTGACCATCCAATTAAACAAGCTAGACTAGCTCTTATGCTATAGACCTAACAACATACGTTAGATTAGTCTGTGCTGCAATTAAAAGTTTGATCTTGAGTATCTCTTAAGGTTTCACTTCAAATCATTTGTATTCGCTGCTTGTACTGGTATCTTAACAACATCAGAAATATGGAGAGGCTGTGTAGTGAGCACCCTGAATGGTAGAGCTGTGAGATCTGGCAAAGCTGTGAATTTTGATCTTGAGAATTATTTAATTGGGACAAAAAATAATCCATAAACTGTTCCATAAGCATAAAATGAACTGGAAATTATTTAATAGCATTCAAAGAAATCTTTTCATCCTATTTCAGATCTACAATGAAAAAGAGCTACTCCAAGGAAAGCTGGATCTCCTTAGTGATACCAACATGGTCGATTTTGCTATGGATGTGTACAAAAATCTTTATTCTGATGAAATTCCACATGGTAAGCTGTTCATTTAGAAGTAAAATCTGTTTTACAGCCATTCTGTCTAAAATAAACATGTAGTGGTAGCTTGCTTGTTGCACTGCAAAAACCTAGTGCAGTACAAAAACTCATTTAACTTTGGCCTTAGTGAAAAGAAGTGCAATACTGAAACAAGTGGAATCCCCTAATCCCATGTTTGGGTTTGTTGGTCTAATAGGATCTTAGTATTTGAGTTATGTCTGAAGTATTTGAATTTTAATTTCTAGCACTTTAAAGGTGTAGCCTAAGAGAGTCACACTTTGCTCTCATCTGCAAGTTAAACGTTGCACAATGATTTGGAGTTACTAGACTTTTTTCTTTAAAGCGTCCAGTATACTGAGGCTGGATTTCCGTTGTCAGTAATTCTATTAATCAGTCTGTCCATGAATGATTTCTAGACTTTGTGGTGATACATATGTTTTTGAAAACACATTTTCCTTGCTTTGTGTATAAACTACTGTTTCTCAATTAATATTTACAATTACAGTGAATACAGAAGTTAAATCCCTTACTGTCTTCTACATGGTTTTGGAGACTTTCTCATTAATTACTTAAGTTCCTTTTTTTCCTGAGGAGTGGTTGGGGAAGAGGGGAGAAATTTTAATAACTTGCTTTTGCTAAATTCTATCCTTCATGTTTGATTTTGGGGTTTTCTTGGTATTACTTGTTTTGTTCTGTTTTGCCTTTTTTTGGGTTTGTGGTTTGTTTGTTTTGGAGGGGTGGGTGGGAGATCTTTTGTTCATTTGTGTTTTTCCTATTGATTTTTTGTTGGTTGTTTTTTTGTTTGTTTCTTGGTGTGTCGGGTGTTTTTTTTTTCCTGTTCCTAACCCTAGTCTTTAAATACCAATTTTATTCCTATTCTTTTTTTATTTTTTTTTTTCCATTTTGTGGAATTCCTTTCCTTTTTCTAAATCAGTGGGACTACAGTCTGTTTTGCCTGCAGCTTAAAAGGAAGAGATCTGATTGCTTTTGCATAGTCCGGTACAAGATGCAACAGTTGTTTTGCTTCTGGGTCTTACTCTTTTCACGCACTTGAAACTGGAGAGTTGGCAGGTAGCCTCTTTGGAAATACATGAAGAGGAGTGATAGATTTATGGATATTGGATTCAATGTGTGACCAAATCTTTGATATGCTACAATTAGATGTTGTCTATGGGTGCATATGTAACGGTGCGTGGGACTGATAACAAATAATTAGAATTGGAGGTTTTCACTTTTGTAATCTAAAACAGTTGTAATGATAGCTTCACCCTTAGATTTACTTAACAGTTCTAGTGATCAAAAAAAGACCATTTCAGGGCTGTAAGAATCTCAAAACTGAATAGGTTTTCTTCTTTCTTTCCTTTTTTCAGCCTCTCTGAACTGTAAGAATGTTAATGTTATCAGTAGTAAAATGTTAAAATACTAAACGGCACAAAAGATAGACCTAGCACACTTTCACAAAGTAACTTGTCTAATGTCTTCACTGTCCTGATTACAGCCACTTAAGCAGATTGCTAAGTGTGTTTCATAAGGCCATAGCTGAAGATAAGTTGAATGAATTTGGTCACTGGAAGAGCGCTGCCTTCATGCAGTCAAACAATTTCCACGCTTGTAATGTTTTTGTGATGCTAGTTTCAAATATCTCTAAGGTTTTACATCAGATCGGCAAATTTTTTTTCGTATGATTTTCTATTTAATCTGTGGCTCTTAGTTAACGATGTAAAATTAACACAAGCAACGGTAGTACTTGCACAGGCAGTCAGATGTTCCAGGTGCTTGTACAAGTTTCTATGAGAAGATCATAACTTGCTCTGAGATCTTTCTGACATGTATTCATGCATCAACACCAGAATATGTGTACAGACAGGTGTTTCTGACTTGTGGGAACTGCTGGCTTCCTTAGAATTTTACACTTTTTTTTTTAAGACCTCACTGATTTAAGTACTCAAAGCTGAGTTCATTTATGATATTATACATAGAAACGTCCCAGCACAATTTATAGTTGCTTTTATCTTGTTTTCCTTGAGAACAACTTAGAATTATGCAGCCAGGAGATGTCACAGGAAAACATTTTTGTCCTCTTAAATGAATGCATTTTCTGTCATTTATTTGCCTTTCCTTTTATAATTGCAAGATTCATCTGAAGTTGGAGATAATTTCTCCATACTGGAAAATTTCATATCAGGCAAGTCATTCTTAAGTTTAGGTTGGGTCACCATTATGGTGTTAGTCACTTTGGAGTCTCTTTTTCAAATACATGTAGGTAGTCAAATCACAAAAGAGATGTCTAATAGGTTCACTGAGTCACTGAGCGTCCTGGTGTATGGGTCACTTTCAGTTTCCTGCATACTGTACTCTTTTGGGGTATGGTCTTGGCTTCTCTGATCCTGTATGCTTCGTGACTCATATAGCCAGTCTCAGGCTACTGTTTGGGTCTTTTTAGGGGTTTGGTTTGGGTTGGTTTTTTTTTTTTAGGCATATATGGTTTTCTGAGCTTTACTTAAGTGTTCATTTTTATTGCACTGGTAGCAGCTGGTGGGGAAGTTTGGTTCTATAAAACAATCACCATAAAGCCATTAGTTCTGTTTCCTCACCTTTTTTTTCATAACAGGTTTAATGTTCTAATTAAGCATGCATAGTGTTTCAAATTGTAATTTTGCAGGTTAAGCTGCTTTAAGTTCTTCCTGTCAGTCGTCATTGAAGTTTTATAAAAATGTGCTTTCAGAACCTGGTCAGTTAAAGGAAAATTAACATTATTTGTGTCATAGCACTGTTTACTTCTTTCCAAGTTTATTTAGAATAAATGCACTTACTTAAAAGGTTGTTTCTGCATTAGTGGAAGCCTGAAAATAGCTTGTCTAATACAGACTGCTGCAGCTATACCTGCTCTTCAGTGGCTTGATTAGAACTCTGCACAGGAAGAAAGAAACCAACTGTTACCAGCTTTTCTTAAGTTACTGAATTGTTAGTTACCTCTGGTTTTGTGACTTGACTAAGAGGACAGTTGAGATAGGAATTGGGAACATGTGTTCAAATGTGCTGTCAGCACCATGTACTTACAGGTTGGTGTCTATAAAAACTTAAGCATCACACAGATCTTTTTTGTTTGTGTGTTTAGCTTTGCGTGAAAAGAGAACAACTGTGGTTGCACAGCTGAAGCAGCTTCAAGCTGAAACTGAACCTATTGTCAAGATGTTTGAGGACCCAGAGACTACAAGGCAAATGCAGTCCACCAGGTAATTTCTCTGTTATTTATCAAGATGGCTTCTTGGTACCTCTTAGGTGTTGATGATAGGAATGCTCTATGTGTAGCAGCTGCAAAAAAAAGATGTTTTTATTTCCAGACAAATATAAGTAGTGCTTGTGGTCAGGTAATTGAAATTGCTGGACATGATTCAGTCTTTTCAATACTTCTACCTGTTGTGCATAAGGCATCTCTCTTAATGTTCATGACTCAACTCTGGATGAGTGACAGTCATTCAGTGCAGTCAAATTACAGCCAGGATTGGTTTGGGGTAGGTTGGAGGTGGTTTTTGGTTGTTGTTTTGAGGGGAAATATGGGCTGAAACAATTCAGATGCTCTTTTTCTGGGAGACCATCTGCCCCCTCTCTTTTCTCTACCTTCCACAAAGGGTTATGGTGTGCCATTAGCCTGGGAGGCCCAGTGGATAAGCAGCCTTTCAGCCTCACAGCTTATACTCTTCAGGAGTCCTGTCCTTCCCTCACCCCCCAAACTGGCTAACTTGTTGGTGTGCTAGTTATCTTTAAGACTCGCCCACTTTCTCTTCACTTTGCTTACGGGAGCAATTAAAGTGGATTGAATTTGCACATCATATCTGCAGAATATAAAAGTTTTCTTATGGTTAAGTCTGAATTTGGCCCTATAGGAAAGAGCTCAACTGTAGTCTTTCAGGAAGTAGAATTCAAAGGAGGGATGGGTAGGTGTTTAGTGTAGATTACAACTTCTTGTCTTTACATAGGAAGAGTTGCTACTATTGTTGTCAGTGTGTCTAACCAACTCTGGAAAAGTAATTAGATCCCTTCCTCAGCCTTACATTTTTTAAGTTTTCAAATAGAGCATACCACATTAGATAGAGCACTTTGATGTGAATTTGAAGGTGAAACCTGTACTTGGATTTATTGTTGGCAAGCTTTATGCATCTACTGATATGGCAGACTAACATTGCTTTGGAATTTTCATAGAAAAGTATTGAATGCATAAACTCTTCCTTTGAGCCTGCAGAAATCTTGACAAGGTGTACCTGTGTTTGAGAACAACCTCTCTGAAGAAAATGGGTCCCTGAAGGGGGAGGAACTTGATTAGACTTTGCTCCTTGTTTCAAGTGCAGATGAGCATCCTTTTTTCCTTTCCCATCTTTGCCCAATTTGCAAATAAACCTAATCTACCCTTTTGGCCTACGTTTTCTTCACTATTGTGGTTTTACCCCAGTCAGCAGCTAAGTACTATGCAGCTGTTCACTCACTCCCTTCTCCTCTCTGTCCCTCCACCCCTCTGCACATTGCTTTCAGAACTTGTTACAGTCTAATGTAGAACTCAGTACAGAAATGGCGAGGTGCAGTGTATTGGGTCTTGATGCACACATGAAACAAGATGTCCGTAGAAATAATGAAATCTTTTGGCTTTCTAGCACTTCAGAAAAGGCTTCCATTTTCTGTTTTGATATCACCAGAGTGTACTTAAGCTTCTGTTGTAGGAAAGCACTGTTAGGTGCAGGATCAGAACTCTGATTTCAACTTGGGTATTTATGTCAGATAACTGTATGAGAAGGAATTACATTTGCTTATGACTTGAGTGGTTATGCGAAGCCACTCTACAGCCTTTGGAAATACAGCTTTGAAAACAAAAGACTCAGTTGCCATTATCCACCACCTTGAAGCTGCTGACTGGGACTGTTTTAAATACAAAAAAAAAAAAAAAGACTTGATGCTATCACAACTCTATTACTTCTCATATGCAGCAAGTTTTGTATTGGAACTGGTACATCGTTTTTGTTTATAAAATATCTGAAAACTTAACAGTTCAGAAACAATATAGTTACTGGCTCAATAAAAGTTCTTGTCCAGATTGTTGGGGTTGTACAGTAATGGGGGCAATTAGGCTGAAAGGCGTCAATCTGTCTAGACCCTGAGGAGCATGCTTTAGATAGTAGAAAGCAACTCTTGATTCTTTGGCTGTTGTTGTGAATTTTTGCTGGTGATTTGGAATCTCTATCAAATTTAGAGCTCCATATTATCAGGGTTTTAGATCACAGCCTTTGCTCCATGGCAGTGCTGTTTGGAACATCAAAGTCTGGGAAATGATAGAAGATGATGTGTAAAGGAGACTTTGCAAGTGGAAGTTCTTTCAAGAGTAAGCCAAAAATATTTCACGTTCTTTTTCATATGCAGCTGTTGGAGGACATTAACTTTAAAATTATAGAGGAATCGTCAGTATTCCTCATGCTTGAAGTATGTTCCACTGGAAGAAACCCATGAGATTATTTCATTGCTTCCACAGGTTTTATTGAAGATTGTCATTCTTGGCTACTTTGGCAGTGTGCCATTTCCTTGTAGAATTTTGTATCATGAGTTCTAAAGAAAGCTCACAGCTTTGCAGTCAGTCGATCTCACAGTAACTGAGGAAATTTTCCAATGCATAAACTTTTACTGGTTTATGGGTAATTTTCTTTAGGGTTTTGTGTTCTTTGATTTTTTTTGTGTTTTTTTTTTTTTTGCTTGGTTTGTTTTGGTTGGTTGGCTTTGGGGGATTTTTTTGTTTTGCCCCCTTTTTTTGCTGGGAGGAAGGGGAGGAATGGAGGGGCAGAATATATGGTTAGTTTGTGGGGTTTGGGGTTGGGTTTTTTTTCCCCCAAGAAGAACTTCTAGCTTCATGTTCACATTTTCAGTTAAATCTTGGTTACATGTTCTGTCAAATATAGTAGCTTCATTAATTGGTTGAAGTGTGAATGTACAAAAGAGGTGAAGGCAGGGGGGAGCTGCAGGTGTAGATGTGTGTCTGGGGAGTGGGGGTTTGGAGAAAATTAAAAATGACATGAATTCTTTCTGTATTGGAGAAAGGCAGTCAATACAATCGAAGTGCCAAATTGAAAATACTTGGCTTTCATTTATGAATGTGAATTCAGCTATGGTTCTTGTTGCCAGATGATTGCAGCAGGGTTTGAATGGAATTCTTATTGCATTGAAAAGCTGGTGTGCTAAAATTTCACTCTGAGCTGATAGAGATTTGTTGCAGAAACTGGAGAAGAAAATGCTTACTAAGTTAACTATTGCTTAAAAATGTCTATCTAAATTCCTGGGGTCATTAATGTGAGACTTACTGGTGGTACCTAATGTCAGGCTTGCCTACTGGAGGGTTCAACTTCCTTTTGATCTAGGTAATGCTGCTTGGCCTTCTATTATCTATATTGGCTAAAAAAGAGGCTTCAGAAATGTGATCATGTATAAATTAGATGTTTAGAACTTACCAAGTATTTTTTTTTTTTGGTAGCTTTGCATTCTGCAGGCATATGCAGTATTCTTGCTAACCGCTATGCCCAATGCTAACACTGGGATAAATTTGTCATTCTGTTTTGAGTTTTTGCACTTTTTTTTCCCTGTCTCCTGTTAACGTTCAGACTGTGAAACTGGTGTGGAATTAGAAACTCTTTTAAGTCAGAAGTTAACTTAAATGCTGAAACCTCATTATACCATTGAAGTTAAACCAGGCTCACCGTTTTTTAACTCCGGTTATTGTTGCAGGTGGCATTCTTTATTTAAAATTACAGTAATTTTAAGATTTTTAAACTTTTTCATGACACTTTAAGAGTAATTGGCCTGCTGTTTCTGCAGTTGCTTTTGCACAAGTGGAGGAGTATCATTTAAATTCATATTCTCTTTGGATATTTTCTAAGAGCTGAAGTTTGTGTTGTGTAGTGTGTTGCATGGTGATAATCGGTTTGTTTTGCAAAAACAGTGGTTTTGTTTTTTCATTACAGGGATGGTCGGATGCTGTTTGACTATTTAGCTGAGAAGCATGGTGTAAGTGTGTTAATTTTTTTTATCTGTTTAAATTTGACTAAATATCTCCACCCAAAATCCCTCACAACCAACAGCACTGAGCAATTACGGATTAGTATTTTGCCCTGTTTGATATCAATGTTGTAAATAGGCAGAATTCCGTATGCTAATGTATTTTACTTCAGTGCCTTTGAGCTTTTAATTTTTATACAAATAAAAATAAAGCTGTAAGTTAATGTTAGCTGCATGCTTATAAGATGTGTTTTACTTTGTAATGCATAATTTCACAGTTTTTCCAGTATTGGTATAATCTTTCATTTGGTGTCATTGATTAAGAGAATAATAGTTTAATATTGTCTTTCCTGTGTACAGCATCTTTCTAAGAATCTGAAGACTTTGAAGGTTAACTTACTATTAAAATTGGTTTGCATCAGTGTGTTTCTTTTCTTCCTAGTGAAAAAAAGCTCTGTGTTCCTTTTCAGTTTAGGCAGGAGTACCTAGATACACTCTACAGGTATGCAAAATTCCAGTATGAATGTGGTAATTACTCAGGAGCTGCAGAGTATCTCTACTTCTTCAGGGTTCTGGTAAGTTTGGTGTGTTAGTTGGCGTGGGGAAGAAGGGGAAGTTGTGGTTTATTTGTTTTACTGAAATACTTAGACCAGTAGGTGTCTATATTAATAATTAAAATTTAATACTTTTGTCCTTTTTTGAGATAACTACTGTGCATCACAGAAAAGTTTAATTGTTAATAATTATCACTAACCAATTGCCCACCAAATCTTTTATTTTCATGTTGAATTTAGAACTTAATTTTTAGATCTTGTGGTAACATATAAATATGAAATACTTCCCTCACTGCAAATGCATCCTGAAAAATACATTTAAAAAAAAAAACCAAACCCCAAACCAAATACTAGTAGCAAATGGAGCGCGTGTTTTGTGCACAGATGTAATCCACAGTAGTGAAAAGCTTGTAGGTAGACTGAGTGTAACTGGTAATGAACTATCACCTTATCATCTGAGCTGTCATCTGTCTTGTTTTGAATTTTGTGATAGAATTAAGAGTATAAGTCATTTGCCTAGGAGATGTAAACAGCTTAAATGAGAATTGTAGAACTAGATTACAGTCTCTGAAGCAATGCTTTTCATATTGCTGTAATTCATACAGTTTGTGGTGGGAGTGAATTTTGAGAATGAAGATTTGGTGTCTGCTAAGAATTTCAACACAGTAAATTTATTATTGGTCGTCAGTGAATGTGCCATTTTACTGACAAATGGAGGTTTAAGGTAACTGCTTGAAAATCCACGTACTGTAGCTAGAGCAGCTGCAGTATCTAAAGCAAGTTACCTTGAATAGCTAACTTCTATTAGTGCGTGATTTGGAACCAGCAGAGTGTGTGTGAACATTCTCAACTAAAAGTATTGGCTAAATTGGCACTTTTTTTACCTTGAAAATAATGGCTTTTGAACTGTAAATTTCACAGTCCATGGGTATGTGGTGCAATTGCTGAAGATACATAGTGGTTCATATGTTGAGGTTTGTTTCTTGCTGATTTCTAGCCCCATTAAAAATATCCTTAACTTTCTGAAATACTGCTAGAGTAAATAATAATTTCTGTAATTGACTATAATTAAAGAAGAAAAATTGGGAAATACGTATTTTAATCAGAGTGGGGTTTAAAGCAGCAACAAATTGAATTCTTACTTGAAGTTTTGATTATAAAGCTCAGTCAGTGTTATGGATATATTCCGTATACTGATAGAAAAAATAAGTCATGTATGTAGGTTTGTGAGCAGCTGTCCTTAATTCTTCATTCTTAATTCTGGGCTTCGCATTATACTCTTGTATGTCAAATAGCTAATTTCCTAAAGCTTGGTGTAAGACTTGCATTACTAATTCTGATATAAGAAGATTTGTTTAAAGTTCTGTGTGATGAAATGTATCCTATGAAATAACTGCTGTAACTGATCTGAGAACAGAATTTGATGCTGTGAGTAGCCTCCTGTAATTTATTTTTGTATAAAACACTGCTTGATCTTAGGAGTACCCTTCCAGGAAACATATTCACTACAACGAAATCACAGGTTTACTGGACATTTCTTTAAGAAATATGCTTCTTGGCACTCGTTAGCAGAAGGAACATATGAGTACTAGCTTTTTTTAAGGTGGTTACCTACTGTAATAAGTTCCTTAGGAGACTGCTTTGTTCGAACAGTGTTTTAGTACTTCAGAAGCACTTAAATTGGCAAGATAGGACCCTGCAAGTCTTATAAATTAAAAATACTGCCAGAAATATTTTTCTTTTTTAAAAGTAAATAATAATTTAGAAAAATTACTGAGAGTATGATTTTTATTTTTTTCTTTTTTTTTATTTTTTGCTGCTGTTGAAAACAGGTTCCAGCAACAGACAGAAATGCTTTGAGTTCTCTGTGGGGAAAACTGGCATCTGAAATTCTGATGCAGAATTGGGATGCAGCCATGGAGGATCTCACACGACTAAAGGAGACGATAGATAATAATGTAAGTAAAATCTTGGTCATGTCATTAAGGCGAGAGATTAGAGGTGTTAGCATTCGAGTTTTATTATGAATTGCTTGTAGTTTTGTTTCAGAGTAGTTTACCAGCTTTTCACTACATATTTTCTTAATGGTGGTAGAGTCAAAGTCTACTTGTAAAGAACTAATGGAGCTTCCTTTTCAAGTTATTTGCTTACCTCTTGTCACATTTGAAAATGTAGCTGGGAACTCTTAAAGTATTTCCAATGACCAGAAAAACCTATCCTCAAAGATGATCTTGAGGGCAAAGTATCATTGTATGAAATACCTGCTTAACTTTCAGATAGTTGTACTAATAACTTTCTGAAATGAATGAAATGCATGTAACTAAACTTCACTCTTCTCACATGAAAGCACACTTTTGACACAAAGTGCAAGACAACTTGGTTTTGGAAATAGTTTTCAACCAGTTTAGCTTTCTTGTCAGCTCCTGAGTTCAGTGTGCCCTAAAAACATAAAGGGAAAGAGTGAGACTGCAGTGCTAATTCAGAGCAACTAGATTAATTAAGGACCTTTCAGTGTTTCCCCTCTACTCATGAGGCTTCAATGACCATATATGAAACATGGAAGTCTTATTCTCCTGAACTGGAATCTTGAAAAGGTGTTTGGTGGTTGATTGCTTTTTGTGACTGGCTTTTGTCTGTTGTTTTTCTCCCCAGAATTGTTCTTTGTAGCGGATAAGTAATGTTAATAGTTTTTTATTTTTCTGTAATTTTCTCTCCTTATGAAACTAGATTATTTAATTTGACTTACTCGTTAGTATCCAAGATTTTTTTAGAATAGAATCATAGTAGTTACTTGTCATTGTCTTTAGAGTGATTATTTGCTGTGTGAGTTCATTCTCAAAATGTTGCTTTGCAATCTATTTGAAGTACTGCTGAAATCTGGAGCTAATACAGATACTTAGTGCTGATTCCTTATGTGTCATTATCAGCTGGCTTAAATGAACATAATTACATTCTTGGCTGAAAGTGATTATAGTGTTTCATCATTGTCTGAGAGTGTACAGCAAAAAACCTCTTGAATCTTTTGAAAGGAAGTAAAACTGAAAAGCTGGAGAAGCCAAGTAGTTCTTCAGATCACATCTGAAGAGGGAATGCAAGAAACAATTCAGGATTAGAAAGGGAAGGAGTAACTGAAGTTAGTGTGGTGGTCTTAGGAGAACTAAAATCTGTGCTGTTGCCATTAACAGATTACAAATTTGGCAAACAATTTAGAATATAATAGTTGAAAGTTTATCTGTTCAGCAGATTTATCTTAAACAGATGAAAGGTTAAAAAGCTAGAGGTCAAATTCAGCCTGGCAGTGCTAACAGCTAAAGGGAGCTAGAGAAAATCACAAACTTTTGAACAATTACAGGTTTCCATGCATGAGTATTCATGCAAATTGTGTTCTGTTTGAATTAAATCAATGTTGTTTTCTTTTAGTCTGTCAGTTCCCCGCTGCAGTCTCTTCAGCAAAGAACGTGGCTCATTCACTGGTCTCTGTTTGTGTTTTTTAATCATCCTAAAGGGAGAGACAATATCATTGACCTTTTTCTCTATCAACCACAGTAAGTTGTGCCGTGTTCTGGTATTTAAAATTAAGGCAGATGATGAATATGCAAGATTGCCAAACATTTTTAGCCTGAAGCTGTTTCAGAAGCTCTAATGATAGTAACAATTAGAATATTTTTTTCCAAGCCTTTCTTTTGCCATGCTTGTCTTCTCATTTTATTTTGGGTTTTTTGATGTGTTTATAATTGGCTTTTCCTTATGGTTATACTCCTGCTTCAGGGGGAAGCAGTGTGGAAGTAGGAAGCTACTCTTTATTCTGGTGCTTTGAGGGGATGGAATAAAGGATTTTGCTAGACTGCCAACCCCATCACATATTTTAAGACTCTAGGGGAAGGTATTATTCTATTTTGATTTTTACAAAACTTTTTTAAGAAGGCAACTTGAGAAAAATCTGAGAATAAAAATTAAGGCTGAAATGCTATAGCCGTTTGTGAGACGACTGACTTGTATGTCTATCTTCAAGTCAAGAACAGCTGAACACTGAGAACTTAAACTACAAGTAGTACCTAGTTGGAGGTGACATACTACAATGGGAATAATAAAAATAATAATTAAAAAAAAAGGCAGTTGATTTTTTTGCATGATGATTGTAGTGGGATGGTAATTTGTGGTGGGCATTTTTGTTTCCTTTTTGTTTCATAATGTATGTGTTGCTATGGGTGGTTTTTAATTTCTCACATGTAATTATGGGGTAATTCATTGGACAGCTGAATAGGAAAGTTGCAGGTTCAGATGACAGTTCAGAAAATGACTTCCTGTGGTTCTGTGTGCTTGTCCAAACCCTTGTGAAATTTTTGTAGCTGACAGCCAAGGCCAGCGTTGACCTGAACATAGCATATCAACCATTGTTCTGCAGTACTAGCCCCTTCTTTCCCTAGTGCACTGCTGCCTTCTCTTACCCCTTACTTTCCTCCCTCCTCCCTGTGCCCCAGAAAGATTGACAAAAATAAATTGTTCTTTTGTATTTGAATTAGTGGTCAGTCATAAGCCCTGGTATTGAATTACATAAAAAGTGTCTAAGCCATTTATCATAAATTGATCTGTATTTCTTTCTAGGTATCTCAATGCAATTCAGACAATGTGCCCACATATTCTCAGATATTTGACTACTGCAGTCATAACAAATAAGGATGTTCGAAAACGTAGGCAAGTTCTGAAAGATCTAGTCAAGGTTATTCAGCAGGTAAGGACTGAAATCCTTTAATTGTTTTTCATCATTTTTATTGAAATTTCTTCATAACTTTCTTCTAATAATATGCCTGGGTTAGGACTTCTGTATTTTTTCTTCCATTGAACAGTTTTTCACCGTGAAGTAAAATACATATTAATCCGTGGGAGGATAGAATGATTATTTTTCCTCCCTTGATGTCAACAAGTAATAAGTAGAGTATGCTCTTGGTTTTGCTTTCTTTTTATGTTTAAATGCAGAAAGTTCAGCACAATGTGTGAAATGGCTTTGGATCTGATTCTTGTGTTTCAGCCATTCCTCAAAGTAATTCTGTGAACAAGGGGTCTTGTTGGATCTTGCTTGCATTTCAAGATGACTGAAGTGTATTGTTTTGTGTTTATTTGCATTTTCTTAAAAATTATTCTGTCAGTGTTATGAGGATGTAGATGTGGACAAGAACAATAAAAGAATTGTGTTTGATAGCAGTGGAGCTTATGGCAACAGGTTTTTATTCTAAACACTTGTAATTATAACAATATAGTGAATAATAACTATGGTATATGAGTGACAGTGAAGTTATTACAGGGTAGCTATCAATTATATCCGCTTCAAGCATTGATGTTTAAATACCTATACAAAGCACAGTCAATGCAAAGATCAACTTCTGAGTGTATCTTAATCTAAGCATTAATGTTCACAAAAGTAGCATAAGAAACTGTAAAGTAGTTGAAGTGTTAAGACTTGTCTTCTGTCATAAACCCTAATTTTAGCATTGAAATTCTAATATTTGAAGTAGCATTTTGCAACTTCTTTTGCTTCTGTTTTATCTTCTACAATTGGTATGAATAAAAAAAATGCTGGAGTTTTCCTTTTGAAAACACCAATTTTGTTGAATTTGATTTTGAAATACCTGATAAGAGGTTTATTTTTTTTAGTACTCTTCTAGTCTGTATGGTTCATTACATTAAATCACGAAATGCAGAGGGTTTATACTTTTTAATGTAGATTAGATGGGATAACTAGTGACTTACGTACATAAGAAAAAGCATCGAATTAAGTGATTTGTCAAATGTCATAGGGTAGGGTGATTATTAGCAATTAGAGATTGATAATACTGGCAAAATCTTTGCAAATATTTAGCCAACAGGTAAGCAGTTTGCTCATCTGTTAATTTTAGAACATGATCAATCCAAGGCTGTTTTGCACAGTGGATGTTAATTATGTGGTTAACAAGGACAGCTGTGATATGAAGACTCCTCTACCTATAAATCTGAATATTAAACCTAGATAATAAGACTGTAAATACAGTTCTTTGAGGAAGAAAAAACAACTTTGATTTAGATAAATCTATTAATAACTATAATTAGTTGATCTTATTGCATACTGAAACAGATATTGACAGATACTGAGTTAACCTGTCTTAAAATGTACATTAAAGATGTATCACAGGATGTTTAATTACATCTTAATTTACTTGGATGTATATAGATCTGCCTTGTAGTTGAAAGTTGAATAATTTTTGTAATGCCAAAATAAATGCAAGTATTTTATATATATAAAGTAGCATTATTTGATAGCTATGTTGTCTGTTTGAGTCAAACAGTCCTTCAGTTTGAAATATGAAGCATCTCATCTTGGACTACTATTTCAAATAAGAATTTAGGAAGAGTGTCTGTCTGTCAGTCTGTTCTTCCATATATTAAGAAATTCGGAGGTTTGAGTTAGAGCTAGCTCTAGTCTGTAACATTTTTCAAACCCAAACACTGCAGCACTAAAAGCTGAACATGAAACTACACTTCTGGTTGTTTATACAGGCTGTTGTGAGAGGGGAGAATACAGTTACGCTGCTTTTAAAAGAGGAATTGGGAAGTTTAACTTAGTTATTATTCTTCAAGGTGGTTAATGGGGGTCATTGAGGTGCTGGAGTGAGGCCAGAGAAGGTCAACGTAGCTGGTGCAGGGCCTGGAGCACAGGTGTGGTGGGGAATGGCTGTGGGACCTGGGGGTTTAATCTGGAGAAGAGAAAGCTCAGTGGGGACCTAATCGCTCCCTACAACTGCCTGACAGGAGGATGGAGCCAGGAAGGGTCTGGTCTCTGCTCCCAAGGAAAAAGGGACAGGACAAGAGAAAATGGCCTCAAGCTGCACCAGGAGAGGTTTAGATGGAGATGAGGGATAATTCCTTCCCCAGAGGGTGCTCAGGCATTAGAACAGGCTTCCCAGGGCAGTGCTGGAGTCACTGTCCCTGAAAGTATTCACACACCTTGTAGATGAGGCCCTCAGTGCCATGGATTAGGGGTGGCCTTGGCAGTGCTGGAGTAAGTGTTGGACTTGATGATCTTAAGGTTCTTTTCCAACCTGGTTGATTCTATGATAATGGACTTGTTTCTAGTATTAAATTATGGTTGAAGAATACAAGGAATACTTGAGTTATCTTGTGGCTTTGATTCCTAATATTATTCCTAATTTTTACAGGAGTCCTACACGTACAGGGACCCTATCACAGAGTTTGTGGAATGCTTGTATGTTAATTTTGATTTTGATGGTGCACAGAAGAAGCTGAGGGAGTGCGAAACAGTAAGGATTATAATACTATCTTTCCTTTAAGTAAAGATCTCTCAAATTCATAATGAACAGCTAATTTTGTTTGGAGTGGTGTTTGATTCTATTGTCAATATTTTCTGATGAGCTTTAATTCACAAATGTTTGGAGTTGGGTTTGCTGGGAAGGTGGATTTTTGGCAACTCATTTTGTAAACTTAAACAAGACATACTGGTAAGGATATAGCTTTAAAATTATGTTTTAGCAGTTCTAGAAGTAGTGATAGGTAATCATGCATTTGGCTGAGCTTCAGCTTTTTCATTAGTGCTGTAAAAATGCTCAAAGAAAAGCTTGGATTTTCCTTTCGTATTGAAAGATACTGCATCCTGGAATTGTAGTGGTAGAAAGTAATGGCAGTAACATTAAGATAGTTAGGTACATATTCTTGGAAAACTCTTAGTTAATATACTGTGAACAGTAGGAGATATCTAACACTTGGGTTGACTTATGTGAAAGTCAGTATTCCCAATAGCTGACCATTAGTACTGTTTCTTACAGCCTCGGGTTTGGCTTTTCTTTCATTAGTATTAGTCGCCTAACTGGAAATCAGGTGTTTTGTAATAATCTTCACTACATAGGGCTACTGGTCCTGTAATCTAAACTTCATAGGCGCACTTACACTGCTAAGGAAGCTGGTTTGTATGGTAAGGAGAATGCTGATCAAATTGCAAAGTGGAGTGGGAGAAGAATCCTACAGTATGAGCAGGGTGCTAAATTTTGTGTTGCAGGGACCTTTGTTCTCATCTTGAGTCAGACCTCAGTAATCATGTTAGCATGCAATTTTAGTTTAGCAGGTTGCACAACAATGAAAACCTCTAAGTCTGTAGCTTTTCATTCACATTTTAGAATATACCAAGAACTGTGCTTCGATTAACTGTTCACTGATATTGATGGTACAAATAAATTGCTACTTCTATGTTTGTCCTCAGTGTTCTCTTTCTCCTTACACTCCAGGTGCTGGTGAATGATTTTTTCCTAGTGGCATGCCTTGAGGACTTCATTGAGAATGCCCGTCTCTTTATATTTGAAACTTTTTGTCGCATCCATCAATGTATCAGCATTGGGTAAGATCACTTTTTAATTTGGCAGTTCAGAAAAATCAGTCTTGGATGACAATTTGACAGTGTGAACTTCAGTACTAGACTAGTCAGTCATCAGATAAAATCACAAACTAAAGTCTAATTGGATAGTTGGCTTTTTAACTTTATAGCTCTAGTGTCATGTACTTAAATTACAACAGTCAGATTTCAAAGTTGAATTCTTGCACCTAACTTTAATGTTCACTTTATAAGGAGGCTAATACTTTAGGTTAAATCACTTTGAGTACTACACACTTAGGGATAAGGGGTCTTTGAATAAGTGTTTGGAAGAACAAATGCAAATATAGTTCTTCCTGATCGTTTCTTGCTATTTCCTATAATTTATTTTTTTTTTTTAGTACTGTGAATCTTGTGCATATTTAAGCACAAGTTTTAAAAGAAATTGGATGCTTAAGCTTTTTGAACTAAAGACTAGATGTTGTCATGAGAAGTCTGCTTCTCTGATCTGGCTCCAATGTATTAGCAAAGAATGTGGAGGATATATCCTAAATATGCTTCCAGTCTGTCAAAAAATACTGATAAAGTGTGTGTAACACACTAGTGATTTCTTACAACAGAAATAGCAAGCTCTGTTTAGCAAATCCAGGTTTATGGTAGATGGTTGTCATTCATTTAGTGTTCACTTACTTTATAGTTCGTGTTTTTTGTGCTGTATATGGTATTTCAACTTCAAATAGGATAGAAAATGCTGTAGTTGGCTCTCCTTATGTGTGATTCATAAATACAGGCAGCAGTGTCATAATTTTATAAGCATTATAGTGTTCTCTGAGGTGAATGATGGACTTTGAATTGAGACAGACACATCTCAGATTGACATGGATATTCTTACCATGTATCGCTTCAGGTAATTACTGTGAGATTCCTTTCAGTAAGTCATTGTGTTTCAAATAATGGACATAAGCACATAAGCCTTGAATTTCGCCAAGCTTTAACAATCATTAGATATGGATTATTAGGTGGGGTGCTTCAGTATTTCTTGGTGCATTTTAGACTTGGTTTTGAAGAAATTAGCCAGTGAGAATGCTTTTAATTAAATGACTGAGGCATGGTTCTTGCATTTCTTTGTCCACAAGTGATTTTTCACTGCTATTCTTGGAGCTGAGAACTAGTTGGTTGTACCACAGTGTTTGATAAGTACTGTTTAACTATTCAGAACAAATTTGAAAGCAATTAGTGGGAAATCTGCTATTCTTCATGTTCAGTGCAAAATAAATGGCTCATATAATTATTTTTTTTCCTACTTACATCTGTTAAGCAGCTGACACTTTCAGAGGATGTAGTTGCTTTATCAGTTGTAATGTAGAATTTATACATCCCAAATCATCCTGCAGTTAATTTACTGTTTGAAATACCATGTTTAACAGGGAGTAATGGGTGAAAATAATTCAGAATGTATTTTGGTTAGTTTGATATGCTTTTAATTTAATTTCTTCTTTTAATTGAAGACCTGAATATGTTTCATTTTTTTTAATGTATTGTGCAGTACAAGATAGGCTTTATTTTATGTACAAAGATGTGTGGAATTTGGTAAACTTGTCCTTTAATCAAAGGAAACTTAAATCATGACCTAAATAAGTGAATCCCCTTTTAAGACATAGGGACAGAAATAATGTCAAGAACTGCTTTTGAAAGTACCCTTTGAAATCACCTGTAACTTCACATGAGAGACCAGTATTCTTGAAACATTAATAAAATCACTGCATTATTATTTGGTAATTTCTGTTGCATTACAGTGGGGATCTTTATAAACAATGGTCATCTAGAGTACAACTTCTCATGCTTCCATTCCTTAGTACTAATGGTGTTAATGTGTATTTGTAAATCTGAGTGTGTCATTACTCAGCGTAGCCAGAAGGCTTTTTGGTCATGTCTGTAGCTCTTACCTCATGTTTACCTTAGTCAGAAAGCTGATAGAAGAATGAGCGTTAGAAATGTCCTGTATGAGCCAACTGCCAGCAGGAAGCTAAAGGAGTTGGCTGGAAAGCCACAGGAAATGCCATCAGAAGGAATTACTCCTGGATAAGAGTGTTTGTTCCATTAAGAATTTCCCTTTCTCTGTCCTCCCCCACTTTCCCTCCTTACACTATGCTCAAGCTTCTCACATTTTTATCTGTCACATTTTCTGTACTAAACTCTGTTTCATGGTTCTGTCTCCTGAAGCTTCAATGTGAAGTTTATTGATAAACACTTTTCTGGACTAATTGGTCTAAACTTTCGTGACTGCTGGCTGGATTTAAGTAAGAAGAAAATCAGTTCAATTGTTCTTGTTACAATGGTGGTTGCTAGCTTGTGGTTAAATTACTTCATTGACATTTTTCCAAAGAATGTTCATGTAGCTATGGTTTAATAGGAATATAGAAAAATAGTGCAGGTTAAAATTAAGTACAAGATGACGTAGTTCAGAGTAAGTATATACTTAAGGTTGTGAATTCCTTATTCACACTGTCCCAGTGTAAAGCAGTGGGGTGGGAGATGGGGCAGGAGTGCATGTATGTAAACTTTAAAGTCATTTCAGATGAATGACTGTGCATCCCAGATTTGTGGTATTTATTGAATACAAGTCTAGGGCTGTGTCAATTTTGTGTTAGTTTAACTTATATTCCACAGTCCCTAGTAAGTGTTTACCAACATCAGGGGGACTCTAATTCACAATCTGATAAGTCTGTTATCTTTAGTATGTTGGCAGATAAACTAAATATGACTCCTGAAGAAGCAGAAAGATGGATTGTCAATTTAATTCGAAATGCACGACTAGATGCCAAACTGGATTCAAAGCTGGTAAGAGTGTACACATGGATCCAAGTGAATTTGTTGAGTTTTTCATTAAATTCCTTTTACTGTATTCAAGAACAGAGTTCTGATTTCTGCTGTTTGTTTTTCTTTGCCCATAAAGTGTAAAGTGACTCATGTATTCTGTTTTGATCCTGTGTGTAAGATGAACTGTGAAAGCTTTGAAAGCAGAACATTCTATTAAAGGCTTAGCATTCTGAGTGATTGTTTAATTGTTCTATCTTTGCTGTGTTTTAGGGTCACGTAGTCATGGGCAACAATGCAGTCTCACCTTATCAACAAGTGATTGAAAAGACCAAAAGCCTGTCTTTCCGTAGTCAAATGTTGGCTATGAACATTGAGAAGAAATTGAATCAGAGTGGTAGATCTGAGGTTGGTATAAGTTATATTTTTCTGAATTGCTGAAATCTTTTTTTTTGTGAGATATACTGAAGAATAATTCTTAGCCTGTTCTTTAATTCATCAAATGTACCTACTTCTAGATCTGGCACTAGGAATCAAATTGGAAAACTTTTTTTCCTTATGGTGGGCATTAGGCAGTGATTCTTGTTCTCGCCTGTCCTTAATCACTAAGTATTCCTTTTACTCTTGCATAAATGAGTGTATTTCTGTCACCATGTGCTTCTCTACTTCCTTTAAATGGTTTCCTTCACTACCTGAAAAGGGCTAATTTTGAAGGCTGTTATTTGTGAAAGTAGTTTTATTACTTTTTTCAAGTGGGTTGTATTTAAGTTATCTGGAGGTGTATGTATGAGACTTAAGACTGGAACATGAAGGAGGAGTTGTGCAAAACCCTAACTGTTAAACCCATTTCATGAAATACTAGAGAATATAATTAGGTCAGCCAGAGGTTTAAGTAGAACTAGTGAAAGTGAAGAAGTTGGCGAGATCATCTGGTTTTGCCTCTGTCTGCCTTAAAACATAGGCAGCTTTGTTGTAAAGATGAACAACAGTGTAAGGTGGATAACTCTGAGGTCTACTAAGGACCCAGCCATATATACTCAAAAACACCCAAAAACCAAACCACACATTAAAAGAATTTGGAAAGTATTAAAAGTTTTATTGGGCTTCCTCATTGCTTGTCTGAAATATTGATGGAAGTTGAACAGGGAGTGGTGCATTAGTTTATTCCATTGAAGGGAAGTAATGTGAAACTTACATGATATTATTGTCTTCAATAAAATATATCTGTCACTTTTACGAGTTCCGTTTAGACTCATTTAGAATTTTTCCTATTTGAAGCTACCAGCTTGGAGGGCTGAGACTGTGTAACTTAATTGCAGTATTTATTTCTGCTGTATTTACATTTGCTTTAAACTTGTAGGATATCCTTCCCTAATTAACAATATTGCCACTTCATAGCTATGTATCAGTATTTTTTTATAATTTTTCATAATATAGTAATTTCTTTTTTACTAATCTTTATTTATTTTTTAGGCACCCAACTGGGCTACTCAAGACTCTGGCTTCTATTGAAATACTCCTGCAGAGGGGGGAAAATCAGTTTTCACTTAAATAAAAAGCACATGAATATGTAACTTTTTTGAGAAGGTAATCATGTGTTCATCTAACATTGTTTGAATAAAATTGGCCAATTTTAGCAGTCTCTGCATTTCTCTAACTTAAATAGATAATTATGTTGTATAGGGGCTTTTTAGCGTAATGGTGGTCTGAAACATTTAGGACCACAGTCTGTAAAATTTACAACATTGGTTCTGTTAGATTTGTCCTGAGGAATGAAGTTGCTGTCAGATCTGTTTGAATTTGGAAGTGGAAAAGTATAGTTACTATTGCAATTGTTGCATTTAAAAACTGAAAAGTGGATGGTACAAACAAATGGATTCCCACTGAATGTTTGGCCAAACAGGAATCTTTCTGCACTTCCAGCTTTTTGTTTGTGTGTCACAGGAGCTTGGTGGAGTGAAAGCATATATAGCCTACACCTTTTATGAAACCTAACTTCACCTACACACAGAATAATTTGGGTAGACCTATGTGTTCATGCTTCACATTTTTTCCTGTCCTAAATCTCCTTTTTAATCTTGCTCAGTGTTTGAAACTTTCTGGAGTAGAGCTTTTTGATTCAAGGAGGGGAAAAGCCTTTCAAAAGGTGTAACTAATGAGCTGTGTATGGTTTAAAGCTTAGATTTTGAAATCTTGAAGTTCTTGAGATTAATGATGCAAACATGAAGTAACAAAACCCTGTGGTGTTCAGCTGTTGTAGTTTGAAGGGTTTCTTAAGTTTCTGGGTTTTTCAGCTAGGGTTTCACACTTCCCTCTGTTCCCTTAACACATTTGCACTGCAGAATATATCATAGCATCTCTAAGAAAATTAAAGATCCTTTTCAGGGTTCTGTGTAGTGACTGATGAGTGAGCTGAATGTGAATATTGGAAAGAAACAGACACTTATCTCTTTATACAGTTTTGCATTTAAGGTTGAAGGGAAAAATTAATGACTCGCCTTCACCTTATTCCATCCACGTACCTTTTTCTCTTTGCTCCCAAAGTTCTGGAATTCATCTACATGTGGAAAGTTGCTGTAACTTGCCAACCCTCCTGCTTACTGTCCACAGTTAAACTTTTGGTTGGGTAACTGTCACAGGAACTGATTTGTCCATCAGGATGGCAGGTTTCTTTCTTTAGAAGTGATTCTCAAGACAGACTAGTATCTTTACTCTTCCATGCCTAATCCTGTGCCATACCAGTCTGGGAGGGGAGCAGTCTGTATGCTGGAGGGCAGGGTTGCAATTCAGGGGAAGTGCAGCAGGCTGGAGTAATTGGGTGATGGAAACATCTTGAAGTTCAGCAAAGCCAAGTGTCAAGCCCTGCATCTGGGATGGAATAGCCTCATGTAGCAGTGCAGGCAGGGGTCCTGAACTGAACAGAAAGCTGCTTTCCGGGAAAGGGCTTGAAGACATGGTGGACAGCAAGGTGAACACAAGCAGCAAGTGGCCCTGTGGAAAGCGACATGACCATAGCAGAGCCATAGTGTCCTTTCTGGGCTTTAATGGCCAGGCTAAGACCAGATCTTATTGTTGCTTTTTGTCCTTTCAGAGGGAGGATTCTCTGAAAGACTGATCTTGAAGGTACGTGAAACGGGATCAGTGTCAGTGGACACAAATAGGGTAATTCCAGTTAGATTTAAGGGGTTAAAATGATTATTTGGGGGTTTTACTATGAAGAAGATCAAGTACTGAAACCAGAGATGTCAAAGAATCTCAGCCCTTGGAGATGGTCAAGTGAATTACCTCTCCATCCTGAAAGACTTAGACTTGCTTTGAGTAGGGAGTTGGATTCAGTTGACCTCCAGAGGTTCTTTACAGTCTAAATGATTTTATGACTTCTATTTATTAATATGCATACTAGTAACTTATTTCAAAACATACTTTAATGCATCAGAATATTATCAGAAGAACTGATCTAGCTGTAATAAACATTGTTTATTGTGCTGAATTACATCTTTTACCTTACGACAGTCAAAGCAGTTGTGGGTAGCAGGGGGAATTTAAGAAGTGGTGAAAATAAGCAGTTAAAGGTAGATTTCTGCTGGACTATATATATACATCAATGCAGGAAGCTGGTGTGGAGCATAAGGATTCACTTTATGAATAGGATTGGTTTTTATGAAGATGAAAAGCCTGAATTGGGGCTGAAAGTAGCAAGTTGCCTTTTGACAGCAATATTTCCTAAGGCTAAGCATGCTCTTTATGCCAAGTTTCTTATTGCTCCTCAAGTTTTCTCGTGAGATTACAGCTTGCAATTTAGTCAATTTCATTCTATATCGTTACAGCCCCAAAACACTCACTTTAGAACAATCCAGATTGTGTAATAGCCGTGTTCCCTGTTTGATAACACAATCACAAAAGTGCTGTTGTGTAACAATTAAAGAATTTTTAAATGAGATAAAATTGGAATGTTTTTTGTAAACAGCAGGCACATGGCCCACATGCAGCTTTCCTTTTGACAGGAAGAATTTACTTAAATAATCTGAGTTTTAAAATCATCTCATCTCAGGAGCACAAAACTGTTGTCCTGGCTTTTACTGGGGTTTTTTATCTGGCCTTTTATGTAGCAGGTGTGCCTTTATACAAAAGGTACCTGCAGATAGGAGCACTGCTTCAAATCCTTGTGGAGGATACTGAATGAAACATCAGTTACATGAACAATTTTGAAGCTTAAGAATTGTTTTCATGTGTAAATCTTTAAGGAAAGCTTCAGTTTGAAATTATGAAAGTACCTGCTGTAAATGTATTGTGCATCAACATACTTTGTCAGCCCCACACTTGTACAGTAGCGTGTTGGTGCAGGAATTCATCTTAAAGGGTCTCCCATGAAAGGGTCCGTCCAGCTCACAAAGCAAATCTATGTTCATATGCAGTAAATTATAATAACTTTTGGGGGAATGGGTGGTGGTCCCTTTAATGAAACTGAAAGGGTGCAGTTTCTGCAGCTTCTTGCAGATGTAAAACTGATGCTTTTGTGGGATGATTTTTATATTTTGGAGGGAGTGGCGGGCAAGGAGTGTTTTGGTTTTATATTAGCATTTAAATTCTGGTGCAGTGATCACTGACACAACTGGAGTCAGTCAGTCACTGCATGCAGTCAGGTGGGCTTCAGCACAGGAGTTCAAAATGAGACAATTGCCAGACAGTTCACTAAAATTGATATCGTAAAAGTAATCTAAAATTCAGAGCAAGCCATAATCACTGGTGATACTTAGGTACCTGTAAGAATGTTGTAAGTAACATTTCCAATTTTCTGCTATTCTGATTTAATGTGAAGGGTTTTTTTAAAAAAATATTATTACTTTTTTTATTCTGTCAGTCACCTGACATTGTCTGTGCCTAGGAGAAGTGGAAAGTTCATGTCAGTCTTCGAAATAAAAACCAAAGCATAAAGGTAGTTATGTGATGGAGAGGAGTGTTCTAAAAGTCTATCTGCTGTTACGCAGTCAGGGTAATGTTGCTAAAATGATTCTCTTAAATGGCATGGATTTCGCCTTGGTTTGATAGTGAAAGGGGAATGCTTCATTCAGGGTGTCCTGTTTGCTGTGAAGGGCTGTAGTTCTGAGTGAATCTTGGTGAAATAAACCCACTGGGTGCTTCTAGTGACCTAGTAGGAATTTTGTTTTTTTCTGTGTGTCTCCCCTTCTACTCAGAGAGGAAAGCTTTGCTGAACCAAAATCACTGTAATAATGCTCTCCACTGCTGCTTCTCTGTACATCTAAATGCGGATTAGCCGTATTTAGACATACGTCTTCTCCGTATGTCTAAATATGTGCTCAGCATAGCTTGTCACATAGGTATTGATAACATGCTGTCTTCCTCACAGAGCGAGTCAGGAGTCACAAAATAACTGAGGTATGATTGAATTACACAGGGACTGAGCAAAAGACGGCAGAAAGCATGTCCTCAGCCAGAGGACACAGCTGGCCAGAGCAGGGGCTTGCAGTAGGTTGGCAGTAGAT
The DNA here is from genome assembly GCF_012275295.1 of Melopsittacus undulatus. Lineage (NCBI taxonomy): Eukaryota > Metazoa > Chordata > Aves > Psittaciformes > Psittaculidae > Melopsittacus > Melopsittacus undulatus. Next base: position 18,604,215 of record NC_047527.1, read on the forward strand.
GAGACTTCAAGCATGACAATTGCAAATTCTGTCATAACTTTCCATTGACTAAGGTTCAGCAATCTCAGTAGTAGCAACATTTTATAAACATCTAAGAATAGTTGTTCTCTTTAAATGACATGAAGGTAAGGTCCACTTTGTGCCTCATGTTTTGGCTTGGCTTTTACAAAAATATTTGTAGTAACTGCTAAAAGAAGCCCTTGGAAAGGGGAGAGGAAGACCAGTGTAAGATTTCCCTCCCCTTCCCTTCTTTGGGAAGAAAAGCAGAAGATGAGGAAATCGTGTATTTCCCCCTACTGCAAGGGACCTTTTCAAGCAAAGTTTGATTTTTTTCTTCCAGTGAATTCATTGAGCAGTTTCAAAGTTACATTGCCAAGTTTTCCTTCATGTGTAGAAAATAATGATTGCCTTTTTCTCTTTATACAAGTGTAGCACATAAAGCTATGAGTCTCATGGCATTAAAATGGTTCATTTCTGATTTTACTTAGAGAAGATGTCATGTTTGTAATTTCTGAATAAAATTTTTAATGGTTTCAATAAATGCCTTCTCAGTTCTCATTGTAGAAATGCCGTCAGAAATGAAATCTGAACACCCATTCAAGGATTTTCAATTAAAAGAGCAGCAGGGTGGTGGTACAGGGAATACTTCTGCTGCTGGTAATGGGTTCCTTTTACAGCATATGCAAGTGGAAGAACAGTGTGAGGAACTCCTAATCTTCCCTGCAATTAGCTGATGATTAATTACGTAATCTTTAATATCCAAGAGAAAAACAAAATCAGATGCCTGTGAGCTGTATATTAAAATAAAGGTTTAAAAAAAATCCCACCAGCAGCTTGGAAAGACACATGATTCTCTACTCCAAGTTCTCACTAGGCTTTATGGCCTAAGACGGTGCTGCCAACAGAAAGTGCTGGCTGCTGGAAGGGTGATGAGTCAGGAGCAGGAATAAGTGACCAAAGGAGGTCAGTGGAAAGCACTGAGAACACAGCATTCCTGAGCCATGGACCTGGCTTTCCTCAATCCTTTTCTACGTGTTGGCAGAGAATGTGGTGTATGTACTATATTCACTGTAAACAAGATGGTAACAGATACCTACCTCCTTACAGGTAAATAATGCAGGAAAGACTTCATGTGACAGCATGGCTGCATGGTTAGTACTGAGGACAGAGTGCCAGTGCACTGTGCAGGAGCTGTGCATAAGCTCCTGCAGCTGGAGCCATTACTTCTGTATCCTTAGAAAGGATGACAGCTGCCAGCAGCAGCAGGGTTGTGAAAATCATTCATTACTATGACTGTCCAGCCAGCTGACAGGCTGTAAACTAATGTCCTTCTTTACTTGTATAATGCAGTCCTGATTAAACTATAATTTAAAGATGTGAAAATGCAAATCTGCAAACCTCCAAATGAATGTTTTCATTTTGTATGAGAATGAGCAATGCTTTGCAAAGAACAGAGCTGTCATTGCTGTATAGCTATCCAAAGATTTGTTAAGTTGTTCAAGTAGAGGATGGCTATGGTTTCTCAGCAGGCTCAGCAAAGGAGTAAGCCACATCTCAGCCACTCCACAAACATCTTTATAAGTACTATATTTGTTTCTTGCTCAGTACATCCTCAGTGGCAGGAGGACATTCAATCCCTACTTCCCCTTGTAAAAGAGTAGGCTACATTAGGGTAGCCTAGACCAGGCACAGCACACCTCACCCATCCATGCTGCACTGATGGTATGAACTGAATGTCTCCAGCCATTGTGTCCCAAAGTATCTTCTCTGTGAAGGTTTGCACTTACACGTGCATTATGGCCACTGGACAAATTTGCACTTTAGTATCAGATAAAATCATAATGCAGTGTAAATATATTCCATAGCGTAAGGAGTTTGAAAACATGCATGAATTAGCTGATCATGATGTTGGAGCTTGTCTTTCTGGAGGAACCAGCCCTGAATACACTTAAGTATTTACTAAGTAAGCCACAAAGAGAATTTTAAATGCAAACAACATGAAAGTTTAAGCTTGTTTCAGTAAGTTGAGCTTGTTCAAGTGACCATACATGGAAGAATTTGTCATAAACACTGGATTCTTGCGAGAGCCTTCACACACTGCAATAGAAGTGCAGAAAGGCACTGGCTGTGCTGCTCAGCTACAGCTGCCTTGGCTGAAATGGCCATGGCCTGGAAGCTGCACTAAGTGAGCTTTTAAGAGGTGGGAACATGCAGATTATATTCCTCTAACAAGGACCCTGGGCAAGGTATGTGGAAGCAACTATTTAAGACAAGGATCCTTTTATATCCACATTGAGAACATTTAATTGTGCCACAGTGGTCAGAGGTTACGGTATTTAAGGAAAAAATTGTGCTGTGCCAAAAAGGCATTTATTGAGCATGTCACAAGGTGTCAACCTTGTGGTGGAATGATGAGGCTGGTTGTGGAATGATCAAGATTCTACACATGGCTTGGACACAGCTTTCTTTTAAACTCAAAAAAGGAAGCATCATCTTTGTGTCTGCACTTAGGAATTAGACGTTAAAGTAACAAGTGCTGGGATGTTAATAATGAAATTATTTCAGTGTGTTTTCATATCCTTGTATGAGGGCCACAGAAATGCAGTGTGTTCTTTGATAATAATTGTTTAGATGATGCTTAAGTTATTGTTTTCCCCCCTATTACTACTGCTTTAAGGAGCATTCTGCCTCCCATGATGCCAGGTTGATGTGAAGGGGCAGAAAGATGACATTTAGACAGTAAGAGTTTATCCTACACCAAACTGCAGTTTATCCATCTGACTTAAATGAACTTTGTGTTGTATTATTTCCTTAGTGTAAAAACCCTTTTTCCTAATGATTTTTTGAAAAGAACAAAGAATTTTTGTTTGCAATACAGGAAATTTAGAGGTTTGAACAGTATATAGAGAGCAATCTGTTTGTTTTTTTTTTTTCTGCAGGTTTATTCTTGACCTAACTCGGAGTATTTGTTTACAATCTATGGTTCTATGATTCTATGCCTTTCTTTCTGTGTATGTGGAAAAAGCTGTATTGCAAAGTTCTTTTCCTCCCCATTCCTTCACTTCATACCGCCTCATAAATCTCCCCAAAGGTTCTGAAACTCACTCAGGGCAGTCAGCTTCCAAAGCTTTGAAAACATTTATTGGAAATTATATGAGAAATAGAGTCCAATATGCTGTATGATTTGAATACAAAGCAAGCATTACCAAGAATGGGAAATGTCCGAGAATTTGTGGGGTTCAAATTAAGTTAGAAGAAGCAAAGACACTCATCTATTTTTGATTTCAACATAGTTAGATACTAGTTTCTTGTACAAATTCAATCAGTGTTTTTAAAAAATATACAGTTTCAGCTGAATTACTTGCACAGATTAAAGGTACTAATAATTTGCTGTGTCCCTGCCTGGCCAAGTAGACAGAATTTGTGAGAGGTCAAACACTTCTGATTATTGAGTAGTTACTGTATGTCTGTCTATAGATTGAAGAACCTGATTTAGACAGCTGTGTTACCTCAGATCTTGGCTACATTTTGTAAAGTGGCATAGAAGCCTTTTGCATTCAAAGGTGTTTTAACAGTACAGTGAGGGAATACCCCTGATGTGAAAGGAGTTTTCCATTTTGACCTCACTCAGTCCTCATCCCCCCAAAGAAACTGTCCGACTGCATCATGTTATATCATTTATCTGTCAATTCTGTCAAAAAGGAGAGCTTGTGTTACTTGGAGGGCCTTCATGCCAATTCCAAAATGAAAAGCAATGTACAATGCCAGTACAGCAATTGCCTGCAGACTTACTGAATTTCTTCACTCCCACTCACCACCAAAACCAGCTCAGGAAAAAAAATATTCCCCAAAAGGCTTGTTAGAAGTCAGCAGAACTGCAAGTGATAAAATACTGACATTTTTTCCTGAGGGGAAAATAAAAGCAAAATTATATATTAAACATTATTAATGGGCTATCTCATGTATAGAGCCAGCCTCAGTGAACTGTTAAACGTGTAGGCACAGGGATCCATAAAAACGTATAGTTTGTGTTAGTTTAAGCCCACATATCCCAGTACCCCACCACATTCTCTTTATCTTCACTTGCTCTAAAGGTTGATCCCGTAGAGATGTCCTTCCTCTCTTTCAGTTCCTCTATGTGTTAACTCTCTACACTGTGAGAAAAGTAAATGGGTGACATGGTTTAGTGTGAGGTGTCCCTGCCCATGGCAGGGGGGTTGGAACTTGAAGACCTTAAGGTCATTTCCAACCCTAACTATTCTATGATTCTATGATATAAAAGGGTATCTATCAGCTGGTAGGATCCACCTATTTAAATGTAAAGGATGAGAAGGAAGTCTCCACTCCAGGCTTGAAAGGAATGTCCAAAGAAACAAGTACAGGAAAAACTTCAGGAAAGTATTCAAAGACAGGGTAAAGAGCATGTTATGGAAGAAAGAGAAAAAAGAATCTGTTAAGTAAGACGGATTTCAATAAGAAGAATCAAAAGTACTAGGCAAAGTTAGGAGGAAATTAGAGCAGAGATACAAAGTAAATATTCCATGCCATGAATATGGGGAAGAAGTGTTAAATTTGTTTCAGTGTATGGGGCTCATCAGCCAATTAAGCAATTCCTGTCAGCTGTAGTTAGGGATAATAATGGGGATGGAAGATCTGGACAAAGTACAACGGGGAAGAAAGAGGATAAAATAAGCACTGGTGTTTGTCTCTTAATTTTATCTGTTTTCTGTGTGTTGGCTCATTAGGAATCCCACCTGCTGCCAAGAGAGAAACCATTTTGGTTTTGCATAGTTGCAGCCATGTGGGGGAAAAGAGATAGAGTATCCTCTCTGAAAACTTTTGTTTTCTCTCTAATGTAAGATAAGATATTTTGTGCACACCATACTGTTTGCATGGAAATATTACAGTTGAGGAGTTAAATGGCAGAAACAGAAATGGAATAATAAGCTTGAGGAAAGTAGTCTGGTTGGCAGCTTATCGGAGGTTTTGGTTAGTTCTTATAACAATCCAAAGGCTTCTAGTACCACAAGCGTCTTCCTTTTCTTTTTGGTTTACTTGTGATGAGAGAAGAATGACACTAAAGATCCAATTTGAAATTTCCATCATGCTTATATTTTTTTCTGCTGTGTTCGGAATGGTGATTTATTAAGTGACACTGAAGCAGGCTTGTCACTGGGGGAACGGCACAGTGCAGCTCTTGCTATCTGTCAGACAAAGGCTCCAAACTATAATTTGCATAGGAACTCTTATGCAAACTGCCACAAATAAATAACATGATGTGGGGGTGGCTGGGAGCAAGAAGTCACCACAGTCCAAACTTCCCAGAGCTAGACGAGAAATCTGGCTGAACAATCCTTCTTTTAAACAAGGGAGAGGATGCTTCTCATTCTGGGGCAGGCTGCCAGGAACCGTAGGAATCAGTTTATTATTGCTAGATTGATCTAAAATGAGGATAAAAAAAATCACAGAGCATAGTTGTTCCAAGCACTGTAGGTGGCTTGTGTGTCTTGGTGCTGTCAAATGGCCTGGAATATGGAACCAGAAAGGTAGGTGTTGTGTTAGTCAGGAGTTTCCAACCCCAGATCTGCTTTTCAGATCCTTCCACAAGCTCCCTTCCAGATGCATCTGTCTAACTGGCAGATGGAGAAGATACAAAGTTCATTGAAGAATTAGAGACTTAAGCCTATTCTTTACATCCACCTGATCTGCCCTTAAAAAATTTAGTAAACAGCTGTGTGTGAACAGGGCTTGGACAATCTAAAGCATTCATGGAGTGAAGTATGTACTTGAAAGAGCAGAGGTGTGACTATCGCGTATCAGGGTGTAGACATGCCAGCCTGAAGTTACCTGATAAAGAAACTAGTAGCAATGAGGATGCTGCGTTACAGGACTCAGTGCAGATGAAGGATCTCAGGCAGGTCTGAGTCCACAGTGAAAACCAAACCACGTTTGAGAGTCCTTTAAGTGCTTTGTTCAGAGCAAACCAGCTATCTCTGCTGGCTTACACTTGCAGTTTCACTTGCAGCACAGACTTAATCTATGTGCTAAAAATCCCCCACACTATAGCAATGGTAGGATTGCCCTGTAAATATCAAGAAGTAAGGACATTAATGTTGCTCTTACAGCAATATTGTCCTCACCACACTATGTATTCCCAAACTGGCTTTCAGAACAGCATAGCTAACTGCGCTTTTACATCTGGCATCAAGTCTGTGGGAGGTTTGCTGCAGTGTTTACTCAGATCACCAAGACACAGTGTATAGTGTTCATTTTTAATCTTAGTTTTCAACCATTATTCTACTGATAAAGAAAGAAACTAGCAGGAGGAGATGTATTCATTAACACAGGAGGTTGTGTTAGTTTAACAGGCAGAAACGAACAGCCAGTATTCAACCACCTTTCTCCAGCCAGGTGGTGGGATCATAGTAATTGGGGAATGACTTCGGTAACCATCACGCCATTTGTCACCAGTAGTGTCCTTGTGTGACCCTACACGATGAATTAGTAATAGGAAATCCTCCTTTCATGTGCAGGTGCCTACATACGAATTTAAACCTGTGATGCCTTCCAAAGCTGCAATCTAACCCTTGAGCCTTCTGAATTCCCCACATGGCTGCTGAGCTTTACAAGAGCTGTGTTCTTTCACCTGGAGTCCATCCTGCATGGTGGGCTCTCTCTGAACATATCTGTGAGAGCTGGCACAGCAGGAAAACAAAAATGACAGAGGGATGTCTTCTGATAGCTTGAGCCCAGGCCCGAGACATGCAGTGACAGGGTTGTGTCTCTCTGATTCCTGATTTAGGACAAGGATTTGAACCTCAGCATCTCACCTCTCCAGAAAGCACTAGGGTGACTTCCTTCTCCTGTTTTTACACTTCCTGAATGATTTTTTGAGCAGGTCTGCCCCAGCAAGCTTGAGATTTGCTCCCTTATAATCAACATTTAAGTGCTTTATTCAAAGCAAACCAGCTATCTCAAAGAAAAAGAAGCAGGCTATTGACTGAGAAGCCAGAAACCCAAACACAAATATTTTCTATACCTTGTATACAAAACAGTGCAGTTTATGGGAAGGTTTTGGTTTAACCAGAACTCTCCACCAGTGTAAACAGAGTGACAAAGTGGATTTCTTTTGACTGGGGTATCAGCTAGTGATATCTGAGACATATGAGATATCTGCAATGGGAATCATTCTTAGCATAGCTATGCTAATTGCTAACCTCAGGTGGTTGGCTCAAAGGGTGCTTTCTTCTACTATTTGTTTGAACAATTTACACAGTATTACAGAATTTTTCTTATATATCCAGGTCTCATGCTGGACACGTATGACATATGGGCTTTAAATATATGCATATATATTTGCCTAAAATATTAAATTATTTTAGCTGCTCTGGAATGTTTTGCCTGTTAAGCTACTACTTGCTTTTGTGAAAGCTCTCTGCTTTCAGAGTATCTTACTGGAAGACTGAAAAAGTGAATCATAGAAATCAATAAATGTCTCAGTCAGTATTGTATGTATTGCAGTGTCAGATGCAAAACCAGTTGCAGACAATTTGGGATTTAATTAAACACACTGTAGCTATCTCAGCCAAATTTCTGTCCTAGTATAAACAGATTCTACCAGGTTAGATAGTAAAAATAACATTTGCCATGTAATTTTGATATGGCCTCTGTTCTGCTGGATCTTGGATTGTACGTTCACAACAGATAATCAGCCCAGTTAGATTGTCCAAAGCCAGGCCGGGATCTTCTGTCCTCAGGCTTCTTAAGCAGTTTTAGGCCTGTGTCTGTCTCACTTGGCTTTTTACTGGGGTAACACTGAAGCACCACAAAGATGATTCAGAGACTGGGGAGCATCTTGCATATGAGGAGAGGCTGGGGGATCTGAGACTGCTCAGCACGGAGAAAAAAGGGCTTAGGGAGATTTTATCCATGTGTGAAAACAAGTACCTGGTTGTAGGGAATGAAGAAGAGGGAGCCAGTCTTCTCAATGGTGTGCAGTGACAGGGTGAGAGGAAATGATCACAAGTTAAAAACCATTAAATTAAATCTGAACACAACCCCCCCTAGTTTTTACACTGAGGATGATGAAACACTGTCACAGGTTGTCTGGAGAGTTTTCGGATTCTCCCTCCTTGGAGATATTCAAAAGCCATCTCAGCAATCAGCTCCAGGTGTCCCTGCTTGAGCAGGGCGGTTGGAGTAGATGACTTCCAGATGTCCCTTCCAACCTCAGCCACACCGTGATTCTGTCATAGTGCCCTTGTACATGAGACTGCTGAATGGAAACATGCCAATGCCAAAGAGTGCAACGTGCCTACATTTAATAAAAAGTATAGCATGGCCATGCAGCTATGGCAGAGCTAAAGTCAGCCCTGAGAACGTGCTAGGAGTGTATTCTCCAAGATTGGCATGATACTCTCTTCTTGCTGTGGATGGAGGTCCAAGATCTCCACTCGTACAAACCATCCACACAAGGACAATAGTTTGGAATGTCAAAATAAGTTGCTCACAGCAACTGCAACATGAATGTGGCCAACATGTGGCACAGCAACATGATGAGCTCTGATAAAGGTCTGGAAGCAGAGGAGAATCTGCTTCTATTGTAAACATCTAAGTCATACCCTGGGCACTAACATGAATGGAAGGGGTTCTGGAGGAGTCATCTTCATTCAAAGATAGTTGGGTTTTACAGCTCTCGGCAGGGAAGCATAATGTAAGAATGACATATGAGCAGAGTGAATGAGTGAGAAAATCATCAGTGGTATGGAGAAGTCTGCTTTAAGTCTTGCCAGCAGTTTCATGCTTGTACTCTATTGCTATTACTACCACTGGTAAGAAAGATGATTTGCTGCCTTCCAACCTCACACAGCAAGGAGTCACTTTACTGTATCAGTGTTTCAAATGAAGCAAATACCAATACAAAGCATCTTGGTCTGGGATTCCTTTAGCTTGGGTGATTTTCATGCTCTAGGGTGTTACACTGTAGTCTGAAGGTTGCCTAAGATTCATGCTAGCGGGTGAGTGAAGCTCAGCAAAGACATTGGTGAGTGTTCTCTTTTTGAGCTTTCCTCATCATTGACTTGTAAAGAACATTTTTTAAAAATCATGAAACAACAGGTAGCTCTAAAGCCAGTGATGCAGAGGCCTCTGCTTCCCCCAAAAATGCCCAAAAGCTGACCGTGTTTGTTCCATGGAGCTGCTCGGGAAACTGTTGAAGGAGTCCCACTGCAGGTTACAGTTACTGCATCCTAAGCAAAGGTATTGAGGTGGCAGTGCAGTGTCCCAGCTGCTCTCCAAAGAGCCACCTTAAGGGAGATACTTCCCCCACCAGCAAAGGGTTTGGAAAAGTATGGTCACCATGTGCCCTTACCTGCATCCACTCTGTCAAAGAACAGGCCAACATTCACCATTTTATTTTAAATGAAGCCTGGAAAGTTCATGTCTTTCTTTTGGAGAACAGTTGGACTTCATGATCTTAAAGGTCTTTTCCAATCCAGTTGATTCCACGATTCTATCATTCTGTGCAGTAATTTACAGGCTTGACCATTCAGCCAGAGAGTGACAGATGGGTACTCAAACCCATCTTTATCCTCTGTATTAAGTTACATCAGCATTTCCTGGACAAAGCCATGTGTTTTCCTAACTGGAAACCAGCAAGAGATGCATTGCTTCCTTCACTCACAGCAACTTCATCATTATTCAACGCCAGGTTGGACAGGGCTTTGAGCCCCTGTTCTACTGGAAGACGTCCCTGCTTGTGGCAGGTGTCCTTGTGGCAGGGCGGTTGGAACTAGACAAGCTTTAAGTTCCTTTCCAATGCAAACCACTCTGGGACTCTATGATCATGGACAGAGTATGTCATGGGATGATTGCTCCAAATGAGCTATATAGCTGTGGGCTCTCAGCCTCCAGTTCCGAAATGTTTCTGTGGCTTGATGAATGTATATGTGCATCTTTTGGGGGGCAGAAACCTGAAATCCAAGCATGGCTCTTTCCTAGGCTGTGGGTTCCTTTCTCCTGCTTCTTTCTAATTTAACAAATCCTGATTTCCTTCCTGCATAGGGGCCCAGACACCATAGGGATGGTATAGATCGTCTCCACCCCACCCTGCCTTTCAGTTCTAATTACTTAGGACACATTCGGAGATGAAAATTTTCATATAATTGGGCAAAAGAGGGAAAATTGTTATTGTGTGGTTATGAGCATATTGTTGCTGTTTGTGTCTTTGCAAAGAATCACAGAATCCCAAGGGTTGGAAGGGACCTCAAAAGATCATCTAGTCCAACCCCCTGCAAGAGCAGGGTAACCTAGAGTACATCACACAGGAACTTGTCCAGGCGGGCCTTGAATATCTCCAATGTAGGAGACTCCACAGCCCCCCTGGGCAACCTGTTCCAGTGTTCTGTCACTCTCACAGTAAAGAAGTTCTTCCTGATGTTAACGTGGAACCTCCTATGCTCCAGTTTACACCCATTGCCCCTTGTCCTACCACTGGATATCACTGAAAAAAGCCTAGCTCCATCATCCTGACACCCACCCTTTACATATTTGTAAACACTGATGAGGTCACCCCTCAGTCTCCTCCAAGCTAAAGGGACCCAGAAGTCACCACAGTTGGGTTTTCCAGGGAAACCATTCCGAGAGATTTTCTCAGAATGTGTCTGATAAATCACAGGGTCATGGCTAGGGAGATAGACCCAAGTCATTGATACACATTTTGCATTTAAGGTTTGAGAATGCTCGTGTCAATGAGGCCCTCAGCTTTCCACATTTGCTGGTTTGAGGCAGAAGCAAAGCTTTGTTAGTCTAGAATCTTTGAAATCGGGCTAAATGGTGCCACCGAATTCAAAGCCTCTAGATGAGAAGCGAGCTAAAAAAAGGGGGGTTTTAAATTATTGTTATTTCCATTTTGGATTTAGGTGCATTGACTCAAGTGAGATTTAGTTGCAGACATTAAAAAATGTTCTATTTGACTGATCCTTAAGTAGTTGTGAATGCTCCATTCCTGGCAGTGTTAAAAGCCAGGCTGTACAGAGCCTTGGGTGACATGGTTTAGTGGGAGGTGTCCCTGCCCATGCAGGGGGGTTGAAACTAGATGATTTTAAGGTCCTTTCTAACCCAAACCATTCTATGATTCTATAATTTAGCCCCTAGTTTCTATCCCACATACATATATATATGGAATAAGATACAGTATCTTATCTTTTCCTAATACTGAAAAAACATCTTAAGTTTTGAAGGTGACCCTTTGGTGAGGACACAGCAATAGCGTAAGATGAATTCACTTTCAAAAATCCCTTGCCTGAAGCTTTCCCAGACACATCCCTCTGCGTCCTTCACACTGAGCAGATAAAATGTGGATTTTGATACTGGAACAATTGGTTACTGTGCAAGAGGCTGTTCCCCAGAAGGACTAAACAGTGAGGAGTGGACTCAGGCCCAGTGTTATTATTAGTTGCATTCACCAAGCCAGCTATCAGTCAGAAAGTATTCAACTGCCAGCTGTGGGCCAAACCAGAACTGGGGTGAAGGAAGGTTTGGGAGTGTCATGAAGGCACTGCAGATGATCAGTAGCTGTTTTTAGACTGGGGCATGTGATATGTAATATTTCATTTGTTAATTGTCATGCTGGCTTAAACCCCAAACCTTGCATTTTCCCCAAGGAAAGAAGATGACATTAAATAATGAAAATCATCACTGAGGTCCAACTGAGCTGAAAATATCCATTAAAGCGATGATAAAAACTTCAGTGTTAAGTTCAGGGAACGCAAAGTGAAATATCTGCATTTGGCATGGCCTCACATATTCGCCTGTTTTAAAGGGCTCAGTGGAGGAAAAAAAAAGCTTCCAAACGAAAGTAGAAATTAAAGGCAGACACCATCTAAATTATCAGACGTTTCATTCTGCTAGTGCACGACTGAGTTCTTTAATACTTATTTAAGTCTTTCTGTCCATAAGGAGCATGATTTATAGGTTTTTCTGCTGATCAACAGAAGATAGGTATGGTTAAAGACTACAGCTACTTATGTACTGTGGTTCATGTTTTTGGCTCCAGCAAGGGCTTCTCAGCCCTTGGGATGTTGTTGGAATGGCAGACATCACAGTTTCTCTGCCCTATTTTCTAATTTAATTTTACTCTGAAGAATGGTTATCCTAAATTTGCACTTTTTTTCTGCTTATGGCTTAGCTCTCTCTTACTATAAGGACAGATATGAGTCAAATTTTTGTTCCAGAAGAAAGGTATGATACACCTTTCCAAAACATGCAATGAAGCAAAAGCCGGCATTCAGCTTCCATGGTGATTAGGAGGGCATAGAGCCCAAACAAAGCAGGATTCTAATGTGGTTTATGCACTTTTTAAAATTAAAAGCTGTATTTTGTGGCTCTCAAGTTCTGAAAATATGTCCTTGGGTATATCTGTGCAGTTCTTCTGACAGAACGGGATGTAAACTCTTTTCTTGCCCCTTCACCGGAAACCTTCATTTCTGGGCTCAGGTATTTGTCACAACAACATGTGAAGGGCTGGCATCCTGAGCGCAGTGAGATCATATACCCATTTCCTATTTGTGTCACTATCTACTGATCCTTTGCTGTAGGATTATCTACAGCTCCAAGCTTTATTCTGAGCTGGGCTAAAGGAGTTCACAGTATTTTGGAGAGAATGCTCATGTGTTGTCTTTTAATTTGCTTTTTTTGTTAGATATGTATGACAAGGGGTAATCAATGATGTGACAGTGGAAAAGTATAATATTCTGCAGATTATGAAAGTTTCTTGAACATATGATTTTATATTAATAGATGCAATTTTACTTCTGAAACTCACTGTAGATTAACTACACAAATTGTAGGATTTTATCTAGGGATTCTTAACTGTCCAAAATTCTTTTAAAACTCACTTCTATATTATCATTTGGCAGAGATACTTCTTGTATAATCCAACAAATATTGTAATCACTTTATTGCTATATAGATATGCTGAAGAAAGCGTGTGCTTAGCCTCACAATATTTAACACTTAGCCTTTATTAACATTAACTAGTAAAGGTCTCTAAATTTTACTTGGAAGACATCTCCAAAGCCAGTTACTAAATTAGAAGGTTATTCAGAAAAGATGCTCATAAAATGAATCATGGAATGGTTTGGGCTGGAAGGGTCCTTAAAGCTCATCCAGTTCCAACCCCCTCTTTGCCACAGGCAAGGACACTTTCCACTAAATCAGGTTGCTCCAAGCTCTGTCCAACCTGGCTTTGAACACTGCCAGGGATGGGACAGCCACAGCTTCTCTGGGCAACCTGTGCCAGTGTCTCACCACCCTCACAAAGACGAATTTTTTCCATAGATTTATTCAACAGAAACAGTGGGAAAACAAGGTAGATGTCCTGAAGAGATATCCTTAAAACAGATGTCTGAAAGAGACATCCTTTAAAAAAGACATCCTTGATCTTAAGGATGTCTTTTTAAAAAAATATCTTAAATATTTTCTCTATTGTCTGATTTATAGGTGGTAAAGAAACAGAGGAAGTGCAAGGTAGAAATAAAACCTAAACATATGTTTAAAACAGAATATATCATCAACATATAATTCAATATGTAAAGAGATGCATACAACCAAACATATAAATATATTTAGATATAAAAGGGAGCTTATAAGAAGATGGAGTGCACAGAGAAAAACCAAGGTGCAATGGTCACAGCTTGTGAAGAGAGTTCTCTCTGAATATATGGAACAAATTTTTGCCATGAGGATGGACAAGCACTGGAATAGGGCACCCAGAGGGGCTGTGGAATCTCAAAACTCAGCTGAAGAAGGCCCTCAGCAATCTGACCTCACTCTGAAGTTAGCTCTGCTTTGAGCAAGAAGTTAAACAGACAGTATTTCGAGGTCCTGTCCAAGATCAGTTACTCTATGATCTTCTGCTGGTGGGTTTATATGTGTATCAGAGATAAAGCAGTGATTGTGTACAGCTTAGGGCACAAGATGTAAAATCTAGGTATGAGGATGTAAAAACTTATGCAAAAAACAATTCACATTTCATCTTTGCATTCCACATGTCCTTGTAAAGCCATTTTTCTGAGGCCATACTAGAGCAAATTTGAACTCATATACATGTTGCAAACCTCTACTCTATGGTTAGAGTGCAATGAAAAGTGCTGCAAACCAGAAAGCCTGAACTGGCCTGGTATACATTAGTTTTTCAGTAATTTTCTGGTATAAATGATGGCAAACTGAAATCACCATTCTCCAAAAGAAGTGAATTATCTGCAGCTGACGAAATGGAATTTGAACTTCACCTTCAGAATGTGATATCCACAAAAGAGCACACTGGCTCTTGCACACTCCAAGAGAAATATTGTGTCCACCGCTGGCAGGCAGGAACTGATTGACTTGTGCTGGTCCAAATGGGGAGAGGAGGATACACATAATTTCTGGCATACCCTTCTCATTACTTTTTCTGTGTTCCTTTTTTTTTTTTCCTACAGAAAAAAAACCTTGAAATTAAACTCAAGAGATCTACAAAAGTTATTTTAGAGATGCTACCCCTTCTTTCCATTTGCTTGTCTGAGCTCTTAATGAAAACCTCCAGCTTTAATGACTTTTTTCTTCTCCAGCCAAAATGCTCATGGATACTGCTGGCAGTGTTGCATGAGCAAAGCCTGCACAAGCCTGTGAAAAACTAGGAGTTCGATTGTGTTTCACGGAGGAATGAGAGTTAGAAGGAAGACAGTCTTTTATCTCCTACTCAATATGTAAGAGAATTTAGATTTGCTTCCAGACACAGTCTCTTAATAACTACATTCATCCTCCATAAGACATTGGGTATGTTTGCTAAGACCTTTTTAAAAATTAGCCTAGTTTGAAATCTCTGTAGACAGAAGAATTCAAGATAGTGAATTCTCTGGCTTACACAGATGACAACTTTTAAAGAACATTGTAGCTTAACATTAAAACCAGACTGATCACTTCAATCATTTTATTTCTTCAAACTATAGAGGATTTTATAAGAGTTTGAGGGTTTTTTGTGCACTGTGGATGTGGCAGAGATACCTGGTGGCTAGGTAGTGTTTGAAGGGAAGCTCTGTGAGTGCCTAAAAGGTGCATTGGGCAATCTGTTTTGCGAGCTCATGGTTTTTATAGGATTGCCAAGTCATCCAGGTTGGCAGGGACCTGGGGAAGGCCCCTGTGCAACCTCTTGCTTAAAGCAGGATCAGAAGTAGTCCAGACCAGGTTGCTCAAAACCTTGTCCAAGGAAAGCAAGTCCACAACTTGGACCGGTGATTATTCATCCTCACAAGGAAAATTATTGTCTTCTATAGTATAGTTCCACCTGCTCAGTAATCTCCTCATAGGTATACGAAGGAGCTTTTATGCCTCCCTCAAATCCTCTTTTCCTGGTTTTTGCTAGGATAGAGTTAATTCTTTCTCTAGTAGCTGCTGCAGTGCTGTGTTTTGGCTTCAGTCTGAGAACAATGCTGATAACACATCGATGTTTCAGTCATTGCTCAGTAGCACTTACCCTGATCAAGGACTGTTCAGTCTCTCATGCTCTGCCAGTGAGGAGGGGTACAAGAAGCCATAAGAGCAGAGACAGGACCCCTGACCCAAACTAGACAAAGGGGTATTCCATGCCACAGCACCTCATGCCCGGTATATAAACTGGGGAGAGTCACCCAGAAGGGGCTGGTCACTGCTCGCGTCGGGCTGGGTATTGGTCAGCAGTACAAGTGAACACTTGTACTGTGCAGCACTTGGGGGTGTTTATTTATCTTTTTCCTCTCTCTATGTATTTCCTATTGTTATTAAATTTTAGTTTATTTCAATTATTAAACTGTTCTTATCTCAACCTGTGGGGTTTTTACCTTTTTTTTTCCCAGTTCTCTTCCTCATTGCACTGCAGATGGGGGGGAAGCGAGCAAGCTGCTGTGTGGTACTTAGTTATTGTCTGAGGTTAAACTACAACACTTCCCTTCCTCAGAGTGAAAAAGCTCAGGTCCCTCAGCCTTCCCTCACATAGTACTCCAGCCACCAAACATGGTGGCTCTTCATTGGTCTTGCTCCAGTTTTGGGAGACCCAAAACTGGGCACAATGTTCCATTATTGTTATTTATTATTTTTGACCACTTTTCAAAGAATTAATGAATAACATGTATTTAGACAATTTAAAGGAGGTAAAGATTATCTTGGAAATAAGGAGCTGGAAGCTGGACTGTGTATAAATTTATTTCTTTTTTAAGTTTATATGTAAAACTTGTCAGGATTACTCATTTCTTCCACTGAAAAGAAAGATACATCTCTTCTACTGCAGTGTAAAGACTTACATATTATTGCTGAAACTGGCCTTAGGAAAGATCGTGACTTCAGTGTAAAGGAGATGAGTTGCCCAGCTACAGGAATAAGGAGAACTCTCTTTTAAAATAAACGTTGGTATTGTTCATTTTAAGATCTTTCTCTGCTATGTGATGAAGTTAGGATACTTACAGATCACATCATATGGAACCCAATAAAGAATGGAAAGGTTCAATTACTTTATATTGCAAAAGCAGCAGTACTTTGGCTTTAATACAGCTAAAGTGTAGAAAGTAAGGTCTTTTACAGTCAGTGAAACCTCTGAGGAGCACAACACATGAAACTGAATTTTCAATGAACAGAACTCTAGTTCTATAAAATATTTTGATTTTTGTACAGTGTAATGAATCATCTCAGCACTGCTCAAGTACATTAATTTGGTTGTTGAGACTTTCAAATAGACTATGTAAAATACACCTCTTCTGAGCTATCCCCACAGCTAAAGCTGTTGCCCAGACTCTCATCATCTGGTATTTCAATCATTGCCACATCATCTTCTTGGGCCTTGACTAATGCTTTCTTTCTATGGTCATGTTTAATGAACACACTATTGCTCAGGCAGTTTTCCTAGTTCTTCACTTGGACAAATTCCCCCCTAGAATGCATGCAGTGTTCATTAGTGCCCCCCGTGCTGCATGACAGTACACACGCTGTGCCATGCCTATGGTGAATTCCTCTCTGTTGATTTCAGGAGGACTACAGGCACAAAGGCATACCACATCCTATGGAACTCATCCCAGTGCTTTTTCCTTGTCTGCTCAAGCCCACTCACTCTTTCCCTTGTGACCATAAACATATTCTGGGCTCTGCAGACTCTGATTTGGCTTCTGAGCCACTGGCACCATTCTTCTCAAGATTTTTAAGGACTGTTTCTTAATTATACCTCAAAATTACTTTCATTCTTCTTGATATATTGACCATCCTAAACAGCTACCTATGTGCTCAAATTCTTTTTCCACATTAGTTCTTGTTCTCTTCAGCTTTTGTTTCCTCTTATCATTCCTTCGGAAGCTCACCCAAAAGGGATGCTCTGGTGATCCTCACCCACTTTACAGCTGCCTGACAGGGGCTGACTGGTACTTCAATGTTCTCTTTTATCTCCTTCTACCCTCTACCTCTGGGTAGTCTTCCCTGAGAACACAAGTTCAGATACTATTTCTGTAATGGTGACTAATCATCTGAGACCTACCTGCAGATTTAAGAACCAAACTATATCTAATCTGTATCTAGAAAGAAGATTCTTTCCATGCAACCTATTTTAAAACATTAATTTTCCATCCACTGTACTGTCAAAACTGTGATCCAGATTCTTACTGCCAAATATCTTGCTTTTTGCAACATTATATTCTGTAAATTTAAATCCAATTTAGATTGCTGTCTGTCTAGCTTTGTGTTCTTAGCCATTAACTTTGATTGTAATAAATTTTCTTGTATACTTCCACTGATTCTTCCTCATAATAGGAAGCATAAGCTGCTTGGCTTCTCTTTGAAAGCTCTGCTTGCCTATCATACCTCATGCAGTATTAAGAGTTCACCTCCAATCACCATTTGATCCAGGATGCAGGTGTCCACCACTCAGACTCTGGATCTTCCATACAAGTGCTTTCATTCTGTCTCCTTAACAGTCCAACATGCCTAGAAAGATCTCTTGATAGATACTTTTAAAATAAACAAATAAGTATATTCCTTTAAAGTTGTCATAGTTGTATTTCCTACCAAAGGGCTGAAAATGCCACTCCAGCTCAGACGCCTGTCTGTTACAGACCAACAGTGTCTCACTGTCTGCAGATGTTCCCTGCTTGCTGTCCCTTGGTGTAAATCACATGAAACAGTCCCAAGGAAGTAGCTATGTCCTGTATTTATGTGTCGTGATAGGATGCTATCCCATGGCTAGCCATGCCAGGCATAACAGGGGCTGCCTGTGGGTGATCTAGCCTGGATGCTGAAATCCAAGCAGCTCCTGAGGCACTGCAGCTTCCTCCACAGAGCTGGCTTCTACCTGAGCTACTGCCTCCCCGATTGCACACAGGAAAATCTCAGTGCTGAGGCTTACTCCTGCTCTTAGAATCTAAGACTTGGAGATACCTTCCTTGTATCTACTTTTCCAGCTCTTGGAGCCCAGGGGGGAGAAGGGTGACAGGCTTCCTCCTTAAGAAATGGGGCAATGTCTGAGACCTGTTTCCCCTGAAACCCAGTATTACATATTGAGGGACTTAAGACAACATCAGTGTCAGCAGGGCACCTTTCTGAAAGTCCATTTGTATTTCTATGCATTTCAGACACATCCAGAAATGGCGCTGTGTTCATGGGGAGGTCTTGTTATCACTGTTTACAAAAGGACTCTAAGACACATCTCCAGGTAACTGTGGTAGACTCAAAGCCCCATGAGTATTGGTTTGTAGACCTGAAAACAGTAAAGGAGATAACTTCCTGGAGTACTCACAAAGCTGTGGTTAACCCCTCTGATTTCCCCTTCTTCTTGTAGTCTGATGTCTCTCTCCCTTGCACTGCAGCTTGGCGGGATCTCTAGGGTGGTTGTATGCTTTTTACTTCTGGTCAGAAAATTGTAACCATGTGCTCTAAAGATACTGCGTGCAAAAAGTGTCAGTCGCAGGTGCCTGTGGCGCACAACCTGTCACGTGAAGCTGGAGTGGATATGGGGACTACATGTCTTGGAGAGCTCCGGTTGCCAGTAAACATCCTCCACTAAAATAAATTATGGCCTCTGTTGCAACAAGATATATTGTAAAGTTTCACGGTGTAAGTAGATAGGGGAAGTAAAGACCACAAACCACATTTAGACATGCCTTTGTTTTTGCACTCTTTCCCATAGCATCCACTCCAAATCCACTCAGAGACCAGTGACACTGAGCTAGACTGACCGTGGCTGACCCAGTTCTTAGGTCTGTGTTAATTATTTGACAGGTCACATCTCTGAAATTCTTAGGTTATGACAACACTAAGAGGTACAGGTGCTCTGTGTAGCTCTGTGGGATCTCGTACACTGTAACCCCATAATGACAGTTATAATAAAGACTTGACATCCGAAGATGCTGTAATGTGACTTTACAAAATGTTTACATTTCATACTAGCGATTAAACCTGTACATCACTACTATTGTACAGTAAATAAGTGTAAAACAGGGCAGCCCAGGGGTTATTTATAGTGGTGTCTGAGAACTTGGGAAACTCAGGACTAAGTTTTGATGCTGTGTCATATATCCTTTTTTATTTCAGGGGAGTTATTTAGTGTCTTTGTAACTCAGTCTTCTCTCTGGAAACTGAGGGTACTGATGCTTCTGTGCTGCAGAGGGATATTATACTAATAAACATAGTCAAAATTTCTGGGGTCTCAGGATGGGATGGTAAGCACAATACAGTCAGACATCATTTCTCTGTGGTCACATTGTCTGGGCCACAGATGAAAAGCCAGCTGGGGTCTAACATGATTTATTAGCTCGGGCACAGTGCCATGTGAACACAGTTACGCTCCTTCTAGAGTCAGCTCTGTTCTGGAAAGCATACATCTGCTCTGGTGAGAACCTAGCTGGCTCCATCGCGAGGCAGCTCAGGTACTTTGGCAGCACATGCCCAGAATGAGAATTGTTAGTGGGTGGAAAGGAGCAGAAACACCCAGCTCAGAGCCAGTCTGGATCCAGCTGGGTTTATGAGACCTGCCAGCTGTGACAGACCCAAGCTGCCTTCCCAGCTTCCACACCTTCTCTGTGGTGTCCCAGATCTTCTGGGGCTCATTATGCTCAGCACTGCAAACAAGGAGCCATGGTTTGTTGATACCTGCAGTGCTGGGTTACAGGCTGTGAGCGAGGAGCAGAGAAATCAGATAGCTCTGTGGGATCAGTGTAAGAGATGCTGTGAGAATTAACAGGCCCTCCTTCGTCAGAGCTAAGTTCACCTGGAACCTCTTGAGTGGTCACTTGTTTCATCCTCTCTTATGTGCACTACTGGGGTTCCTGCTTTACTAGCTCCACAGTATCTTTGCCAAGTAGTGGTGTGGCTAAAAACAGCTAAAAAACCCTTGTACTTTAGGAATACAAGAGCCATGTTCCCAGGACAATGAAAGTGGCATTTCATTTGGAAAGTACGAGCTCAGATTCTAAGAAGCCAGAAAAAAAAGGAGGGGAAAATAAATGGATAAAGGTTTTAAAGCCAGGGATGAAAGAAGGAAACAGAGTTAATTACCAAACACTGCGGGAAGACAACTAAAATAAAAAAAGGAATAAAGAAAGCGTGAGAGCAGTGCTGAGGACCGGGTTTCCCGGGGCTATGAGCAGTGCAAGGAGGCGGCGAGGAGGCTTTGCGGGAGAGGGAGAAGCGCGCAGAGCGAGGCAAAGGTCTCAGCAGCTGCCGGGGCGGGGGGCGGGCGGGCGGACGTTAGGGCCCAGCGGAGGCAGGGTCGCGGGCGCGGCGGCGGCGGCGGGC
This sequence comes from Melopsittacus undulatus, assembly GCF_012275295.1. Lineage (NCBI taxonomy): Eukaryota > Metazoa > Chordata > Aves > Psittaciformes > Psittaculidae > Melopsittacus > Melopsittacus undulatus. The sequence goes on from NC_047527.1 coordinate 18,624,999, forward strand.
GGCGCTAGGGCCGGGCGGGGGAGGGTGGTCCCCGGCGGCAGCAGCGCTACCAATGGACCGCGGCCCCGCGGCCCCGGAGGAGCTGGAGCGGGGGGGGGGGGGGCGGTGCGGACACCGCCTGCATGCGGCCGCCGCCCGCCCCGCCGAGCCGAGCCCGCGGGGGGCTGCCCCGTGGCGCGGAGCCGGTGTCCGGGGCCGCGCCGCGGAAGGTCGGGTTGGGGGGGGAGCGGCTGCGCCCCGCCGTGCCCGCGACCTGAGCGCGTGTGGGCGGGGTGCGCCCTGCGCCGCGATAAATAGCGCTGTGCCGCGGCTGACAGCCCGGCCCGAGCGGCACCGCTGACCGCCGAGCGGGCGGTAGCTGCGCTCCGCGGGCGGTGTGCGTCCCGCGGCCGTGCTGCGTCTCGTTTTGTTTCTCGGGGATAGCCGGAGCAGGGGGCGGGCCGGCGGAGCCGGAGCCAGGCTCTTTTCCCTTCTCCCTGCCTGCGGCGCACGGGAGATGCTGGAAGCGGCTGCGAGTTTGCAGCGCCCGAGAAGTGCGGCAAGAGCCGTGTGAGCGCCTGCTGGTCCCCGCGGCTGGCGGACGCTCGTAGCCCTCGTACGGAATAGGTCCCCGCCGCCCCTCGTTGCTGCCGGAGCAGGCTGCCCACCCCGCAGCCCAGGATGCAGTTTCGCCTCTTCTCCTTTGCCCTGATCATACTGAACTGTATGGATTACGGCCACTGCCAAGCCGGCCGCTGGAGACGCAGCAAGAGAGGTGAGTAGCGCCGCCGCTCGCCCGGGACGCCCGCCCGGGGCAGTGGTGCCAGGGGGGCACCGGGACTGCGTGTGCCCGTCCCCTCCTTCCGTGCAGGGGCAGCACCGGCAGGTGAGCTGTGTCCGCTCCGCGCAGGCACGGCGAGCGGGGGCGCGGGGCTGTACAGGCATAGGGACCCTTCCGCGGGGCTCCTGCCCGCCCTCCCGCTGGGAGGCCGGAGTGGGCAGAGCGGCGTGGCCCCTTTCCCGATGGGAAGGCTGCTCCGCGGGCGCTGCCGGGGTCGCCGAGCGGTGTGTGCAGTCCCCCGCCACTCCAACCCTTTCGGACGTGTAGTCCTTCTCCCTCGGGGCTGCCAGAGCCGGGATATCTCCGGGAGCTGCCGGCCCCTCGGCCGCCGTGAGCCGTGGAAGCGGCCGGTCCCGCCGTCGTAGCTCACGGCGGCTTGAGGCTCGCTGTTCGCCTGCGCCCCTCGTGTGCCCATGCGGCTGGCTTTGAAGAGCATCCCGTGCAGCACCCTTGGGGTGACCGTGTTTCCGAGGCAGGAAGGCGGGTTCTCCCCTGCCCGCCCGGTCCCAGTCCCGACCCCGCCGCTCCCGCTGTTCTCGGCGGCTCAGCTCGGGTTTGCCGCTAAGGCGCAGCGAACCGCGCCTCTCCCAGCGCCAAGGGCTGCCTGTGCCGCCAACTTTGGCTAAAGCGGGAAGATCCATTTGAATTAAAAAGAGAAACGGTGCGTTAGAGTTTAATCTGTTTTTCCTAAAATGCTGGTGTCGGGATTACTGGAGTTCAGGAGTCGGAGCGGTGAGATGTGCCAGTACAGCACCCATGTGGACGAAAAGGTTACTGCAGCTCTCCCAGCTGACAGGGCCGTCTGGTGGGCTTTTCTGCTTCTTTCCTTTTTTCCTTCTCTTTTCTTTTCTTTTTTTTTTCCTTTCCCCCCTCCCTCCTGTTTTTGGGCTTACACCTTCAGTATGAATATCTTTATCATCCAAATATTTTGCTAGCCCCTTTCCTATTATTTTCTCCTCCATGTCTTCCCATTTCTAAAGTTAGTTGAGGTTATCAGGTGTCTCAGCTGCTGAGAAGTTCCTGTTTCTGAAAGAACTGGACTTCTGGTGAAGTTATTTGGAAGGGGAAGAAGCAAATATCTCCTGTATTAAGCTGGTACATATAGAACTAAAAGTGTGAAAGGGCAATGGTTTGCACTTTTATGCAGATGGAGTACGTACAAATAAAATTGCAAAGCAGTTTAATTTTGGTGTTTTTTCAACAGATGGTTTCCGGAATTTAATTTTTGTGTGTGGCTAGAACTCTAGCAGTCCTTTAAAGTGACCAGACTATCTGTGCTAACAAAGGGTATACTGTGTCTTTAATTAAATGTGGAACTACTTAGAGTGCTGGCTAGACTGCGGAGGGTGATAGTGGTATTTCTGCTTTACAACAGAGCTTAAGGATTGCATTGTGAGAGTACTGAAATGAATAGACATCCAACTTTAGTTGTGTGAATTGTCCTCCTACAAAAACTTAAGCTGGTTTTAATTGATCTCATGTTCGCTGATTGATCTTAGGCCGATTGTTGCGCTTGTTGAACAGTTGGCTTTTCCAAAGGAGATTGATTTAAATTGGGTTTTAGTTTCGTTATTGGATAAATACCATCAGTATTGACAGTTGACTTACTGGCGCTGTTTTATGCTATCACCTAAGGATTCTGTTTTGCGCTTTGAAGAATGCAGTCTTTTTCAGCTAATAAGTCTAAAGAAGTAAGCATAGCCAGTTCTGAGCACTGAAAGCAAACCCTAAGAATGTATTCAAATTATAATACACGTTTGCTATGACACATGCAGTCTGAAATAATGCTTTCGTACAGGACCCAAAATTCCAATAATTTCACAATTTTTCCATATCCCATCTGCAAATAATCAGGCATTCACTGTGGGGTACTGGCAGTTAAAATTTCTCTGGCATTCTGTTTTTGTCTGTTACATGATCTCAGATGCTCCATAATATCATTTTCTTAATGAAATAAAACTTTTGGCATAGAGCAAGTCTCCTGTGAGGTAGAAATCAATTGTATTCAGTGGAACTGTGAGCAAATACCATGTGTAGCTGACTTCTTTAAGCATCTAAATGTACAGTAAGCTTCAAGTATATATGCATGTATTGGAGTTTGAGTGGATTTGTATGTGATGTAGGATATTCTAGTGAACAAGAATCTAGTAAATGTGAGGTGATGTTCCCAGTCATCTTCAACCCGTTCCCAAACCAAGGCATGCAACTTTGCAGTAGAAGCGGAATGAAAAATTGAGGTTTAGAGTGTGGTTTCTACCTGGCATTGATTTGTGTTTTGTTAGTCAATGTTATTTCATTAAACATTATTTGGTAAATGCATTATAATCAACAGATTCTAACTCCACTGCTGCTTTTAGTTACTTTTGCAACTCATTACAATATTGCTATGCCTAGCTGACTCAGAACCTTGATTCCCTTGAAACACGCCAGCAAACTCTCCCTCTGCAAGTCTCTGTCCTGAGGAGGTAATTATAATTATTTGCTTTTCCTGCAGAACCTATTCTAAAATGGATCTAAGGGTTACTTACATAGCTTGAATGTCAGTGGTGTAATCTCACACCTGATATCAAAGCACCTCCTTTCTCTTTCTTGTCCAATTGTACAACTTTATTTTTTAATTTCTCGTGGATACCTACTCAATTTTTCATTTCAATTAAAATTTCCTTCAGATTTCTCTTTAGCAATCGGTATAACATGGAAAAGTACATAGGGTTCACTGTAAATAGCTGTCAAAATTTAGATGTTAACAGAATTCCCTGGGGATAAAAAAGTCAATGTGACAACAGTGCCTGGATTGATGGGAAGATTCAACTGTAGTACTTCCAGTGAGACTATGGGGTTGATGAAACCAGCTCTGGAATAATGAGAGATCTGAATGGAACGCATTAACACTGAGAAATTGGAAGTTACCTATATCGAAGAACTCAAAGAAAAACTGTGCGTATTGAATACTTGTCTTCCTATTTAGCTCATGTTCAAGGAGTGTCATAAGGGTGCATACTTGTCTTCTGGATGCTATTCTAAGGTTCTATGCTCTCACTCAGTATTAGATGTACCTAAAGAAAGGGGTACTATCTCTTGCAATGGGTGAATAGTATGTGACAGTGGCCATGGCAAAATATCCACAGGTGAAAATAGCGGGAATACCTGGGGAAGTTTTACCCAGGTGTTTTTCGGAGCTCTGTGTATGGCACTCCTAGCAGTATATACATGTATGGAGGAACATGTTAGCTGGAATCAAAATTATGTAAATGAAATCTGTATCACCTTTATGTAAGATGGAAAACTTGACCACAAACCAGTTATTAATATTATATATAGGCTGTTACACGGATTTTCAGCTAGGAAAAAAAACTGTTCAGATATTGGGAACTGATTTACCTTTTCTGACTAGATACTTAATGAGATGATGAGAATCTTAGAAACTGTCTCTGTTGGATTGTGCAGCCAGGCCTTTGGAAATACTGATGATTTGAGCACTGGGAAAAAGGAATCTATGTTGGAAGTACTCAACTGGAGTAAACATCACATCTGCTTTTATAGCAACTGTATTACCTCCAAAAGAGTAATTTGCAATCTCAAAACCCCCAAACCTAACATCATAAGACAAAGAATATTTTTGAATTGTCCAACAGTGTTCAAATATTTTACCTATTCTTTTTCCCTTTGAACTTGAAACATGTTTTACATTTGGAGGATAGTTAACTTTTTGTCCGTGGGTTAAGCCTTAAGATCTTATGAGGAAGCTGTACTTTGAGATATCTGTTTTCCTCAGGTATTACATTAAATACTTGTAACAGATTTTGTAAAAGTACAGACATATTAACACTTCCTGGAGTAATTTCCCAGGTACTTGTGATGAGTAGTAAGGCTTTGGAGGGTAGCTTCTGTACCTCAGCCCTTTACTACTTAGGGTAGGTAGTAATTAAGCATTCTTTACATCTACATGATTACTACAGCAGCAAGAATATGGTAACACTGTAACCACTGAAAAGTAAAAGCTTTTAAACTTTTTGGCTACACCCCATGATCTGTTAAGTCTGAGAAAGTTTCTTACATTGAAATGCTAGCAGAAATCAGAACTTGTGTGTCAATGACTGAGCACCAAACTAGGTAATGGTGCAGTTACTAAGAACAGTCAATGCTCAAGTGGATTGTGAAGGTTTGTAAAAGAGATGATCAAAACACCAAGAGCAGGATTCACCATGAAAACAGACACCTGAGGTTAGGGGCTTGGTTCAGTTTCCTGAAGTAGGTTTCTAGTTCTGCTTGTGATATTTAAAACACAACCTTCTGGGCTTGGCATGTATGTGATCCTGAGCAAGTGGCATTCAGGCAGGGTACCCTGGAGCAACTTGTATGCACCTGACAGGTGTCTCAAGGAGGCCTGTTATAGTAGAAACTAAAAGTTGGGAGTGTGTGCTGGCACAGTGTTGCTGTGTGTATGCTTTCCCTTGCCTGTATCCATCCTTACAGCCTCCATTCTGCGCCACTTAGGGTCAAGATGCTGGACTCGGTGGCTGTAGACCTTGAAGTCTATGCTTATGGAATCATAGAACGGTTTGGGTTGGAAAGGACCTTAAGATGGTCTAATTCCAACACCCCTGCCACATGCTTATATGCTTTTTGTTTTAAAAACTGCAGCATGATTTACATTGTGATGAAGAATTTGGCTGAAATCTGTTACTAGAGCAGCTTAAAATGCATGACATATACCAAAAGTGAGTTTGTACACTAATGTAAGGAAGCTAAGATCCTAACAGCAAGAACGCAGTTTCTCACTTCAATGTGTCATTTACAATACACAGGCCAGCATACAGCATAATTACTATGACAAAGTGTGTTTGCATGGTAGTGTTTAGATAAGCTGCTTTTAATGAAAAATATGCTATTTAAAAGCTAGAAAGTGGAAGAGGTGTTGATTATCAAAACTCAAGGCATAAAGAAATAAAAAATGGTCTTTCTGTAAGATGTATTTTGGTTTGTTTTGTGTTTTTTTTTTTTTTTTTTAATTTCTCTTGCTATTTCTGCCAAGAGTCTGACTATCCTATGGAGGTCTGCATTTAATTTCTGATCACTTAGCCATTTTCCAGTACCCAAAACCCTTAGCTAACCATGCATTAAAGGGGACTGTCAGTTAAACCTGCAGACCATCAAAGGCTGCAGGCTTTTCTCCCAGCACTTTACATCAAACTCTGAAGCATACAGCTGACCATAAAATTCCTTTCCAAAAATGAATCCTTGATTATAAACTCCAGAGGTGGGATTCCTGTAATTATTTGCAATATGAATATGTTTTCTTTAATACTTGATATAATGCTAGTTGGTACAGTCCATGGAGCTGTTGGTACATTTTAACTCATCGTATAATTGGTGCTTGCTTTTGATAAGATAAAGCATACCGCAAACTCAGTAAGATGACTTGACTACCTCTATCTATAACTGAAGATGTGTACACCTGAACTACACTTTACTGTTAGCCCCTGTAATAAACTGAAATGAGCCCCAAATGTGAAGGGAATCACCACATCCAATCTTATGACCTATATTAAAATTGTGTGTTGGTGCAGCTGTTTAACAGATAAGGTCCCTGAAAGTGATACTTTCTCTTGTATTAGGGATTCATTTAGCTTCAGGTATTTTGTAAGGACTAAATTAGATTCCTCAGACATGCCTTCTCTTTTTCTTTTCACCTTAAAGTTTTGTTTTGTCACAGTTGGAGAACTTTCTGTATTTGTCTAGGCTCCAAGTGTTTGCTAATCCTTGAAGTCATGGAGCATGACTTCATATGTGTTGGCTGTTGATAATGCACAAATGCAACAGCTTGATCCTTTCATCATGGGCTCTTTTAGACACCAAAATTAGGGGCTGCCATGGTTTTCATACTCATTGTAGTACTCGTTTAGCAGATGCAGTGCTTTGGAAAGCATCAGTCGCATGCTGCAAAGCCACTTGGTGCATGCAGAGTAAGTCTTGTCACTTTTTTGGGACAGTAGTGTTGAGTTTAAAGCCTATTCCCAAGTAATTTTAGGTGCAGAGCATGGAATAGACTTCTAGTATGACTTTTTGATATCTGGATTCTGACTAAAACATCTTGGGAAGTGAAGTATCAAGGGGACCTTGTCTCTGAGCTCTGGCAGGCAGATGAAGAGTTTGGATCATACAGCTGTTTCACCTATCTACATGATGGATTTGTCCAGCTAGATCCATACATAAAGGCCACTTGCTGACCAGGGTTTAGCATTACACTTGTTGAAGTGTGTGTATTTGTGGTCAATAGTGTAGTTTGTAAACCTGACTTGAAACCTGCCTGCATCACTTCATTCTCTGGTTCTTCCAGCTCTCACAGGGTTTAACATGAGATGCACTGCCCTGTTCATCTTCACTAATGCCTTTTCAAGACTCTGAGGAGAAATGAAATCAAAAGGGATTGCCCCTCCGGTGTGTGCCCCCAAAAGCAGAAAATTATGTAACACGATGTCAAACACAGGAGAAGCAAGAGTGAAAGAATGAGTCTGTCAGACATTCTAATGTCACTCTTGCAGTGCAGTTTCTGCATTGAGGTGGTAGGAGGAGAAATTCCATGGAGTTGGTGTTTGTATGTAATCCTATTTCAAAATACTTAATTGATGTGAATATCGATGTTCTGAACATGGGCTGGAGATGAGAACTGTAACTCGCCTAAAATGGTGGCATATCAGAATACTTTCCTCTGTATATAATCCTCTGAGACTGCAAGGGTTTAAGACCATAACTGTATCTCTTTATTTGACATTGCTCCATTTTAGCACCCTGATTAACACATCTCTGACCTTTATCTATCAAACTGTGCATCATGGAGCAGGTGCTAGCATTTTCTGGATGTGTGCAGGTCACCCTGTTTCATCCTTGTGTTTGTACATAAATATTCTTGAATGCAATGCTCCAATTAATTTATATAGCTTTGCTTTAATCTTATTCTATTTTGATGCAACTGCTTATTGCTTAAACGCAAAGTTGTTACTTAAAATTTATTTTTAGGTAGTAGCGTGCAGAAGATTGGTGATTAAATTTTCTGACCTTTCTTCTTGTTTATGGAATTGAATGTACAAACTGAAGAGCAAAAAGAAAAAAAAAGGATTAAAACTGTAGTTAAAATTTCTTTTATTTTTTAGGGAAAGCAGAAAAATGAGTAGCGTTTGAGGTACCTTGCTTGTGTGATCAAGGGAAGGTTTTCAAGATTCCATCTGTTAAGATCTGGTGAGCAGTGCAAAAAAGGTTAATGCTCTTTGTTTCATTGTAATAGGAGAAATATCTTTTGATAGTGGGCAGTTTGCAGATCTTGGCATCCAGTAATTAAGCAGTTATGTATTTCCTTTTGAAATGCAAATTTAAGTAGAGCCAAGTACTTGATGTATCTGTAAGACTTTGTCCTTGTATGAGAGAATGGAATTTATGCTATCTGCTTTCATTCCTTTCTTTTGTTTTTATGGGATGTTTGCATGACTGTAACAAGGCAAGTGTAAGTAATTACAGGTAATATTTAGAAGAGGCATGCAGCTCTGTAATTACATTTCAAAATAAACACTTCTAATTGAATTATGAATGTTATTTGATGAGGGTAATAGCAAATCTCATGTATGGTTAACATAGATCCAGAACATTATAAAAATCTTTCTAGCATGATTTTCTGTTAAAAAAAAAACAAACAGAAAAAAACCTAGTTTTTGCTCTCTAGGATTTAAAAAATGTAAATCTGAAAATAATCCAGAACATATGGTTTAGGGAGTATGAGTCTCAAATTTACCTCACAGAAACTTTTGCCTTTTTTTTGAGAATTGTCAAGATTTTCTCCATCTTGATGAAAACCAGACCCAAACATAAATGTAGTGAGGCGGAGGAAGGGGCCTAAAAGATAAATAGTGTTTGTGATGTTGGCTTTTAGGTACAGCCTAAATTGGTGCTTTTTTAATCAGTGGGCAGTTGCATGAACACTAACTCCCAAGGAGGCCTTGTGCAGCAATGATGACAAAGTTTGTGCCTTCTTATATACTGGGAGAGACTTGTACTCTCTTACACTGCAAAGGGACAGCAGTATTTCTGTTAGGGTGTTACAGTGGTGCAACAAAATAAAAACTTCCTGAAGAGATATTACTTTCTTTTTCAGGTTGAAATGCTGGCTGAAATATGTTACACACAAACAAATACTCTGTACTAATGTACGGTCTCTTCAGCCGTATGGTTGCCACCTTTGAAATACCAAAAAGCCCCCAAACTAGCCACATCAAGCCGTATCAGACACATGGCTGTTGTGCATGCACAGATTAATCTGCACATGTATAGCAGCGCTGACAACACCCACTGTATCCACACTGAAATGTGCTGGGCAACTTGGGAACCACTGAAACAGCAACTGTGCTTGGCAAAGATGGGTGTTAGTTGCTTCTTTCTTGGATTACTCAATTAAAAAAAAAATGGAAGTTGATATGATATGTTTTGATTTTAAAACTACCAACTTCCCAAGAGATTCCACTCCAAGCATGTAGCTACAGCTCATTAGAATGGGAGTTAAAGCTTCATCATCTTTCACTTTATCTATATTGAGGTGGTACTTAAGAATCCAAACTGAGGTGAGGTCCAGTAATGCTGGCCCTGCTTAGACAATAACATTTGAATTAAGGTTGCCAGAGCAGAATCTGTCCCAGATTACCCTCCACTATCAGAAATGTTCTTGGCCTTTCATTAGAGCTGGTTCAGGGCTGGTTTAGGTCTCACTTTACACAGTGCGAGCCAATAACATGGTGGCTATTGTAGCCCATCAAGGGGTGAGAGAGTAAGTCTTATATGTTTTATTTCTGAATAAAATTAGCTTACATCATCAGCCATTACTGTCAAAGTGAAGTCCAGAAAAGAGAGGACAACCTGATGTAACTTCCTGAGAGAAAGCAGGAATGTAAAAACCACCTCACTCTTCAGAAAAGCAGACTTTGTTTAGGGATCTTCCTTAAAGAATCCCATGGGTTACAGCTCTGGAGAGGTGTCTGAGAAAGATGGTTGATTTTCAAGGATTACAGTGTGGTGAGGCCCTCAGTGACATGGTTTAGTGGTGGACTTGGCAGTCCTCGGGTAATGGTTGGACCTGATGACCTTTAAGGTCTTTTCCAACCTAGCTGATGCTATGATTCTATGACATGGATTCATTTTTGACACTGCAAGAGTAATTGTGTCTTGACAGGATCACTGCAGTGCACCCAAGGTGTGTTAGGTTGTGTTCACAGCACAACACCACAGCAGCTACTTGTTTTTAGCTTGCTCAGACCTATTGTTAAATAGTGTAAAATACTTACAAATATGCAATGCTTCACTCTTGCAAGGGATCTAAACCAAAAGAGCGCTTCATCCTCATTGAATTATATGCTTTAATACTTTCATTAAGAGCATTCTCAGGAGGTGGTTTTACTTCTAAATTTAATGTCCCCTCCTCTCCAAAATAGCCAGTCTTCTCTCCCCTGCTTTGTTGAATGGTCACTTGTGAGGAAAGCTGTTTTTCTGAGGAACATCAGAGGGAAGGCACATTTTGGAGTAGGACAGTTTTGTTCCTTTGCTGTTGTGGTCTACTGCTGTAGCTACAGCTGATGACAGGGCATTTCTTCAACTTATGCACCTTGCTTTGGCCATCAAAAATATAGCTGGCCTGTATGAGTCCTTGGTGATTTTATGATCTTCTGTAAATATTCATTGCACATGGGATGATCACCTGTTTTGTGTTGGTGTTGTCTTCCTGTCATGGTTCAGCGCAGGGAAGTCTGCCCTCCTGGTGAGAGGGTACCTTTGAGAAGTTTGAGGGATTGCTTGCATTACTACTCTTTCCGCATGTAAAACTTTTGCTTATACATATCTGTGCCAATGGCAATGGTAGTAGAGAATAAATCCTTCTTTTTGTGTAAATGCTAAGTGGCGTGTGTGTGAAATTTCAGTGTCAAGTGTTAATATGGCTGTATGGGAGTTAATTATGGAAGCGTGTAATTGAAATGGAAGCTAAAGCACCTGTCTCAAAGCACCAGCTGTGTTTCTCACAGCACTACTGCAGTATAGTAGAGTTCAGAGGCTGCACTTTAGCTAATGAAACTTCAGAATTGCAAGTGCTTACCATAACTTTTATTCAGCCCCAGATTTTGCTGAACTTCATCTTTTGTCTTTGGCCTTCAGAGTTGTTTGGGGTTATTTCTGGAGGGGAGAATTGAGCTTTAGGAAACACTTGCAGTTGTAGTTGGGAAGTAAAATGAGAAATATCCCCAACATCTTTGTAGTGTTTGAAGTAATATTTTTCTATAAAGCTAACTTTGATTTGAGTTTACTGTGTTATGTTTGTGAGGGTTTGTTGTTTTTCTTTTTTTTTAAATAGGTTGTTGTAGAAACTGAAAACTAAGAACTGCTTGAATACAGTATGTGTGCTGTGAAACTGAGAAGCGAATCCTCTTCAAACTCTATTTAGGTGAACAGAGCCTGCAGGCCACCTAGTGCTACACAGTGTGTATGTCTACTGCTTACAGATGTGTACTTGTAAAAATACTTTTGAAGGTTTCAGGTGAGCAAAACTGCCTCAGGGTAGAAGAGGAAGAGGAGGCACAGAATAATCTGGTGATTAAGAGTTTGGGATGAAGTTGGGTATTTGATCTCCAGTTTTGACTCACTTGTCCGTGTTAACTGGGTTATGTATCACCTCTGTGTTGAGAGCATGTACTAGCACACACACAAAAAGGGTATTTCTTTCATTTCAGATAGCAGACTTCAGCCTCATCTGTAACTCTGTCAGCAAGAAGCTAACAGTTTAACTGTTATGTTCCCGTGTTTGTTCTGCACATGCTCTTTTGCATAGTCTCTGTAACCCAATAGAGACATTTCTATACTGTGTCAAAGAGAATATAGTTTTACTCTACTTTGGGTACAGGAAGAGGAGGATGTTGTCTGTTCTGCTAAAAATGTCTTGTTACTTGCATCTTTTGCCAGCAGTATTCTGGAAAGCACCCCCCACCCCATGCAGGGGGACCTCAACAAGCTGAAGAAATTGAAATAAACCTCATGAAGTTCAAAAAGAAGGTCAAAGTCCTGCACCCACGAACAGAACAACCCCATGCATCAGTATGTGCTGGGGACCACGCATCTCGGAAGGGTCCCGAGAGTTGTGGTGGATGCTCTGTTGAACATGAGCCAGCAATGTGCCCTTGCTGCAGTGAAGGCTACTGATGCTCTGGGTTGCCAGCAAGTGGTACTTCCCCTCTAGTCAGCACTGAGGAAGCCACACCTGGTGTAATGTTTCTATCTCTGGGCTCCACAATACAGATAAATGGACATACTGGGGAGAGTTCAGCAAAGGGTCAAACAGATAACTCAGGGACTAGAGCATCTCTCCTGTCAGAAAAGGTGGAAAGATGGGAATGTTCAGCATGGAGAAGACTCAAGGGGGATCTCATTAATGTAGCTGAAGAAAGGGTGCAAAGAAGACAAAGCCAGGCTCTTTCCAGTGGTGTGCAGTGACAGGAAAAGAAGCGGTGGCCACAGACTGGGCCACAGGAGGTTCCCTCTGAACATCAGGAAATACTTTTTTACTGTGAGGGTGACCAAGCACTGGCATAGGTTGCCATGGAGGTTGTAGAGTCCCTCTCCTTGGAGATACTTAAAAGCTATCCAGACTTGGTTCTGGGCAACTGCATCTAGGTGTCAGTGCTTGAACAGGGTGATTTGACCAAATGACCTCCAGAGGTCCCTTCCAACCTCAGCCATGCTATAAAAGGTGGTTAGGAAATGTAGCAGGTGCCTAGCTTGTGTCTTGGTTGGCTTTTAGTAATAGTCAGCTGTGGAGAGGAAACATGGAGATTCCATTCCCTTTAGGAATCCTTGGAATACGTGGCTGAATCATGTGCGGTTGCCATCACCCTAAATTTGTTGGAGTACTGAGATCAACCCAGAGAAGCTTTCTGGTATTTAGCAGTGACACAGAACTGCCCAGCTCTGTCACTTCCCTTCAACAAGACTCCCAGTCTAGTAGAAGTCTTGCAATTGCATCTGCTCCACCTCTTACTTCCCTTCTCTCCTTTATACTTCCATGCAAAAACTACTGATGATGCACAGTGGAAATGAAAGGTGAAATCAAAGGGAAGACAAAAAACTATGTTTGTCTGGGTGATCTGATCCATTTAAAGTTACTGTAAAAACAGGACTCTGCATTGCACCACTTTTACATCCTATGAGTTTCTTGCTCCCCCATTTCTTTTTTTTTTTTTTTTTTTTTTAATTTCCAAATACCAAGGAGTGCTTTGTGAATGTAATGATTAAGATACTGGATACAAGTCTGGTCTCACTCATTTTGCTGTAAATCTGGGGCCAATGTCAATCTGTCTCAGGCATAGTGTATATTTCTGAAGTGGTGCTTGCTCTGGTACATCGTTGTCTCATGCAATATTACTATCAGATCATACAGAAAGTCTCAAAGTCAGGCACTTCTCTAATTTTTAAGAGCTATAGTTCACTTTGCTAATGCTGTATTGAGAACTCTTTTACATTACTTTTAGTTCTTTCCATCAGGCTCCTGGAAAAAGTCTTGGCACTTCCAACTTTTATTTCAGTTATTGTAACATTAGTAATGGCATCAGTGTGTAGGGTTTTTTCAGCTTTTGGAAAAGGGTTGAAATGTGACTCTATTAAACTTGAATCTGAAGACAGACTTGGTTTCATATTGTTTTCTCTTAATAGCTTTCCAAGCAGCCACTAAGTGAAACTACTGCATATTGAGCCTGGTGTAATATGAGGCTCATTGGGTAAAATAACATTAGTCTGTGCTACTTAAACACACACTCTGGAAGGCTTAAGGAGGAGAGGAAGGAAAATATTTGAAGAGATCAACTGAATGTGGTCAAATTCAAGTAATGTCACCTGAGAAGGATTAGAATTTGCCAAAGCTTGACCTGAATGAAGACCTCCATTTAGGGCTTGTGTTCCTACCAGTTCAGCTGCAGTAGTTTTTCCATGCAGTTTTCTCCTAGCAGTTGTATAGTGAAAAAGTCCAGTGATTTACTTGGCTTCTGTGTCTCAGCTGCAGTAAAGTGGTGTTTTTTCTTTAAAAAGAAAAAAAAAATCAAATCCCAGTTTAACATTCCTTCTCCTTATTAGCTGCAGCTGGCTTTTGCTAATTACCAAAGTCTTAACATTTTTTTTTCATCTACATCTTGTTACTTTTATCCTTGCTGGGATCTCAGTGTATGTACTCTAGCTGATAAACAGCTACACGTGTAGTTCATATCCTTAAATGCGGACAACTTCAAAAAGTGCATGCATTGACACTTCAAAATCCAGGATAAGAGTCAGTGGAATGGTTATTAGCAATGGTACTTCCTCCACTATTGTCTTTGTTTTCTGATTGTGTGGGGTTAGCAAACCCAACAATCTCATATCCTTACTAACGTGCCTACTGTGATGTTGTTTTTGAAAGTAATTTTTTCTTCTGTTTGTGATTGAGTTTTGGAGGGCCCAGGATACTTCCCGTGCACCTCTCTGAAGTGAGAGATATCTCTTACAGGTGTAGAAGTCTAGTCTCTGGGATTATAAAGTCCTGAGTTCTTCCACAAGGCAAAAGATTGCTCACCACCTGCTGACCAATTCCCAGCCCCTTCCACGCAGCAATCTGTCCTTTCCGGGTAACTCCCCCCACCTTATATACTGGGCACGATGTGCTGTTGTATGGAACATCCCTTTGGCTACTTTGGGCCAGGTGTCCTGTCTCTGCTCCCTCCTAGCTTCTTGTGCCCCTCCTCACTGGCAGAGCATGAGACTGAAAAAGTCCTTGATTGGAGTAAGCATTATTTAGCAACAACTAAAACATTGGTGTGTTATCAGCACTGTTCTCAGACTAAAGCTGAAACACAGCACTGCACCAGCTGCTAGGGAAAAAAATGGACTCTATCCCAGCCAAAACCAGGACACAGAGGAACTGCTTCATCTCATGCTTCTATGTTTAGACTTGATTATCTTAGAGTGAGAGTACTCTTAATGTGGAGATGAATTTGCTTTATTACCAAGAGGTTTCTTGGACCTTTCTCGAAAGCATTATTGACTGCTGCTGGAGTGAGCAATGCCTTTAGTTAGTATATCCATTTCCATGTGAAATTTTCATTACAAATTTTCTGTTTCTACAGAAAATGGTAATTGATTCTAGATCTTTTTGAGGCTCAGCCTAGCACGTGTCTTTCTGGGATTGGTTAATCTTAAAAATACCCAGAGTTGAGCCTGGCAGATATGAAAAAAAGCACACAATGAAATGCCATGCTATGAAAGAGACTTATTTTGAAATTATTTAACGTCAGAACTACTTGGTGTTATCCTTCTTTTGCATTTACATCTCACAGTGCTAACTTATGAGATTGTGACTGAGAGTTAACCATTTTGTTTGGTCACAAGCATAGTTGACTTGTTTTTCATCATTGCTCATTACTGTGTTAATTCATTTCTTGAATTTCGTCATTCA
The DNA here is from genome assembly GCF_012275295.1 of Melopsittacus undulatus. Taxonomy (NCBI): domain Eukaryota; kingdom Metazoa; phylum Chordata; class Aves; order Psittaciformes; family Psittaculidae; genus Melopsittacus; species Melopsittacus undulatus. Next base: position 18,640,319 of record NC_047527.1, read on the forward strand.
TGCTTAGCTTGTAACAGAAACACTATCTCCTCTCTCCGTATAGTAACCATGTAGAGATCCCCATGATATTCTACTGCATGGAATAATATCTCTTTTGTTTACATATGTTGAGCTAAGGAGGAATATGATTAGCTGAATGCTCTTGATAGTATTCGAGTACATCCTAGAGCTTTGCATTTGCTGTTTGATGTTTCATTTTACTGCTTTACTTAAATGCTCTGCAGGGATTGTGGTTTTGTGGTGAGAGCATGAAATTTGAATCCAAGGTGCCTGGTTCTCTTACCAGCAGAGCTGGTCAGTATGTTTAAAACCAGATTCCTCTACCCCCCCCCATCCCCATAATGGATTCCTGCATTTGTGTCTGCAAAGTAGGTTTTCCTCTCCCTTTTTCTTATAAATCTTGAGCACTCATAGCTTAAGAAGTCACTGTAAATCTTTCTTTTGCTTCTGCATTATGACAGTGCAATTTTAATTGTATCAGTGACTTGCATGCTTAAGAGGTCCTAGTGTGTTGATCTCTAGGCATGTATATAGTTATTATGAAGGATAATAAGCACATCAGTAAGCTTCCTGCCTCTGAGTTTATTGACAGGGTACACACCTTCATGCAGAACATTACATCCATGACAGTGATCTAAGAGACTTAGAAGATACTGGCACTATTTGATGGGGAAGTTTTCTGCATTCTCATATCTGTCAGAGATGAGACAGCAAAACCTGTGTGACAGCATCACTGCTCTATAGTGTGCAGAAATTATTGTTGTTTTTTTCATTACAACGGGTGTAAACTGGAGCATAGGAGGTTTCATGTTAACATCAGGAAGAACTTGGGAACTGAAGGTGCACAAGTCTATGGGAGCTGGTGAGATGCATCCATGGGCCCTGAGGAAACTGGCAGATGAAATAGCTAAGCCACTATCTATAATATCAGAGAATTGTGATAGTCTGGTGAAGTTCCTACTGGCTGGAAGAGGAGAAAAATAACCCCATTATTAGAAAGGGAAAAAGGATGACCTGGGGAACTGCACGCCAGTCAGTCTTACCTCTGGACCTGACAAGATCATGGAAAACGTCTTCCTGGAAACTGTGCTAAGTCCGTAGAAAATACAGAGGTGATTGGTGACAACCATGGCTTCACTAAAGGTCAAATATGGTGAACTTCTACAATGGGGTTACAGCATCAGTGGATAGAGAAAAGCAAGTAATGCCATCTACCCGGTCTTATGCAAAGCATTTGACACTGTCCTTGCCTCTAAAGTGGAGAGGCATGGATTTGACAAATGGACCACTCGAGGGGTAAGAAATTGGTTGGGTAGCTGTGCTTAGAATTATAGTCAACAGCTTGATATTCAAGTGGAGGTCATTAAGTGGTATTCCTCCGGGGCTGGTATTGGAACTACATCTTTGTCAGTGACATGGACAATGGTATTGAGTGCACCCTCAGCAAGTTTGCTGATGACACGAAGCTATGTGGTGTGGTCGACATGCTGGAGGGAAGGGATGCCATCCAGAGGGACCTTGCAGGCTGTAGGAGTGGGTCAGTGTGAACCTCATGAAGTTCAACAAGGCCAAGTGCCAAGCATAAATACAGGGTGGGTGGAGAATGGATTGAGAACAGTCCCGAGGAGAAGGACTTGGAGGTGTTGGTTGGTGAGAAGCTCAACATGAGCTGGCTTCAGTGTGTGCTTGAAGCCCAGAAAGCCAACCGTATCCTGGGCTACATCAAAAGAAGCGTGACCAGCAGGTCAAGTGAGGTGATCCTGCCCCTCTACTCTGCTCTTGTGAGACCCCACCTGCAGTACTGCATTCAGCTCTGGAGCCCCCAAAGAAGAGGGAGGTGCATCTGTTGGAGCAAGTCTAGAGGAGGCTGCAAAGACGGTCAGAGGGCTGGAGCACCTCTGCTGTGTAGACAAAGGAGAGCTGGGGTTGTTTAGCCTGGAGGAAAGGATTTGGGGAGGCCTGATGGCAGTCTCACAGAGCCTACAAGAAATCTGGAGAGAAACTTTTTACAAGGGCATGAAGGGATAGGGCAAGAGGGAATAGCTTTAAACTGACAGAGGGGAGATTTAGATTAGATATTAGGAAAAAATTCTTCACTGTGAGGGTGGTGAGACACTGGTGCAGGTTGCCCAGAGAAGTTGTGGCTACCCCATCCTTGGTACTCTTCCAAGCCAGGTTGGACAGGTCTTTGAGCAACCTGGTCTAGTGGAAAGTGTCCCTGCCTGTGGCAGGGGGTTGGAGGTAGATGATCTCAAAGGTCCCTTTCAGCACAAACCATTGTATGATTTTGTGATCATCTGTTTCTGATTTCAATGGGCTAGAAACCTTTTTTGTTCTGAGGTTTATAGTTGGGAAGACCTGTTCCTTAGCATCCTTTATCTTCAGTTTTTAGTGCCTTTATCCCACATGCTCCTTGGAAGCTTTCTCCTTAACCAGCACCTTGATGGTCTAAACCTCATGTCTGGAGTTTAGAGTAGTGTACTTCTATTCACTTAAACTGCTCTGTGAGTTTTTCAGGGCAAAGATAAAGGGAGAATTCTCTCCCTGTGAAATGAATGGTTTAGAATTCATTGATTTGAATGGAATGAGAATATCGCTGTTGGTTCACCAGTACCAAAGAAATGTTGTGACAGTTGGATATGTCTGTGAATTAACTTTTCTTACCCAGTGCTTTTCCTGGGATCTAGTAGGAGTGTGTTCCTTTGCTTATTTGCCCAGTACATGTTTTATGTAGATTATAACAGAGGCTTGGGTACCTTAGAAGTAGTTGAAGTGAGCTGGAAAGTAGGCTGTTTCCAGTAGAGGGCCAAGCTTGCTACTAATGCCCAATAAAAATAGGAGAACAGGATTTCCTTTAGACTTGTGAATTTTATTTACTCAGCATAGTATTAAAATGTAAAATCTTATGGGCATGGATGAGATTAAGTAATGTATTCCTTTGTTCGTTTTGTTTCAGCGTTTGCAATGAACAACCAGTGCCATTTCCAGCCTCTTACTAAATAAACGCTTTATATTTTATTAGAACAATTTGGCTCATGACATGAACTTTAGGTCCATTAATCCTGTAATACAGTGAATAAGATTGGAAAAATACAGGTTGTAAATATGTTCTTCATTATGCACTTTAATGCCAACCAGATATATAATATGCATTCTAGAACATGGTAGTCAGAATCTACTAAGCAACTATCAAATTATTGACAAGGTTCATCTGCTGTTGGTTTATTTTGGGTTTAAGAGCAAAAAAACTTAAGAAATTTTAACTGTTTGACATTCTACTTTGATGTCTATCACATCTTGCTGGACATAGCTTAAATAGATAGGACTAGTAGCTTTATTACCTTCAGCTCAGTACTTTTCATTGAGTCCAGAAACAAGGCAAAGAGTACATGAAGTGTTCTTCAATAAGTCTTACGGAATAAAAAAAGACTCCTCAGTTATCCAAATGGTTAAATTTTTACTTTGGGAATGATAACGATATTAATAATCAAGTTAATGAAGCAGTAAATCCAAGCTGGTTTACCTTTTTTTCTTTTTTTTTTTTTTTATATTTGGCACTGTTTTTTCTTCCCAAATGTAATCTAAGAGTTACTCTTAGAGTTACTCACTTAAGAAGTGGGAAAGAATAAATTCCTATTAATACCATAGCATGTACTACAAGAATCTTAGAACTGATGATCATAATGTTCTCAGTGGCCATACGATCAGTTAATTAGTTGATGCTACTCAGTGGGGTAAAATTGACCTCCAAACTGGAAAGTATCTTCTAGTGAACAGCCTGTGTATCTTACCTGTAGCTCATCTGTGGGAACATGCATGTGGAAAGGAAACTTGAAATCTTTGAATACAGTTTTATTTTTTCACGAAGTATTTCCATGAGGTATTAGACTTCTGCTTGACATTTGTGAAGGGCAGAATATTAAGGCCTTCACTGTGATATTTAAAACATTTTTGAGGTTTGTAATTCCAGAAATGGACCCACTATGTATTTTAGATTATTACAGTGTTTATATTGAAAGTCAGCATCTTTTGTTTTATTTTGTTTTTTATAAAGTTTAACTTTCTTCCCCATGGAGTTTGTCCTGAAGATATTTTAGTGTGTTGGCTTCCCAGTTAGACAGACTTTCAATGCATTTGTGTAGTGGACAGTCCCTTTATAAATAAAGAGACATTCGTTTGAGACCACCTAATTAATGCTTACTTAATTATCTAATAATGCTGCAAAATTCTGGTATTGCATTAGTGTGCTGCAATATTACTTCTTTTTTCTTCTTAAAGACAGCATAGCAGAAATTTCAGTTCTTCAATAATGGCATTTTTAAGAACAAGTCATGTTCCACAGCACTGGCAACTGAGCATTAGAAGATTCAGTGAAAGACAATTTTATAGCCTTACTTTGTCTTTTTCTTATGTTTCAGACCTTTCTTTTAGGATGGAGATCATTGCTCCCACAGCACAGAGATGCTAATGTGGAAAAAAAGCAAAGGAACCACTGTAGTTGGTGGAAATTGGTGGCAGAATTTAGGCAGAGAAATAGGGAGAAAAACCCCTTTTTATGGAAAAGCAGACAACTTTCAAAGAAAGTGTCACTTAGTAAAAAGCAAAAAAATAAAAGCTAAACAAAATATCAATGTAGAAGCTTTCAAGCAGCCATAGAAAACAATACCGAATTCATTGGTATGGGATTTTGGGGTGCAGTTTTTATTGGGTCTGACAAAATGTGTTTTGATCTGTTTGAAATGAGATTTCATGGAAATATACTAACAGCCTGTGCACAGATTCAGAAAACATTCCTGTATTTGAAGTGGTTTAGCAAAATTCATTTATCCATTAAATCAAGAACTGTGTTTAGGCTGCAGGACCTGATGGCCCACATAATGTGCACTGGCCTACTAGCAGTCATATGTAAACTGTCTAATCGCTCTCAGCTGTGCTATAACAAATAATTGGAAACTTAATATCTACCAGCAGTGGTACCTGTATCTGTAACAGTAGTAGCCACTCCTCTTAACAGTTTCTTAAAAAGCGATCCCTCAGAAAAAATTGTTTGGTTTTCTTTATTTTTCTTTCCTGCTACTTTAAGAAGCTGCTGTTACAGCTTAGCTGCCTGTTGTCCATGTTGCATTGTTTTCTTTGAACAAAAGCCAGTCCTCTTTTGGCAAGTACTTTGCCAGTAGAACAACTGTTGGTAGGGAGAGGCCCATTTCTGTGTGGATACAGTGATGATTTTAACAGGTCACTGATGCAGTGGAGGACATTCCAGAAACATTCCTGGATACAGAGGCCCTTGCTATGAACTGCATATTGCGAATCCCAAAGCACTGTACAGTGGGCAACTCTTGTCTACTGTGTTGACTTTCATATTGGTTAAAAGATCCGTAAACCCTTTTGCAGTAGTATTTGATATTGCTTCTTGTTCATTGTGTGTGATCGAAAAGCAACGGGCGAAAAAAATACACCGTGTTCTGTAGAAAGGTTTTCTGTTTTTCTAATGTTACCTGATCTACTGGAATTCTACAGCTATTGAACCCATATTTGCTCAAATGTATTACAAGACCTGGGAAGGTACTCTGATGGTAGGGTTCTGGTTCTAGATAATATAGCTGTGCAGCCCTCTCAGAAACATAAAGGACATACTGATGTGAAAAATGGTGAATAGCTGAAGCAAAGCTGTAATGAGATCACTTGAAAACCATCATTATGTACACATTTATTTTAACTCTAATATGAAACAAGAAATCCTTTTTTTTTTTTTTTTGCCATAACAGCCATGTCTGAGCAGATGCAGTGATTTTGGTGTGCTATAGTTAGTCCAGTAATTAGCTGATGATTGCTTGGCAAAGAAGCCAACAAATCAAGAATATAAAGAGTACAGTGACTCATCTGAGAACATTTGCTGTGTTATATTTGCTTGTCAATTTTTGGTTATATGATTGCTGTTTGAATTATTTAGGGTTTTATAACTATGAAAGGAAATAAGTGTAGCAGCTAGTTTTCAAAGGAAAAGCCTTTTCTTGGGTTCACACAGAGATGATGTTTCTCTTTTCCATTCAGAATAAGGCCCATGAGGCCAAAATAGGAATGAAAAAGCTGCAATAGTATTACTGTGAAGTTGCAGGTGATAGTAGATTCTTGATTAAAGCATTTAATTGGGACCCTTACATTCACTTAAGTCCCACTTCAGCTTTGTAATATACAACAGTTGCTGATAAGTATTAACTGCCAACATCTTCCAGGATCTCATAATCTCTTGGTCACCTGAGTTGAGCCAAGCCTGTGATGGACTTAGTAAGACACAGGTCTGCTCAACGAAGAACCTTGTACTTCCTTAACTTCATAGCTGTGTAATACTTAACAGGCTAAAGGCTGGCATGTGAGAAGTCTCAAGTGAATGGCACTTTCTTGCTTTCGATTTCCTTCACTCTATTTAGTTCTAATGGCCTGATGAGTATTTGTAGACTCCCAAGCTGCCCTAGTACTTGTGGCAAAAGCTCACATTTACTTTTGTACTAGGTGTTGTTATGCTAAACTGAATGTGGTGGTTATATGGACTTAACAAGTTGAAGTTTTCAGTAAGAGAATGAAATTCCTTTACTCACATTTGTGTCTTTGAAGATCTTTCTGCTTAACTACTTGAGCTTCACTAAACCTGGTAGGTTTCTTGCGTTTTAACTGCATTTCCCAGCAAAAGAGGGATGAGTAAAGATAAATGAGTTTCCCTGTGTTGTTTTCTTTCATTATTAAGTCTTTGCTGTGAAGTGACAATCCATATATGCATAAGTATTTCTGCAAAAGCAGTGCACCTATGTTTTTCTAAATACTCCTTAAGCTTTACTTCCTTGTTATTTGGGTAGGATGCTTTGCAAGAAGATAGTCCCTTGAACCCTGAGTATGTACCCTAGTCCATGTCTCTTACGATCTTTTACTGCAGCTCTAATCTTGAAGTAAGGTATATGCAAGGGATTTTGTAGGTTTGTAATAAATTTCACTGAATTCAGGAACCACTTGTAAGACTAAGTCCAAACTGCTTTGATCAGGAAGTCCAAAAGAACATAAATAAAGTAAGGTGGGAAAAGAAGATGCTGGTGTTACAGGGCAAAATGTAGCAGCAAGGGGAAAGAACAGTGAAGGCAGTTTTATTGTGGAATGGAGATCAGCTGAGTTGATTAGTTTCATGTGTGGGATTCTTTCTTAAAACATTTGTTTATAAAATTAAATATAAGTTCCTTACTTGAGACTATTGTGTGTGGTTATGCATGTGTGACAGAGGATAGCAATGTATACATTAAAAACCAGTCCGTTCAAAATATCAGGAGATTAACAGGAGAAGCACCTTTTCATTGAATTTAACAGCATCTAAACTGTGTGTCCCTGACTTAATTAGTGTCAAAGGTATTCATTGCTCATCATATTAATCTTCTATTTGTTACAGTTTGCTGGAATAGAGTCCTTGACATTGTTTCAGTTTTAGGTGCTGATGCCAAAGTTTGTGCATCTTATAAATTGCATGCAATGTATAGAACTCTTATTAATTGGTGGTGGAAGTTACAATCCATATTTTAAATAAGTAGCATAATACATCCATTCAGAATTACACCACAAAAAAGAGAGGGGTTTAATGGACTCCATATGTCTGCTTTTAGAACTGTTTGAGTAAAACTTTGCTATACCACATAATGGTAAACCATCAGTACTATAATGTCCTTGGGGTCTTTTAAGAACCTTCTTTATAGACACTCTTCTGAGGAAGATTAATTCATTAATGGATTCAAGCCAACAGTATTATGGTTTATACTGTTGCAATAATCAGGCATCAGTGTTGGTTGTATTGTCCCTTTACATTCCTGAAAACTGAAATGAAATATCCCTGCTCTTGAGGAAAAACTGATTTTGAACAAGCAGCTGCTTTTCAAGTACATCACTTGCATTTTAGAACAATTGTTTTAATGCATACCTTAGCTTATGACCTTTCAGAATAAAGACTAAAAGAATAGATGTATATAGGAAAACATGGATATGGGATGCAGTCTTTCTGCATCAGGGATAATTTTTTATGCAGGAATGTTAATAACTAGTCCTTAAAAGTTGTTTTATGGCTAAACATTTAAATAAAGCAGCTCTATGTATAATTTTTAAGAAACATAGAGCTTGGGTACTAATGAGTAGTTAGCCAGCTTAGAGCCACACTATGCTAGTGGTCTGATCCCTGCCTCATCCTTCACCTGCCCACCCCAAAACAGCACTTACACTTGGGAGTAGTTCCCAGCCCATAACCCTAAAAGTGTGCTGCCTGGCCTAGCTGCTCCTTTTGTAGTGAGAATTGGATCACAGGATTCTATATCAGCAGTCCTGTGGGAAGCATGTTGTCGTGGTTTAAACCAAGTCCCCCAACTCCCAGAGAGTTAGGAAGGAAAATCCAAAGAATGTAGCCCCCATGGATTGAGATAAGAACGGTTTAATAGCTAAAGCATAACACAGAATCACCACTGCCATTACCACTACAAATAATAATGATACAGCAAACAACAAGTGAAGAGAATACAACACCCCACCAGCCACCAACCCATAACTCACTCCACCCTGCCCGGCCAAGCACCGCGTGCTCCCTCCTCCATTTTCCCCCAGAGCTCCACCCCTCCAGCTCTCCCTTTCCCAGTATGCATCCTGGGCATCACGTGCTATGGTATGGAATACCTCATTGACTAGCCTGGGTCAGGTGCCCTGTCTCTCCTTCCTTCCGGCCTCCCCTCCTCCACCTGGCTGGAAAAAACCTTGAACAAAAACAACCTCAAAAGATGCTCAAACCATGACACATGTTAAAGTCCTTAGCAATCCCTCCTTCGCTTCTGCCTCTTAGGCATTGGCTGGTGAGGAACGTGCGTACATTCACCGTGTCAGGGGATGTGCTGCTTCACCATTCAGACCAAGCTGGGTCTGCTTCTGCAGGGATCAAAGCCATAGAGTGTCGCATGACACTGCAAGGGGAGACACAAGCTCGTGATGGACCCTGAAATGGGAATTCTGAACATTTAACAGTGCATTAATGAGACAAGCATGTTTTGGTAAAACACAAAAACCATGGTTCTATTAAAAGGGTACAGGTAGGATTCTAATCTATTTTTTTTTTCATTAGATATCTTAAAATGACTTGTACTTTTCACAAAAATGTGTGTTAAGTGTGTGCATTCCTGCATGGGAGCACATAGAGGGAAATTACTTCATACTGCTGAAGTTCTCACTATGTTCTATCTAGGTGCCAAAAATAAAAAAAAAAAGAAATAAAAAAGCATGTTAAAATGGTCTTTTCCAAGGCTCTCTGAAAACCTAATAAATTTCAACCTATTACTTTCTTTTTTATTTTTTAATATTGAATTAGTAATTGGATGAGTTGTTTAGCTTTTCTTAAAAATTTAGACTGACTTTGAAAGAACTGTTTTACTACTTGTAGGTGACTCCCTCAAAGTCACATTCAGGCAGTTAGTCTGTCTGTCCAAAGGAACAGACCCACATTCAGGTAGATCTCCTGTATCCATAGTCCACAGGGATATTCACACTTCATGTCAGGATTGTTGCAAGTGTCTAAGTGGGGTGGGATGACCTTGGTTGGCTGCTAGATAGATACCCACCTAGCCACTCTCACTCCTGCTTTCCAACAAGATGGGGAGAAAGAAGATGAAAAATCTCATGGGTTGAGATAAAGACAGGGATATCCCTTACCAACCTAAACGATCTTTTGCTATATGAGAGTAACAGCAGTGGGATCTGTTTCTAACTCCTAGAGAGACAGAAGGCATATGGACCATCATCTTGAACAGTATCACAGAATCACCTTATGATAATGAAGTAAAATAGTTTCCTCAAAACTGATTGGAATTACTGATATTTCTATATCGCAAGGGAGATAAAGCACAAAATTAACATCTTCATGGTCTGTAAAGCAGTTCATGGATTTCAAGGATGTATACAAACCTGACTTCAAACTTGGACAGACACCACTGCTTCTGTCAGTCCTTTATTTTGTTTGGTTTTGTTTGGTTTTGTTTTTACCTTAAGAAGAGTAGAAAGAAATCCCATAGTTTGCTGTTTTTAAAGTTATCACAGGAATCTGGGACCTGGGTATTTGGGATCCCATTCTTGCGCATCTTCAGTATTGTCAATGCCACCTTTCAGAGGCTCTGCTCTTCAACAGGAAACTAAATTGCTGCTGCAAGGAAGGGAATCATATAGCTGTCAGAGAAGGAAAGGAGAGCTTTCAACTCATGGCAGCTGATTTTTAAATGCTCATTTCTGCTTTCTTAAAAGGCTGATAATTAATTAATTTAGTTGCTTGTCAGCCCATATTTTTTGCTAAAGAGGTAGTTACTGTAGAAACAAACATTTGTTCATTAGTTCAGATGCTGGGTTTTAATACATTCTTGCCGTTACCTTCTGCACATATGTAATACATTCTAGCTTTTTATAAGGCTGTTGGTTACAAATAGCTTTGAAATAACTACCATGCCTTCCAGCTATAAAATCCCATAATAATTATTCATTATATCACCATCATTTTTACTATGCTAAAAGGGATCCCTCCATACCCCCTCCCACAGCAGAATAATATTGTAGAAGGGTTTTCATTTGCCCAAATTAATTCAGGATTTTTCAACACTGCGATACAGCTATATCATCTTTGTTTTAGAGGAAACTGAGTGGAGTAAGACAGCAGTTCCATGAAACTTCAGTAATTGGATTCATGTTTAAATAATGTGTGGGCAAAAAAACTCTTCAGCTTCCTAGCTTAATTCTTTTTATTATCTGCATGTAATCTGAGTAGGTTCTAACTAGAAGTTCTCTAAGATTTAGGCTAGCTGGCTTTATAGCTATAATTTAGGCATAGTTATACATACCTCTGATAATTCCCACTTCCTGTTATATATTCAGAACTTAAAAGACAAGGATGTTGAGATGGTAATTTGTGTCTGAAAATGAAGTCTGATTTTTTTTTAACCCCTCTTCCTCCAAATTGTAAAAGCATTTCTGAAGCTTAAGGCCATTTGTTTGTGTTTTTGTTTTGGTTTGGGTTTTTTCTCTTTAACATTTAAGACTACCAGAAAGTCTGATTTTAACTTAATTTCAATGTGGTATATGCTGCTATAACATCCAACTGCTTAAGCATATTTTAGGCTTCTAAATGCATTCATTTAAACTGCTTTGGTTCCAGAGCATTTGAGTTAGATACTTGTGCATTCACTTCTTAAATAAAGTGAAAGCATATTGTGTCATACAAGATTTTATTTCTTTTTTCCTCATTATCTGATCCTTATGCATTTGAACTTGGGCTTCTGTGACAAAGACACAGTTGTTTGTGTGCTGGTTGAATTTAACAAGAAGCTGGTGTTCTGTAAGTAGGAGTGCCTCATTTCCTATAACATAACAGTACAGTAATGCTAAATGCAGATATGTAAAAAAAAAAAAAAACCAAACCAACAACCCAGAAAATCCCCTTAAATCTCAGAGCTGGAAATTCAGCCACTGAAAGGTAATTTTACTGAAATTTAAGCCACAAGTAATTTTCTTACACGGTTAAGGAGTTTTAAATGGAATCAATAAACTGCAATAGAAAGGGTCTTTCAGAGGCAACTTCAAGGAGATGGTATGAATTTATGTGCATTGAGTGACTGTAGTTCACAACCAAATGGTCAGCAAAAAGATATTTTCAAGCTTCTTGTGAAATAATAGGTAAAATAACCCTCATTTTACTAAAGCTTCTTAATTTTTTCTGTTACCTATTTATGTAAATGATATATTTTTTGGAGCTGCTGCCTAATAAACAGGTACTACTGACAAGCATCTGTCTGCCTACCCCAGAAGTGCAGGACCCTTGCATCATGCTGATTGTTACAGCAAATAGAGTACAAGAATGTCCTAGGTTAAAGTTTAGAGGGACCCATTTCCCATAGTTTTAGCCATCTGAAAGTTAGATTCAGTCTGACCTAGTTGTTAGTGAAAAGGGATTGAGCATCTCAGCAGGGATGCTCAGCCCACTTAGCTTTTAGGTTTTTCTGTAGTCAGTGGAAGACGATGAACATCTCCAGAAAGTAATTGATCTTATCCCAAGGGGCTAACCCTAAGAGTGAACCCTTAATGTTTTAGCTGGTGAAGTTAGTTGAGGTGAATTTCAGCCCTAGCTTGCTAAATATTGTAGCTTGTTACTGGGTTATATTTGCTTATGACTTGAAAATGATCCAGGATGTCTGTGGTGGAAATTAAAAAACACTTGTTATGTACTTAGTAAAGCAGAGCATTTGCTTTAATGTAGTTGAGTAAAAACACATTTTGAATTGTGAATCTGTGAAAAGAAATACCTTTGTCAAGACTTGGAATCCCTGCAGGTGGGCTTCAGTCTGGGGAGTTCTGGTGGAGCCTGAAGACTGAAGTTTCAGTGAATTTTTTTTGAAACATCATTCCATTATGAAATGATGGTGGGGTGGATTACAGTAGAAAAATGCTTTTTAGATGAAGCTTAGAAGAATTATGACAATTATTTCACATTTTACAACCTGCACAGGTCCTTTCCTATTCCTTATTCCTATATTTTCAAAACCTTGACTTCATAAAAATAGATTGGAGTAAACACATACAGCAAACCTTCATGTGCACAAAGCTAGCACAGTTCTTATGGGTGACGTCCTTTTGCTCGCAAGTATCAACGAACTGATGCAAATACCAAATAAAGAAATCTGCTTGTCTCTAATGCTGTTAAAGCAACTTAAAAGTTCAAATTTCTTCTGCAGTAGTGTTTGTGAAGAATCTTGCCATAGTACTTTGTTTTAGGATTGCCTAGAAAGCACGTTAGGATGTTCTGCCAAGCTCCTAATCTTTGTATGTTCACTTGAATAGCAATATTAAACTCTGTAGTATTCTGTATGTGTAAATGGGTTATTGTTTTCCTCTGGTTCCTGTCTGGCTCTGCATAGTTGCCATCCTGGGCTTTTTTTTCTTTGTTTTTGGTTGGGGTTTTTTTTTGTTTTTTGTTTGGTGGGGTGGTGGAGCAGTGGTTTGCCTCTTGAATTGTTTTGCCTTTTGGCACTGGTGCTTGACTGGCTTCTGCCTTCTGTTTAGTTCCTGAATATTTTTTGTCTTTTCATTGTAGTTACTGATCTTTATCTCTAATATTTATGTTTGTGGTGATGTGTTTGTTTTAGAGTTTCCACAACATGCTACCATTTGTTCTTTGTATGATCTCATATGCTCACTTACTGACTTGGAGAGCAAAGAGAAGAAAGGAAAAAACCAGAAAGGAAAAAGTATATGCACTTTTTTTTTCCCCAACATTTGTAGTCAACACAAAATACACTGTGGAAAACATAGTTGTTTCAACAGACTCTTGAAGCGGAGACCTGGGTGAAGTTTATGGTTTCAATGAGACTCAAGGGAACATGCATTTTCTGCCAACTCTAAAAAGACTTGAAAATGTGTTGAAATCTTATATGTATTGTATTTGTTTTGTCTGTGTAGGCAAGTGCTTCTGTGTGGCCCTGCTTTTCTCGATATTTGCTACAGCTGACCTTGTAGGTGGGTTTTATGTCTCTGGTGTCGATCAAAGGGAGTTTGTAAAGTGCTTTTTAAAAGTGCTTTAAGAGTTGGTCTGACTCATGTTTCATGGGTTTGAGGGATTTATTGAGAATATGTTCAGCAAATTAATTCTAATTTCTACAAGGAATCTGAATTCAGTTTCTTGACTGTTAGATTTTATTTTTCCCTCCCTACTGCAAAAAAATAGCGGTTTCCTATCATATTTATGTCTTATCTAAGTAGAAAACAGAATTCCCATTTTATGCTCTCATGCCTTATAAGTAAGTTTGTAAGTTTTCTCATGGTAAATTTACTGGCTACATGCAGGTGGAAATACTTGTATGCACCTGTAATTTAAAGTAGGATTTTTAGAGTGGTAGGCATGGTCTTGCAATGTCTAACACCTCATTAGAGTCATTTTTTTTTTTCATGTTTTTCCCCTCTAAGTGTCTTTTATTCCAGTTCCACAAACACCTATTATTACTATTAGACTAGACTCACTGCATCTAGGGACAGGTTAGGGTATTCTGCTGTGCTGCTTCAGTTGGCAAGGAGAGAACAGGTACTTGTTATTTAATGTTAAGTGGAAGAATAGTACTTGATCCCTGGATCTCATGGACATGGCTTGATTGACTGATTTATTGTTGAAGTGTGTTTGTTCAGTACCATGTATTGTCTAGATTCCCCTATCATTTCAATTTGAAAGTTACTTTCCATACTCATGTTTCCAAATTCAAATTTGAACAGATGTACCTGATTTTAACTATCTAGTCAAATTGGCTGATTTCAAGACCACTGGAAGTCAGGAATATCAGTATACTTTCTATTTTGACAATGGTGCAACTGTTTTTATACAATTACTTAATGCAGTTGATTAAGCTGGTAATGGATTCCTATTGCTTCAAGTGGAGCTGAGCAGAATTCAGCCTCATCTCTCCATGATGGTGTCACCTTCAGAAAGGTTCTGTTAAGTCTATGAAATACTCTGCACAGTAAGTATGTAAAGATGGGACATCTCACAAGAACATACTTGAAACTGCACCAGGGAGATCTCACAGGAACATACTTGAAACTGCACCACATTTGTAAGCAGATGTTATTTTGCGGTTTATGAAGATTAACGTATTTTTTTTTCCTCCAGCTGTATGCCAGAATCTTACATTTGCACACTTTCTGGATGCAGTAAGAAGTTGATGTGTCAGTTGACCAAACCCCAGTCTGTTCTCTCATGTATTTATGCCTAGTGTTGCCAAAGATGCTTAGATACACTTGGATGAGCTTTTCCACTTTTGGATGCATTTTTATTTGTTTGTTTTGACACATGATATTTTGAGATCACATCTGTCTGCAAGAGCAGCAGCAGAAGGAGATGAGACTAATTCTCAGTTTAAGCAACTCAGAGATAAACTGATACAGTAGTTGTTCTTAGAATATCCAAACTGCTTTGTTACTAAAATCATATGGTTACCTTTCTCCTTATTTTAATAAATGCATCTTTATTTAATCAGCATCTCTATTTGAGAGAGGGAAATTTGAGAATTGATTTTGGGAATTGCAGTGGGAGTCAATGTCAGTCTAAATTTTTAAATTCTTTTATTTTTTTTTGTCTTGCTGAGTCATGGTCATTTCTTTTCTTAGAAGAGCACTTCTCTGATAGCAAATGGTGGAGCCACTCAGCTACAGAGATTGCATGTGTGTGTGTAAACTTTCCTTTCTGAGCATTGTTTTCTGAAATCTGTATTAATTCCTGCTTCTAAGGACAGGTACTTTTCCTCATACTCTCTTGAACTGCAGTATCCTGCAATTCAACGTAATTGCATTACGTTCCTACCAGTAGGTGGAGAACAATTAAAAAAGGGCAATTTGACCCAATGATAACTCCTCTTTATGAAAGGTGACCTTCTCAGAGGCTTTCAGAATATCTAACTTCATTTTTCCTGTTGTAAATCCTACTTCAGCATATCCATTAGTTTCTGTTGCCTGGACAATGTATGCAGAAAAGGGTATTAGAAGGGAGATTTCCTGAGCTGCAGGAGCCTTTGAGGAAAAGCTGATGAATGGGCAGAGATATTACAGCTTCCCAGAAGGACGTCAGTTAACATTTCTTCCCCCAAAGGAGCCTGGCAATTCCCTGCCTTTCCAACTGAGTGCTTCCACAGGAATCTTTACAGGGATGAAAAACCTCCAAGACTTCTCCAAGCCCTAAGTGTGATATGTCCCTTTCATGTACATCAAATTGATGATTCCTACTGCCAAGCAAGAGGAAAGGTTTGGAATTAGTGCATTTGTGGTTAACAGTTTTAGCCTTTCTGATCTGGTTCCAAAACAGGGTTTGTGTTTGGGTTTTTCATGATTTTTCTTTTTTTTGTGTTCTATTTTGAAGACTTTTCAGGTATCATACCACAGGAGAGCTGATGGGTAGGCTCTTATTTAGCCTAAGGTGGTCCCGTCTTAACCACTGGGCATGTGAACAGCCTGAGCTGTGCTGGAAGCCATCCTCTTCCGCTCCCATCTCCTTTCCCCCTTCTGGTCAACAGAGTCTTGCAGTTCTGCTGACTCTTCTTTCTTCCACACTTGAAGAAAGCTGCAGCACTCAGGTTTCTCCAAGGCCATGATGTTGCGGGGCAGCAGATGCTCCCAGCCCAGCTGTGTGAGCAGCATCTGGCTGTGCTGTGCTGGCTGGTTTGCCTCCTCCTGGGAAAAGATAGTGGGCCAGACTCTGCTTGTTAACTTCCAGCTGGATCTTACTAGCTGGTCTGTCCCAGCAGCATGCAGAACTGGCAGCTGACATCTAGGAGATAAGCATGGAACAGTAAACTGTTAGAGAATATAAGAAATTTGAAGCGTCTCCTAAAGTATTGACTGGACTTTCATAGGATGCAGAATTTATCCAATAATCAGTTGTCAGTTTTACAACTGGGATACGTAGGACTTGAAATTAAGACAATTTTATTTTCTTTGCTAGCTTTATCTTGGTGTTTATTTTCCTTTCCTTTTCCCACAAGAGCTTTGTTCTACATCCACTCCTCTGCATAACACCTCCTCCAAGAACCTTTCCTTGAAGCCCAAGGAAGTGGTTTAACACTGGATACAGATGCATGCATGCAGACATACACAAGTGCAACATCCCATTGTTAGAAAAGGAGCGTGACTTCCTGCACACAGTGGGATCAATGGGGGTGGGAATAGCACAGTTGCTAAAACATGAACAGCAGAAAGGCAATCCCCAAAGTATATAAAATTCCTATAGTTGAAATGACTAAATCAGCTGAATGCTCCTAAATGTTCCAGTGGTTCAGTACAGGCTAAATGTGAAACCTGCAGCCTTTCTGACAACCAAACTTGGGCTGTGGAGGCAAGCAAAAAGAATGGAGGGTGTGTGGTAAAAAAAGATAGTAGGAACGTTTTAAGAATCTTGCTACTCAAAACTAATTGCCATTTTGCTGTCAACTAGAAATAAGGATGTGAAACCTAGATGAGCATACAGAATTTCTGTGTTGGAATGTAACCTAGGCTTCCTTGTTGCTGTATCTCTGCTTCTGGTTGTTAATATGCATCTCAAAAAGTGTATACAGTAAAGAACTGAAGTAAAGAGCTGAAGTCAAATGCATCCTGTCCTGGAGCAAGGTTTCTTGTGGTACTTTTCCTCTGATAAGAGGTTGAATAACATGAAAATGCTGTGAATGTGATGGACTGATTTTCCCTTTTGAACTTTTTCCTGTCTATTCTTCCCCCACATGTGTTCTTCCCCTGTAAAACTGTGTTGCACACAAATCTCCTTGCAAACTTGTAGAAATTGCTTCTGTATGTCGTTAATGTTCCTACATGCCCTCAGAGCAGCGAATCTTGTGGCCCTCTGGGATAAAAATTTGATGTGTGATCTCTCCAGCAACAGAAAACATGTAATTAGATAGTTGGGCATATAAATAATTGATTATCTGGATTAGTAACTGAGGTGTTCCTAATTCTCTCTGCATCTAATAAGAGAATCCAGGTTTTTCCATGGGGATCCATGTCATGCTAGGTGGATGTTCAGGTTCTGTAGGAGGTTCTGGTAGAAAGGCATTAGTCTGGAGCTTCCCTGTATGAGGAAATGAAAAGCACAAGCTGATGGTGGTACAACAAAGAGTTTTCTGATGGACCGGTTGAGGGTCTTAGAGGTCTTTGTCCATGCAGCAAACTCTAGTGTTACCTCTGCCATCTGTAGGAACAAAGCTATGAGAAAGATCACATTTTTCTTTAAATAGAGAGGAAAAAGGAGATACCAGCTTGATCACAATCAGCTGGATGAACTCGGACTTTAGCTGACACATTACCAAGGTACTCTTTGCTTCCCCAGGAGCTGTTTATGGGAAAGAAATTAATTCTTGAAAAGAAGTGGTATCGAAAGTACCATCTTTTTATCTGAGATGCCTCCTGAGCCTTGTGGAGGTGCAGATTTCTAAGAGCACAACTTGGACTGAAAGCATTATGACAAGTCTTTTCTTTCTCTCCTAATCACGACATTCTCCAAAAAGACTGCCCCAGTAAACACATATAGTTCTGCATTCCTTTTCTTTTGTATTTTTGAATATGATACACTGTTTTACCCTGAGATAACCTTGTGTGCCTACAAAATTTTATTTAGATGTCCATGTTCCTAAAAATAATACAAGAATGAAGTGTTCCAAGCAGCAAACTTCAGCTTCCTAAGGTAGCAGTGGCTGTAGAACAGTTTCTAGTTCAAAGATTTTGTTTTATAAGTGATATAACATTGCAGAGTCTGCGTCCAGTTTTACAGCCTTGCTTTGCTGTGTGCTGTTTGTTCGTGTTCCTTTAACGATACTTGGATGCAAAGCATGTGTCATTAGTTGGCTCATACAGCAGAAGATTGCTACAGCATATGTTCTGTGGTATGTGTGCCCACTCCACTACTTTACAAGGCTGTTTAACCTATATGTTCTTTCTAGCCTCTAGTTATCAAAATACTGATTACACATTTTAGTCGTCTATTTTATCACTTATATTCTGAAAGTGCACTTATTTCCGCAGAATATATTCAGGACTGAAAGTTTGGGTTAAATACTCTCTTGGTACAAATTGTTTTCTAAAGCCCTGCTTGCTCAAACAAAGTCTCTGGTAAAAAGGGATCTGGCTGGGATTTGATTGCCAAATGTGTTTAGAAAAGGCATTGTAAATGATAAATAATGATTTCAAGTTCATTTGTCTGGGACAAATCCAAGCATGATATGTGTTATGTTCCAAAATTAATTCAGCAAAATAGAGTGAGGGGAAGTAAAAGGGGGAGAGTGAAATGGTCATTTGGCAATACCAAAGTACTTCATTTTCTTGACAAAGTTCTTAATATTTTAAAACATTTCAACCTTTTGGACAGAAACCATACACTCTCTAATTACTGGCTATAAAACTAAGGATTTAAGAGCTATGAATGTTACAGTTGGAGGAAACTATAATTAAGGCTGGCAAGACTCTGTTTCCTTAAGGAAACAGAGTTCAGGCAGCTCTTAAAAGGAGGTGGTAATTTTTTTCTATTGAACTTATATGTATTGATAGATGGATGTTGTCTAGTCCTCAACCAGTAAGTTAAGCAGAATATATCCTAAGTAACTTCTTGTGTTTCCCAGTGTACTGTTTCATCTCTAAAATGATTTATCTGGTAATAGTGATAGTTTCTTCAGATTGTAAATCGGGATTTTTCAATCATGTATGTTATATCTTCTGCTGAGAGAGAAAGGTGTAGAACAAAGTAAAATTTACTGAAAATGGTTAAAAAGTAAGCTGATTCTCAGTCACTGCAATGTGTATGTATTTGCATACATTCTCTTGTACCCTGTTTGCTTCCAGAGAACCAGGGAGACACTGCTGAATACAATAGCAGGAAGACTGTTAGTTGTAAAATAAATGTGGGTGCACATTAGTGTTGCCAGTCAGCAGGTCATTATATGCAACCAAGTCTAGACCATATTGGAATCACTGAAGAAACCACTGGCATATAAATCCCTCTTAGTCTGTTGGGCTTCCCTAGGACAGTATTTTGTAGCCAGGAAAGATGCTGTGGAGGCTGAAGCTGGGAGTGGTGTTTGCTGCAGTATGAGCTCTGGGGCTCTCAATTTACAACAACGTTCCAGTGCTGCCAGGATTTTGGCTGCCACTGTAGCTGCCCAGACACTGTGGGGAGAGACAGACAGGCAAGTCTCACTGCTGGTTATGGGGGGCTTCCTTTTAGACCACTAAATCATAGAACAGTTAGAGTTGGAAAGGACCTTAAGATCATCAAGTTCCAACCGCCATGCCATGAGCAGGGACACCTGCCAGTAAGCCATGTCACCCAAGGCTCTGTCCAACCGAGCCTTGCACACCGCCAGGGATGGAGCATTCACAACATCTTTGGGCAACCCATTCCTGTGCCTCACCACCCTAACAGTAAAGAACTTCTTCCTTATATCCAATCTAAACTTCCCTTGTTTAAGTTTTAACCCATTACCCCTTGTCCTGTCACTACAGTTCCTAATGAAGAGTCCATCCCCATCATCCTTGTAGGTCCCCTTCAGATACTGGAAGGCTGCTATGACGTCTCCACGCAGCCTTCTCTTCTCCAGGATTAACAGCTCCAACTTTCTCAGCCTGTCTTCATATGGGAAGTGCTCCAGTCCCCTGACCATCCTCGTGACCCTCCTCTGCACTTGTTCTAACAGTTCCATGTCTTTTTTATGTTGAGGACGCCAGAACTGCACACAATACTCTAAGTGAGGTCTGAGGAGAGCAGAGTAGAGGGGCAGGATCACCTCCTTCGACCTGCTGGTCATGCTCCTTTTTATGCAGCCCAGAATACGGCTGGCTTTCTGGGCTGCAAGCGCACACTGAAGCTGGCTCATGTTCATTTTCTCATTGACCAACACCCCCAAGTCCTTCTCCACATGGCTGCTCTGAATCTCTTTTCTGTCCAGCCTGTAGCTGTGCCTGGGAATGCTCCAACCCAGGTGTAGGACCTTGCACTTGGCATGGTTAAACTTCATGAGGTTGGCATCAGCCCACCTCACAAGCGTGTCAAGGTCCCTCTGGATGGCATTCCTTCCCTCCAGCGTATCAACAAAACCACACAGCTTGGTGTCATCAACAAACTTGGTGAGGGCACACTCAATCCCACTGTCCATGTCAGCGACAAAGATGTTAAACAAGACCAGTCCCAACACCGATCCCTGAGGGACACCACTCGTTACTGGTCTCCATCTGGGTATTGAACCATTCACCACAGCTCTTTGTATGTGGCCATCCAGCCAGTTCTTTATCCACCGAGTGGTCCACCTATCAAATTGATGTCTCTCCAGTTTAAATACAAGGATGTTGTGTGGGACAGTGTCAGACACTTTGCACAAATCCAGGTAGATGACATCAACTGCTCTACCCCTGTCCATCAGTTCCGTAGCCCCATCTTAGAAGGCCACTAAATTGGTCAGGCAGGATTTCCCCCTAGTGAAGCCATGCTGGCTGTCACCAAGCACCTTGTTGTTTTTCATGTGCCCTAGCATGCCTTCCAGTGGACTCTGCTCCAAGATTTTTCCAGGCACAGAGGTGAGACTGACTGGTCTCTAATACCCTGTGTCATCCATTTTTCCCTTCTTGAAAATGGGGGTTATATTTCCCTTTTTCTCGTTGTCGGGAACTTCACCTGACTGCCATGATTTTTTAAATATGATGGCCAGTGGCTTTGCAACTTCATTTGCCTGCTCCTTCAGGACCCGCAGATGGATTTCATCAGGTCCCATGGACTTGTGTATGTTCAGGTTTTTAAGATGGTCTCAAACCAGGTCCTCTCCTACAGTGGGCCAAATGTCCTCATTCTCACAGTCCCTGCATCTGCCTTCCAAGACTTGGGTGGTGTGGTCAGAGCCTTTGCCAGTGAAGGCTGAGGCAAAGAAGTCATTCAGAACCTCAGCCTTCTCCAAATCCAGGGCAGCCAGTTCTCCCAATAGCTTCCGGAGAGGGCCCATGTTGTCCCTAGCCTGTCTTTTATTTGCAATTTACCTGTAGAATCCCTTCCTGTTATCTTTAACATCCGTAGAAAAGTTTAATTCTAACTGGGCCTTAGCTTTCCTAACCTGGTCCCTAGCTTCCCAGACAGCATCCCTGTATTCTTCTCAGGCCGCCTGTCCTTGCTTCCACCTTTTGTATGCTTTTTTTTCCCTCTAAGTTTCCTCATCAGCTCCTTATCCATCCAAGGCGGTCTCCTGGCCCTCCTGCTGCACCTCCTTTTAGTTGGGATGCAACACTCCTGAGCTTGTAGTGGATGATCCTTGAATATCAACCAAGGGTCTTGCCCCTACCCCTGCCCTCTAGGGCTATATCCCATGGAATCTTGCTAAGCAGATTCCTGAAGAGGACAAAGTCTGCTCCCTTGAAGTCCAGGGCAGTGAGCTTACTGCATGCTCTTCTCACTGTACTGAGGATCTTGAATTTGACCATCTCGTGATTGCTGCAACCAAGGCTGTCCTGGAGCATCACATTTCCAACCAGCCCTTCCCTGTTAGTGAACACGAGGTCAAGCAGGGCACCTCTCCTTGTTAGCTCCTCTATTACTAGCAGAAGGAAGTTGTCTTCCACACAACTGAGGAACCTCCTGGATTGCTTGTGCCAGGCTGTGCCATCGCTCCAACAGATATCAGGATGGTTGAAGTCCCCCATGAGAACAAGGGCCTGTGAGCATGAGGCTGCTCCTATCTGTCTGTAGAATGCTTCATCTGCATGTTCCTCTTGATCAGGCAGTCTGTGACAGATCCCACAGTAATGTCT
The DNA here is from genome assembly GCF_012275295.1 of Melopsittacus undulatus. Lineage (NCBI taxonomy): Eukaryota > Metazoa > Chordata > Aves > Psittaciformes > Psittaculidae > Melopsittacus > Melopsittacus undulatus. The sequence continues at coordinate 18,662,666 of NC_047527.1, forward strand.
CCCACTGCTGTTCTCCCTTTAACCCTGACCCACAAACTCTTTGTTGACTGCTCGCCTGTCCCTAGACAGAGTTCCATACTCTCCAGCCTATCCCTAACATAAATAGCAGCTCCCCCTCCTCGTCTGCCAGGCCTGTCATTTCTAAAGAGCCTGTAACCTTCCATTCCAACACTCCAGACATAGGAGCCATCCCACCATGTTTCTGTGGTGCCTGTTGTATCATATACCCGTAGACGTGCACACTATGTATAATGATTTGGAGGCACATGAGTACTTGGGAAGCCTTGGGAATGCCGGTTCCCCACTGCCTGTGTTCCTGCTCCCAGCTCAGGGAAATGCTCTTGTTAGTTGGGCAGCATCAGAACTTGGCGTATCTTTGAAATATTTATTTGCAATTTATTCTGGTCTGGAATTAAGACTGATTTCTGAAACAGCAAGATTTACTGTAAAGTGGGATTATATTTTTCTGTACATCTCTGCAAATGAGAAGGACCAAATCCTGTACTACAGGGTTTTGAATTATTAAATAGATTCAGATAGAAATTTACAGAGTTAGAGAACAGAGTACCTTAAAAACTTGTATTCAGAAAGTCATCACAGATTGAGTGCTGAGAAAGTATAGCATGGCATATAAAATTCCTTTTATTTTATAGAAGTTATCTCATAATAACTGATGAGATATAACATATATATATGTTATACATATATGTTATATCTAACATATATGTATAACACATATATATATCACATATATATATATAACATATATATATGAGATATATAACATATATAAGACTTATATATGTCCCTGCTCATTGCAGAGGGGTTTGACTAGATGACTTAAAGGTCCCTTCCAACCCAAATGATCATATGGTTCTCTGAGTGTATTCATGCATCCTTCTGTCTTTTCTCCGAATATGAATTAGCTGATTTTTGAAAGCTAAAATAAAATGAATATGCTTTACAGTGGTTGCAGTAAAGCAGAGCAAAGCATAGCACAATGTCTTAATGTAGGTTGTGGCACAATTATTTTTTTCTCTCCATCTTTGGAGATGGAGACAGATGTTCAACAAGAACCATAGTGGAGACTAAGGGAAATCTGTGCATTTTTTTGCACTTAGGATTCTTTGTCAATTTCTAATTTTCACATTTAACCAGCCCTAAAAAGGCACACAAAATGTTAAACCAGAAAGTGTTAAAAATTACTTCTCAGGTCACAGGTTGTGTTTTAAATCAGTCTTGTGTTGTTATGGTTCCTGCTAATATTTCTGGAGTTACAAACCTGTCAGTGTTTCCATTTGGAGAGAGAGAGCTGTAACTGTCTATAAAAATATGTTCTCAGCCAAAGCATGCCATGTGAGGTCGTTGCTGAAAAGCAATTAAAGTCTGGCAGCTTTGAAATTACAGACACATCAACAAGGCTGGGAAATCTGCTGCTTTCTGACTGTGCTGCACTCCCAGAAGTCAGGAAACATACGACAATAAGTGCATGGTTGCTGTTTGGAGTCTGCTTTTACAGGTCACTCTGTGCAGTGTCAGGTCTGCATGGATGATTTTGATTTGTGTAGATGTCTTTAGTGTTAGGCTTTGTTATGCTTTCGATGTTGTTTCACAAATTATGTTCTTGATGGGTATTTTCACACCTTCTATCCATTTCCTAAGTCTTTTGTGCAATTGGTCCTTTTCCTCTGGTTCACCACAACTTTAAGTAGCTCCAGCACACTCTTCCAATTTACGACGTCTCCCTGACTCGCCAGCTGGACTCCACACATAGCCTTGGTGCTCCAGGAAGGAAGACTTGGCATTGAGTGAGACTGGGGTTAATGAAAGCCTGGAGTGGGAAGTTATAAAAATCAGATGGTTATAGTAATTGTAAGGGGCTATATGTTGAGTTTAATAGCTCCATGGGGAATGGTGAGATTGGTGATATATGAGGAGTGCAGGAGGAGAGAATGCGCATAGGAAGGTGCCATTATATAGATATATATATCCCTTTCCCCCCTCCCCTTTCATTCCCTCTTTGCAGGCTATTTTATATCTTTTTTTGCGACTGCATCATCAAACAGTTTTTGCAGAAAGCCCGCAGAGAGGGGAAGCTGTTCCCAAGATCCAGTCTTCCCCTCTGGCTGCAATGAAATACGTAAGTCTGATAATCACATGTGATTATTTATCTTGCATTTTCCATGGCAGTTCTTAATCATCTATTTAACTTTTGGCTTGATTGGCTACTTACCTGCTTGAGTTTACATTCAGGCAGATGAAAGACAAATTTTTTAAAGGCAGACAGCCACAAAGTTAACATCACCTTGCTTTTTGGTGGTGGCCCGAGTTCAGGCTCAGTCACACAGGCTACTGCTACTGCTCAGGTGGAAAGAAGGAATAACTAGAGGCAGGCCTACTATAAAGGGTTGACTGCAGTCACAAACTTGCCATCACAGGCTGCCTGTGGTGACCAGCATGTAGGCAGCTGTGGTAAGCCAGGAGTTTACAGCTCCATACAGAGGTGCTGGCAGTTGCTGTAGGTACAGGGCTTGGTGCTCCCATCCTCCCTTCATGGAGGTGATATTAGGTCCTTCATCTGAGTGCACTGGACCATTATGTCTTGTCCAATGACCCTAAAAGTAAGGAGACTCTGTTGTTGCTTAATAGGCATAAGAGGACACTAAAATTAGAAGCTCCTATATCTGGATGATTGCAATATTAGCAAATGAAAATTAAGCAACAGTTAATAGGACTATATTGAGACATGATTATATTTTGAATTAAAAAATAAAATAATCTTCAAAATATTAAAAAAATCTTTTATCAAATTAAGTCTTTTCTCTGGGACTGCCTTGCATGCATTCTCTATCATTCTTGCTTCATAGAGTTAAACACTTCTTGTTTGCCTTGGCTTTGCAAAGCCAGTGCTGTGACAAAAAATGCTTTTGATTCCCGCTTGTACTCTTAGAATAATGAAATAAAATTACACTGGCCTTTATTTACGTCTCCTTTTAAGTATGAAGGCCATGACTTTTATGTGGGTTAATAGAAAGCATAATGAGTACAAAATCTTTGAGGGCAATACAAGCACCTTCCTTGACAGAATTTAATTAGTTTTTATCTAGGCTTGGTTTTGGCATGGAACATGTATGCTTATGTATATGTGTGGATGTACACATTTACGTGTGCAGCTCATAACTTGTGCAAACTGTTCTGGCAGTCCTTAAGGTACAACTGTGGAACACCACAGTGCTGGTTTAGAAGTCATATTTTGGAGAGGAGAGGTACTTGGAAGAATATTCAAACTGCATAATTTATTCGGTTTTTAAAAACTATTTCAGGTCAGGATAGCATGTTTTCTGTATGCTTTACAATGCCAGAAAATAATATATAAACAAAAAACCCAGCACCATAGAGATTATGTGAGTAACTTGAGATTTCAGTTTAAGTAGTTAAGTATCTAAACATAAATTTAAATATCAATGTGTTTAATGGTATTTTTTTTCAGAGGCAGAAGTAATTGTCATAACTTCCTAAAAATTTGCCTCTGGTGGTAGACATGAAAACATGCTTATGATTCTCAGCTGCAGGTTTGTGTCACAAACACCTCCTCAGAATCTTAAGGAACTGCAAACTCTAGTAAATCTGAGATACAAAGTAAAATGTGCATTTAAAGAATTTACTTTCTTCCTGTGAAAGTGCTGTGTGAAGAAAGCAGGTGTACTAGGCCATCATTTGAGGACACTCTCCTCAGTGCACAAGCTTGCATGAGTGTATGCAATGAAGAAAATTTGTTCTCGGTCATTTTCACCTATGTTTTTAGATCCCAGACCTGTCCGCACCAAGACTTTATTTACAGATATTTACGTGAATGAAGGTTTTATTTTTTTTAATTTTTCAGGTCCTCATATGTGACTCTGGATAAATATATGTGCCAGCATGCTTAGTACTGCTAAGTTTGAAGGTGGCTTTTGTTAAATGACAGTGTGGTTAGGATTTTTTTGTTTGGATGATGGGTTTTGGGCTCACCATGGGCTTTCCTAAAAGTCCAATACTTAAAGACCTTTTGCCTATCTTTACAGAAAACTAACATCATTTATTCCCAGTGGAAAGATACATTTTCTTTCTTCAAGTCAAATATCCAGTAGTGAGAGTTGTAATCATGGTGTGGATTAGCAGGCTGTGTTAAAGGTCACAGTTGGAGCAAGGCTGTACTGCACAGTCCATTCTTTCTGGGAAACTACCAACAAATATTTATCATTCAGAAAACTGTACCAGGAAGCCCATAACTGGAATGGTTCTGGCTCCTGCTGACTTACTTGAAATTATTAGAGTGTTAATTACAGCAGTGTAAAAAACAAAGCCCTGTTCCAGTATCAAAGTATTGATTTAGCTGCCAGGTTTCAAGTGCCTCATTTGAAAGTACTGGTCTGTATTTTTCTGAAGCTGTTTTTTTCAGTGGCTTATGCAGTTTTTACTTCCGGTGGTCTCTAGAATGAAGTGTTTTAAGAGCTGAGGGGAGAACTTTGGAAAAATAATTTCTACTTTACGAAATACTCCAGAAATGAAGTTTTACATTGTATCAATGGCATTGATCTTTTTTTCTCTCTTTTTGAAGTGTGATAAAGGCCCATGTAACTTCTTCAAGGCATTGACACACCTTTTATTCTTAGACAGTGAAATGCAATAATCTCAATTTTAAGAATGAGGAATTCAGAGTATGAAAGGCTAAGGTATTTGCTGAAGTCATGAAATCAACAGTAGCTGACTTGTTCCTTGAACCTGGGTGCACCTTACCTTAAGCTGAGGACTCCCCTGAGTACTTCATTCCTCCTCTCAGAGGTTCAGCCTTTCTATTAAAAGGGAATAAAAATTAAACTGTTTTATTCAGCATATCTTCGTTCACTTTTTAAGACCAGGAAGGACTGGTTTTATAATATATTGCCAAGACTTATTACCTTTTACTCAGATGTATGTTGTCTAAAGACTCAAATTGGCATAAACCAGTTAAATCCACAGGTTACTCAGCTATGTTTCATAGACCACAACAGTGATCAAGCAGCTGCAAAACACTTCAGGTCCTTGGAAAGGCAAGACATTAAATGAAAATTGCCCAGAAAGTCCCAGCAGTCAACTGTGCCACATGCTGCAAGTCTATGCTGCTCTGATGGGGGAAAATTCCTTTCTGAATGGAATATAATAACTAGGTTGACTCTGAGTATATGGGAGGCATATACAAACTAGACGCTAGTTTTGATCTAGCATATCATTCGCACCTAGATATGGCCACTCTCTGATCATTCCAAGGAAGAAAAACAATTTTCCCTCATTCTTGGGAAACTAGATCTGCCAGTTGCACACTGAAGTTGGTAAATTTTCAGTTACTGGCTGGGCCCTCAACTGTGACACTGTATGCCATCTATAACTGATGTGTTAACAGGCATGGGACTACTGAGAGAAATATGGGCCTTTGTGTTCTATCTGGGATCAGGAGAGACTCACTGGCTATGTCTACAACAGCAGGAAATAAGGTCCAGGGAGGTGCAGTTGTAGAACTAAACAACTAGTACTGGGGGACCTCATGCCCGTGCTTTACGTATTTCAGGGTTTTAATTTGGGCTAGCTCTAATTTGGTCCTGTGAAATGGGTGCGTACTACTTCCTGAAGAATGTTAGGTATACTTTTGGAGCATGTTTTCCAGTTGAGGTTAATTTGAAGGAAATGCAGCTTCAAGATTGCTCCAGGTTGTAGAGCAAAGCTCAGTCTTTAGCTGATGGTTTGGATTCCTGATGTAAAAGCACACTGATGACCCAAACTGTGGCAGACACGAGTCATGTATTCTGAAGTTCTTGCATGACACCTCCAGGGACAACAGCCAAATACTTTATACCACAAATGCCATTAAAGCATATAACTTCGGAAGAGAGGGATAAGCTCCCTAGCAAGGGCTTCCAGCCTGTCCAAACCTCTTCACATTCCCTTCTGTCCCCATTTCCATCTTATAGATAGGATATTCCAATATCTGATTACAGGGTGGACATATCCTGGTAAACCTAACCTGGTAAACCTGGTAAACCTAGGTTCAAGCCTAACTTCAGTTTCCAGTCATCATCAGCAAGGTTGACCTCCTCCCTCCTTCTCTTTTCCTGGGTACTTGTTTTTTACCTTTGTTCAACTACATTTCTTAGGTTGTAAATGGTTAGTCAAGACTTGAGGTGACCCTATGCCAGTAATGGTTTCTACTGATGACTTTTTACCTCTTCGGGTTTTGTCATCTGGAGATTGTGCCAGGAAAGATTTTGTGTATTCTTTGCGGCTTTTTTGGTAAGCATTGGTTCTTTCTGAATACAGTGTACATTTAGAGATTAGTCCATGATCTGGGCTTTAAAATCAAAATGGCATGTAATAAGACAAATGAGTTGATGAAATTTAGGTATAACTCACCAACAGTTTTCTTCCATGCTCATAGTGAATAACAGTTAATTTTGATCTAAACCCTTGCTTAGTCTGTTACATAGATACGTGTGTATATTTAGTCTCTAATTCTCCATGATGAAACACTTTGTTAAAGCTGTTGGATTTCTTCAATCTTCAAGCATTTATTAAAAATAAAAAAAATGTTCTAGAGGGAAACATTAAGTTAATGCATTTAGCAATTGGCTGGGAGTGGTAGCTGCTTAATCCTTATCCTCTTTGGCAAATGGTCTTGTGTAGCTTCCTCTTGTATGGATGGCAAAGTTTTGATTAGAACTGTTACCACATTGGGTGGAGACATCCAAGCACAAGATGTAACTGATGAGCTCTTTTGCTTTCTATTATTTTAAGTGTTAGAAATAGGGTTTATTATTCTGGTCTCCATTCACTGTTGAGTTTTGAGATTTGAAGGTTTAGGGAGGTTTTTTTTCTGTGTGTGTTGTTTTATTTGGTTTTTGTTTTGTTTTCCCTTTAGGTTATCTGTCTATTATCTCATTTTTTTTTCCTAACTGTCATAGTTTGCTATTTCCGTTTTGGTTTTCCATTCTTTGAAGCTCTGCTTTAATACCACTTTCATATTTTTTAATTTATTTTTGCTTTTAGTTGGAATGATGGTTTTCTTCATCCAACAGAATATCCTTAAACAATTACAAATTTTAGCTCTTTCCAACATCTGATTTCTCTTTCCAGTCAATTACACTAACAAGTGTCATGGTTTGAGCATGTTTTGAGGGTGTTTTTGTTCAAGGTTTTTTTTTTCCAGCCAGGGGGAGTCTGGGAGGAAGCAGAGACAGGGCACCTGACTCAGGCTAGTCAATGAGGTATTCCATACCATAGCACGTGATGCCCAGGATGCATACTGGGAAAGAGAAGGCTGGAGGGGTAGAGCTGTGGAGAAAAATGGAGGAGGGAGCACATGGTGCTCGGCCGGGCAGGGTGGAGTGAGTTATGGGTCGGTGGCTGGTGGGGTGTTGTATTCTTTTCACTTGCTGTTTGCTGTATCATTATTATTTGTAGTAGTAAATGGCAGTAGGGGTTTTGTGTTATGCCTTAGCAATTAAACCGTTCTTATCTCAATCCGTGGGGGCTACATTCTTTGGATTCTCCTTCCTAACTCTCCGGGAGTAGGGGGACTTGGTTTAAACCACGACATTTTTGGCGCCCAACGTGGGGCCCGAGGGATTGAGAAAAGAACAGATCTGAGCGGATTTATGGTCTCTTGTCACAATGCTGATTTATTGGCTCTTAGAGGTTTTTCTCTGGATCTCGCTGTTTCGGGATTTTACCGGGTACTTGGTGTATGGATTGGATGTGTTTGTGTTTGTGTCGGAGGCTTGTAATACGGTGGGGCTCCAGCAGCAGGGGGGGATGGACGTGGCCGTGGACTTGGACTTGTACCAGGCCGTCCCGCTGCTCTTCGCCGTCCTTGTCCTTATCCTCGTCGTCGTCTGTGTGGAGCTGCATGAAGCCAGGAAGGAGCGGCCCCGGGAGCTGCCGGCAGCTGAGGCTGCCAGGGAGAGCGGCACGGGGAGCCAAACGGCTGTGGCAGAGCAGCGGGAGCAGGCAGGGGAGGAGCGGAGCAGGGCGGTAGCTGAGCAGGGGGATCAGGCAGCCGGGAGGGTGAGTCCTGCGGCCGTTCCCGACCCTCCGACGGCCGAGAGTGTCCCCCGGAAGTCGCCCGCCGACTCCCAGCAGGATGCAGGAGACTACGCAGCACTTCCCAGCAAGGCAGAGGAGGAACCGAGTCCTGCCGCCGTTCCGAACCCCGCAGCGGCCGAGAATATTCCCCGGGAGTCACCCGCCAAGCCCCAGCAGGATGCAGGAGACCACGTGGCACTTCCCAGCAAGGCAGAGGAGGAGGATCCAGACTCGGGAGAAGAGAAGCTGATAGTGGGAGAACTGGCAAGCACGGCAGCTACATCAGCCCCAGTGACAAGTGCAGCAGCAGCATCTGAGAGTTCTGATGGTTTTGAATGGCTTTTGGGTGCCCTTGGGACCTGCCTGCTGATTGTAATGGTGATCGGCATGGTGGCACACACACAGAGTGTGTTCTACCCACGGCCATTTTGTCTGATCCCAAAAGTTAAGCAGAGTCAGGTTTGGGTCTTGTCTAGGGTTAGACAAGGATATAGGAGCACCAGGAGACTGTCCCCAAGTCTGGACAGTCATGAGTGGCAGGGCATGTGGGACAGTATAGCCGGGTATCTGATCCACTGGACCCCTCCAGTGCTTTGGAAGCATTGGAGGTGGAAGGCAGCTGTATGGAGTCCCCAGCAGCAAGCTGTAGAACTGCTGAAGGGGACGGTGAATGATTTTGGTGGGCCCAGATACTTCAGGCTATCAGTCCAGAGATGCAACATGTAGATGTCTCATGATCGAGGGGTGGACTTAAGAGTGATGGTGTATTGAAAATGTGGGATCTGGGCATGACGTGAATGGTATGGAATAAGGGGTGGATAATGTCATGGTTTGAGCATGTTTTGAGGGTGTTTTTGTTCAAGGTTTTTTTTTTCCAGCCAGGGGGAGTCTGGGAGGAAGCAGAGACAGGGCACCTGACTCAGGCTAGTCAATGAGGTATTCCATACCATAGCACGTGATGCCCAGGATGCATACTGGGAAAGAGAAGGCTGGAGGGGTAGAGCTGTGGAGAAAAATGGAGGAGGGAGCACATGGTGCTCGGCCGGGCAGGGTGGAGTGAGTTATGGGTCGGTGGCTGGTGGGGTGTTGTATTCTTTTCACTTGCTGTTTGCTGTATCATTATTATTTGTAGTAGTAAATGGCAGTAGGGGTTTTGTGTTATGCCTTAGCAATTAAACCGTTCTTATCTCAATCCGTGGGGGCTACATTCTTTGGATTCTCCTTCCTAACTCTCCGGGAGTAGGGGGACTTGGTTTAAACCACGACAACAAGTAATGTAAACGTGGCAAATCTGGAGCTTGCGAAGTTTCAAATAATCACATTTCTGGTTCATGCTGTGTGCCGCTTGTATGGTGGAAATAAAGCCAGTCTAAAACCCACAGGTACATTGTCAACTGCTAATTTTTGATCAGCAGTTATCTGTTTTTTGTCTTAAAATTTAATCTAACTTTGAATTGTGCCATAATAAACCCACTAAGGTGGTGCCCTTTATAAATACAGAAAGACCCTACTTTATTAAAGAAACTTTAGGTAATGTTCTTTAAATGCTAATATCTGACATATATTGTATTTTTTCAGTGTCAAAGTTTCCGGGATGCCATTTTTCTTTAATGATAGCTGATGGCTAAGGAAGAATTTATCCTGGTGTCTTTGGAAGGCTGGAGGTACACCAGTACTAACATTTTAGTGTTGTGAGTGAGGTTTATAGGCCATGGAGTTTCTATGCTTCTGTGTGTGTGACACTGAAGGGTAGTTGTCTGTCTGATGGAGAATACTACCCCTGTCACAGCTTATCAGAGTCTCACCTCCCAGAATGAGGGGCATGGGTTGTATTTTCAGTGTTTGGACATACAGCCTTTTCTCAGTCTTGATAAAGCAAAGTGGGTATCCATATCCAAATTCACCTGTCCTTGTGGAGCATCTCTACTCTTTTCAAATCAAGAGTATCACTGGAGAGCACTTCCATGGGGTTTAGGCAAGCGGTGGATGTCATCTTGTGCTTTCCTGAATTATCTCATTTGAGTTGAGCTGCATTGCTTCCTATAGGTCTTTTCCTCTGGTGAGCTATTTTCTCTTAAGAGAGCTCACTTTGTGTGGGAAAGGATACTTCCAGCTGTAAATTTATCCTTTAGGATCCCTTATCTGCAATAACAGCACGTTTCCAAAATGCATTGTTTCCATTTCATTCATTGATACTCGTTGCCTCCCTCCATGGGATCTCCTGTGAAAAGGGATATATCTGGACATCCAGAAAACTTTCTGTATTCCTGTGTGCTTTGTTACCTGTGCCTCCTCCATCAGAAGTGCATTGCACATCATGTATGTAGCTTAAGCTGCTGCTTCCTTCAAGCAGGAAGTACTACTTCAGATGCAGGTCATAGGACCACAGGGTAAGTCAGTCTGCAAGAGACCTCCCAAGCACGAGATGCTGCTCAAAGAAGAGTCAGGTGTAAGGCCAGACCAAGTTACTCAGAGCCTGAAATGGCTGTGTATTCCTTTACTTGTTCAGGAGTCTTGTGGTATCACTTGGATTCTTGGGCTTACTGAAAATGGGTAGCTGTTGGAGTAACCGCACTGTCCATCTTGCTTTGACTTTTTCCTTCTGGGCAAGGAGAAAACATTATCTTCTCTCTGCCTAGTGATTCAATAGCACTAAAATAGATTCATCCCAAGTACCCCATCTGGGACCTTGTAAGTGCTACTAGTATTCTAGCGCAAACATAATCATTCACTATTCTGTCAGCTGCTGTAGCTGAAGGAATGCTGAGCTGTGTCTACACACTACCCAAATGAGCTTCTCTACAGGCTTGTTGCATGTACCTGATACCAGCCTACTCCTCTGCAAGGCTGTGGGGAGCGGTTTTATTTCTGTGTGGTCTAAGCTTCATTCTTAACCTAATGCCTAACCTGAAACTCAGGTTGCTCTGTCAGGCTTGGACATATGGCAGATCTGCTTGTACAGACCCCCACTGAAGCTTTGTTCAGAACTAGCTTTTGCTTAATGACAGACTTGTACAACATTTCTTGTGCAAAACATGGCACTGTGATATAACCTTACATGCATTTTTAAAGTTTCCTACTCAGCTCCTTGTATTTGAGGCAATTACATCTTCCAGACTCTTCTCAATTGTCTAAAACCTTGCATTTCCTCATTCTTATGCGGTAGGACTTTCTCTACCTTTCAATTTAAGATTTTTTTTTTTTTCTTTACAGGCAGAATAATCCATTTTAATGCTGTTCTGTATTGTCAGAAGTTTGGTATTTATGAAACACCAAACCAGTGTGTTCACTGCTTTATAAACTGGAGAAATAAGGCATGTTCTTCACACTGTTACAGATTTACAATCACAGTCAAATATTTATTTGTTTGTAATTTCCTTTGCATACCAGCTCCTGTTATACTATAAAACGTGATAGTAACCAATAGTTAAGTGTGTAGCCATTAGTTTAGTGGTGCCTAATATATCAATGAAAATAACTATATCGTCTTTGCCTTTATTTCTGTTGGAATTGCTGTATCGATTATCTAGCTTCAGAGTCCAGATTTGATACTTATTACTTTATCATGTATTGAATTTAGTCTTCCAGGAACTGAAAAGACATACTTGAGCTCCTTCTCTAACCGCTTTTTCTCTGTTCCTCAATCTTTTTTACCTTTTTAGAAATTGTTTATTAAAAGTATGAAAAAGCAACGTGAAATATCATGCAACATGCATAAAGTCTTCTTGTATGTCATTGTACTTTGTGTCTTAAATAGAGTGTCCTGGATCTTCATCTCTTTAGCTTTAGTGCTTCCAATAACGTTTTGTCTTCAGTGGTTTGGGTGGATCTGGGTTTGGAACTGTGTTTTGGTTTGAAAATCCAGTATGTTGGATCCCTGCAGTTTTCAATGCTTGGAAAACTTGTAACTTACAATAGAAGACAAAGTAAACACACCATCAAAAGGGAAAAAGTTAAATCTCTGTTTATTCACCTGCATGCTAGAGAAGAATCTTACAGCAGCCAGCTGAAATAGTCTAGATATTAAAAGGCTTGGAAAAAAATGAATTTGTTTAAAACCTGGGCCTTTGTTCCAATAGGATTTGTGTCCCAGATGTTGATTTGCAGCAGCAATATGCTGGATAAAGTTTGCTGTTGTATGTGCTATCAGACAGTGGCACACAGAGTATGTACATGGGGAAGATGCATTTCTGTCTATTTCTGTGCTGTTTTGTAATTAAGAAATAGGCTGCGACAGCCTGTGCACTTCTGGGAGACTATAGCATGAAACAGAGGTCTGAGACTGGTGGTTAAGAGACTTTTAATCACTTGAGAGGTGGAAGTACACTGCCTTGTAGACTCCACTGGCCAGGCCTCTCCACCAGTATGGTGTTATGAGGAAAGTCAAGGAGTGTTTCTTCTTTAATTTTTGTTTCTCTTTGCAGTTTCCGCATTAACACCATATATAAAGAGTTGGTCTCAGGTAGTGAATATCTGTAAGTGCCACGAATATTTCTGGAACTACCAGGCTCTGTTTGAGCATCTGCTCATGCTTTCCAGTGGAATTTATTTTTAATGGAAGGCAAATAAACTTCCCACCTGAAATGCGCTGGGAAATGTGAAGGTTGTCATGAGCTGTCTTTTCTGCTTACTTCTTCCTACATACAAATTCTAGAAGGCACTCTGGTGTCTCATATATGGATGAGATAAAGGAGATATAAGTGAAGAAGAGATAAAACCTTAGCTGAAGAGTGATTTTTCAATAGCATGTTTGGGAGGACACAGCAATTGGTGTGTCAGGAAATTGTAAAGTTCCCTGTTCCTGCTGTAGATGGTTTAAAGTTGGCTCTGTGCAGACGCAGAGGCTGCAGAGAGCTCATACTGTTTTGGACTTGAGTGTCTGCTGGAGAACTGTGACTGGTCACAGAGAGATGGCCTGGTGGAGAGAGCTGTAGATGTCCCTTCTTTGAAACCAGCCTGCTGTGCCACTAAGGCAAAAGAGCCCCTCCTCTGCATGAAAAGCAGGCCAGAGAGAAATGGACATTGGGTTTGGTCCTAGGGATAGAGCAGACTGGGCGTCTGGTCTCTGTCCCATCAACTGATTTATGCAGTTTTCATCAGATATAATCAATGTGCTCTTGCCAAAGATACTGACTTGTGGTGTTTGCCTTCATGTCTGAATTGCTGGAGTTTGCGGAACAGCCCAGAATCTCAGATATGATTGTTTTCTTTTTTTAAGTAGCGGCTTTGGGGGTTTTCTACATTTTACTCTACAGACCTGCAGAAAGATGAAAGTCTAATTAATATAACATCTAAATAAGAAAAATTGGAAGACAGTTTATTTTTCAAAACTAATACGTGTCAAAAATCCTCCTGGGTTTTGTGTTTGGAGTTTCTTGAGTTTGCTGTATATGAAACTACCATCATTTAATCAAATTCCCGGGGGCATATAATGTACCCTAAATAATAAAGCTACCTGATGCAAGTTTCTTGAAAGCTTACATCATGGATAATTTTACAGAGACTGAAGATGCCAGAAAAGATAAAGAATTTTGAGATTTGGAGTAGACAAAACTGCCCACAGCTGTGCAAACAGTACAGCGATGTATTGGCCATGTTTTGGTGCTGCTAGAATAAAGTGTTCTTAAAAGAGAATCATTCTAGCATTTCATACGCAGATGAAACAGAGGTCACCTTGGAGGGACTCTTTTCAGTGTGATAACAACTGAAGCAGCCTCTTTTACGAATCAACTTTTGAATGGATTAAAGGAAATGGCTGGTCCATTTGTTGGTGTAATGTGATTTCTTACTGTGGCTGAAATGAATTGGCTTATAAATAATAGCTCAGTAGTGGGATTAGCAATGTGCATATGAATGTGCATTTTGTATCCAAGACTTGTGAACAACAAATGTAAAAATGTTTTTTTGGGAGCTAGGCTTCAAGGTAGATGACCTGTGAATCTGTTGGTTGATAAGACTTGATTAGATTTGTTGGGTTTTTTTTTATGAACAGGCTATGTAGCTGACCCATATGCATGAGCAAGAGGGAAGAGGATTTTTTAATAGTATATTTTATTTTAACTTTTTGTTTGTCTCTGCTTGTGATGTTTGGACCTTTTCTCCCTTGTTTCAAGTGTTGGTGTTAAATTATTCTGTCAGTGGAAGCAGGAAGATCCAGTGTAAGACTGGTGAATCTATGAACAGCAGTAAAAGCTAACATTTCCTAGGATATTTGAGAAGGGAGTAGGACACTTCCCTCTCTGTGTCTATTTCTGTACTTGAGTTTTAGGATGGCAGGTGCTGGAGTGGTGTTTGTAATCTGCAACAAATGTTCCATATTTTCTTTTTCCATCTGGTAGTCAGAAAACGCTTCTTGAGCATAACATGCAAATTGTTGACAGTACTGGGTTTCTGAACTGAAAGGACGACTATTGTCACTGGTGAAAAGAGCAACCAGACTGAAAAAGCAGTGCTGCTCCATTTTCAGGGACAGAGAAAGTGTCCCCCAAGGAACTGAAAAGAGGGAAAATGTGGAGGAAGTTTCACATCAGGAGGAAGCAGCACTGAGTGGAGTTGAGGTCAAGTAAGGACTGGTAGGCTGTGAACAGCAGACAGAAGAGGACAATGGGAGTTAAATGTTTCCAGTTGATAGCAGGTATCCAGAAAGTAACTGAGAGATGCCTTTAAAAGCTCCAGACAGTTGGATGAAGAAGGGTGCCTGAGATCTTTGAACTTCCTCTCTGGAAGTTCAGCCCAGCTGAAAAGAAAGTCAGTAATGTTCTCAAAATAACTAAGCAACCAAGGCATCCTGAAACCAACATGCATGCCATTTTCCTGATAAAATAGGCTTCTGAATTTGGTAGTCAGTATGCAGTGCTGATAATACATGTACTTACTAAATATTGCAAAATATCTCAACATGTAGGTGATTTCTTGAGACTTGCCATGGTGCTGGAGGAGAATAACATCTACCTGATTTTCACAGTGATTCTCCCTACCATGGTAGTGGGTAAAACAGTACAGAAAATTCTGAAAGTATTCAATGGGATACCCACGTACGAAAAGTGGAATGTTTTGATTTAGGAGTGGAATAAAAGTCAAAAAAGTTCACCATCTTTTGAATATAGATGGAATGAAGATAAATCTTCTGAGGCCTAGATTAGAATAATCAGAAGGACATATATCTATAGTGACAGAATGAAATGAGCTGAAAAATGGGAGTAGTTTAAGCATAAAATTATGATATTGAGAATGCAATTAAAACTTCTAAAGGAAGTGAAGAAATGGTTTCATAATAGGTAGGCAAAATCAGTAATTTACGAGCATAAATTTAGTGAGATTTATACCAAATTAATTGAAGTGAAATGCCACTCTACACTTAGTCTGTCTCCAGAAGAATGGTGGGAAACATGTGGATTTTCTGACTTGTGGGGAACTTCAGAGAAAATTAATTCTGAGTGGTTAAGGCCCAACATCTTGATAAAGATAGCACTGAGTTATCTGTGTAACTCCAAAAAATGATGGCTTCATATCCAGACCAGCATGGTACTTGGGAAATGGTGTCTTTGTGGTAAAAAAAAAAAACTTCTATAACACATGAATGTTTTTGAGAGTAGTATCTAGGAAAAGTAGAGAAGTTGTATCACTTCTGTCTTTGGCACTGATACAATAGCTTTTCCCCTGCCGAGCAGTTATTTTGGTGCCCATAAGCCTATTCATAAAATGGTAAGGGATCAATCAAAGGACTGGATACTTTGCCTTGTGGTGAGACATTCTGGAATCTTGCTCTGTTTATCTTACCCATGAGAAGTCTAAGGCTTGACCTGATCAGTGTCTGCGTTGGAGAAAAAAAAAACATTGAAAAACTGTTAACAATTTGGCAGGCAAAGATAGAAAAAGGTCCCGTGGTTGCTATTTGAAGTTCAAAATTCCACAACAGATTTTCAACAGTGAGAGTGATTAGCCCTGTGATATCTTAACAAAAGTTATGGTGGTTTCCTACCACTGACAGTTTAAAAATCAAGATTGAATGGTGTCTTAAATTATATGTTTTAGTAAAATGCAAGTTCTGTGGCTTCTTTATATAGGACATTGGGCTAATTGTTCATGAGGATGCCCTTTGACCTTGATTCTCTTAATTCTCTTGAAGACAATGACTAGAGTCAAGCTAATAAGTCCATCCCCCTTCTTTTTTTGTTGTTATAGAAGTTTTCTGTCCAAAACTTACTTTTTTTTTGCTTTTACACAGCTCTAATGACAAATAGGTTTTTTTTTTGGCCAGCATCTGTTCATAGCCTGTCAGATGGTTTTTAACTCTAATGACCTTGCAGTCTTACAGTGTTAATACATTGGTGCACTGTGTAATATTGGTGTACCTGTAAGGTTGTATTCTTTTTTCCATTCTTTGGTACCCTGAAGATATATGCCAAGCATATTTTATTTGGTTTTATTGAGATGCGTGGGATGTATTTATAATACTAAGTGAATTCTTTCTACAAAAAGTGCAGCTTGCAGTAGTCTTTTAGATGCTTCCCTCCTCTGAGTCCTGTCTGCACACCTAATGTTTACAGTGATGAACGTCTTAGAGGCATTACTGATAGATATGAACTAAAATCCAAGTACCAGCATTTATGTAGCTGCAATTCCAGTTAGGGCAAGTGTGCCATTAAGCTGGCCATTGTATCAGTAAACCCAGCTTCTGACTTCAGAGAGTTTGAAAGACCAAAGATTGCCAAAGTGACACAGAGACCAGGCAATGACGGATATTGGGCACCTAAAGAGCACATTAGCCTGTCCCTCTTAAGAAATTATGTTTAGATAACGATGTTTTCTATTGCTTGTTTCTCTGCCATGCCCTCCTCTTTCTCTAATTGGTTTTGGATTCATTTGTCCATTTCAGTCAGGATTTTATGAAAGTATAAAAATACCAGATTCTTGTGGTGAACTGAAGCACCAGGTTGAAAAGATGTTTGTGACACCTAAAAAGTGGGTATACAAGAAAGACACAAATTAGTAGCAGTTGTTGTGATATGGGCTGCAAGACAGTAAGATCACAGAAAATCAAGTACTATTAGATCTCTTGCTTAGAGAACAACTTGTATTCTTGTGGGGAACAGGCTAGACTAATTTTGTACTATTGATTCTCTTGTGATTTCAAAGAGTCATAACAATTCAGTTAAAAATGCTTCAGCAATATAGCTTAAATACATTTGATCCAGACAAGAGTTAAAGTAATTAGCTGACATTTGATTTTACTTGGTACAGTTCCAAACCATGAAACTTTGAACACCCTTAGAGTTCATTCAGTGTTTGGGTACTAGTCTGTGTTCTCAAGTAACCTTTTCAAACTTGGCAGCTTTAATCCTAGACCTAAAATAGAAAAGCACCATAGCAAATCTAGCCTGTAAATGGTTTTTCTTTATACTCCAGATATTTAGTTGTAGAAGCAGCAGTCAGAAGGAATAGAAAAATGTGTTGTCTGTATAAAGGTGTGCGTTTGTGTCGTGTTCGCACCCGTGCACATATTTACGTGGCTGTGCAAAGCATTAATCCTTCTGCAAAGACCTTACAATCTTAACAGACAGCCAGGGCAGTCATGTACTGTGAGACCCAGAGGATGGTGCTGACTTGGAGCATGTGTGCATTTTCAGTTTTATGATGTGACGACAGCAGCGCTCTGATGCTGGTTAGCATTTGTAGGCTCTGTGGAAGGAGTGAGTTTCCATGAGGGATTTTGTTGGAGGAAACCTCTCTGCCTGGCACATAGAGTTGAGGGAGGAGGGTGTTACAGGCAGGGTTGAAAGAGGGATGAGCGGTGTGATGTTCTACATTGCATGTGTTGCAGCTGGATACTTGGAATGTGATTGACCATGTTTTGTGAGTTTTTTATTTTTTCTTACAGTCTAATACAGAAAGAAAAAGAAAGTTATGAAGAAATTTTAAAGGAAGTGTATAGGTGTTTATGTTGAAAACAGGCACTGGCTTCCTCCTTCAAAGAGGAATTATATGAGAATTGAAGAAACTCTATGTGATAAGAATGCATTGTGTTTGCTATGTTAAGAAACCAAGATGGGTTTGGGGCAGGGGGGATTCAGTAGGATTTAATGATAGCCTGTGTATGTAGGGGCAAAGAGAGAAAGTTAAATTGGTATCTTCAAGATGGCTTGCTGATGTGACACTGAAACTAGTGCTGTGATACTTGATTTGTTAAAGCATTTGTTCAGTATCCAAGTAATGTAGTAGTAGATCATACCATGATTTTCCCTGCATTGAGTCATGTTGAACTGTCACAGAAGTCAGTATGCTTCCCATGAACGTCTGAAAAGAATATAGGCAAGAACAATGTGGAATACTACCAATTCTGTGATATACTTCACAGTAACTTACTGTATGCAAAATACTTGGAAATTTTTCAATGTCATGCTTAAGCAGCACAATGGGAAGTTTTCAGATTATTTCATAAAGTCCACTGGCTGCATTGCATCATATAAATCATATTATTTCCCCTTACACCCTTATCATTGTATAATTCTCTAGTGTTTTTTTTTCCTTAGTGTGATTTAAAAATATCTGATGCATTTTTAGTTTTTTGTTATAACTTAATCAACTAGGAGAGCAACAAGGAAAGTCATCATTATGTGACCATTAACTGTGTGACCATGTTGAACTCTATTATTCAAAGTCAATAAGTGAGTTAAAGTTCTGATGAACTGAATCTCCCACTATTTCTGTAAGAGGGGAAAAAAAAGCAAGCATAGAAAATACAAATAGTTTTTTAAGGCTGGTCAGGAGATAAAGAAGAGAGTGTAGATGTCACGGTTTGGGGAACCTCCACACACGTGAAAATTTTGGAATAAATGTATACAACTTACAAAATTACTCTATTATTCAGCTCCTTCATATATCTTTTGTTGACCCTAAGCTGTGAAATATGTGCCATCCATCTCCAAAAAAAGGATAACACAGGATAATGGGGATAATGGAGGATCGTTTTATGCTGTTAGCTCCTTTTCATGTGAGAGTATGCTAGGACAAAGTTATGGATGAAGCTCAGAGAAATCAGTGTAATTAAATTCGTCTGCAACACCCCCAGGTCCTTTTCCACTGAGCAGCTTTCCAGACATTCTTCCCCAGGACTGCAGCATTGCATGGGGTTGTTGCGACCCAAGTTCAGGACCTGGCGAGTTGGTTGTCTTCCCTGCTGGCTTCTTTTTTGGCACATGAGGACAACCTGCTCTTCCACCTTTAAGATTTACTTCTTGAAAAATGTTCAGCCTTCCTGGACCCTTTTGCCCATCAGGAGTGCCTCCCAGGGGACTCTGTTAACCAGACTTCTGAACAGGCCAGAAACTGCCCTCTGAAAATCCAAAGTAGCAGTTCTGCTGGCCCCCCTCTTTACTTCTCCAAGAGTTGAAAAGTCTATCATTTTGTGATTGCCATGGTCAAGATGGCCTCTAGACATCACATTACCCACAAATCCTTCTCTATTCGTAAACAACAAGTCCAGTGGGTTGCCTTCCAGAGTTGGCTCACTCACCAGCTGTGAGTTATCTTCCACACGCTCCAGGAACCTCCTAGTTTGTTTCACCTCTACTGTATTGTATTTCCAGCACACATCTGGTAAGTTGAAGTCCCCCATGAGAACAAGGGCTAGTGATTGAGAGACCTCTCCCAGCTGCTTACAGAATATTTTGTCTGCCTCTTCATCCTGGTTGGGTGTTCTATAACAGACTCTCACCATGATATCTGCCTTGTTGGCCTTCCCCTGATTCTTACCCAGAAACACTCAACCCTATTGTCATCATCAAGCTCTAGACTATCAAAACACTCCTTAACATACAGGGCTCCACGACTGCCTCTCTGTCCTTGCCTATCCCTTCTGAAGAGTTTATAGCTATCCATCACAGCACTCCAGTTGTTTGAGTCATCTCACCATGTTTCCATGATGGCAACTATGTAATGATTTTCCTGGGGCACAGTGGCTTCCAGCTTTTCCTGTTTGCTTACCACACTGCGTGCATTGGTGTGGATGCACTTCAGTTGGGCTATCGACTCTGCCACTGTTTTGGGGGGAGAAGTCATAATTGCTATGTGATCATTCTCAGGCACTTTTGTGATTTCTAACACATCATTAAGTCTTGCTTCTCTGCTGCCTCATGGGTCTCCATCCCTTACCTCCATTGAGATGGTGGTACACTGAAGGACCTCGGCTAGCACACCATCCCATAAACATTGGTGTGCTGCCTCCATACTTATCTCTAGTGAGCCTGGTTTTATCCTTTTCCCCCTTCAAATCCAATTTAAAGCTCTTTCAGTGAGCCCTGCTAAGTCCTGTGCAAAGATCTTTTTATCCCTTTGAGACAGGTGTACCCTGGTACCTTGTCTGTTGCCAGCAGGCCTGCTGTTGTATAGCTTTTAGTTATATCTGTGTATATATATATTCATGTATATATATAGCCTTTAGCTGTAACCATTCTGTTCAGTGGTTGGCCTGGCCCTAGAGTCATAATCGTGCACATGCTGTATATAAGATCTGACTTCAGTTGATAGAAACTCCAAAGAAAAGTGTTGAGTGACAAATAAAATTAGGCATCTTGCATCTTCACTGCTTTGTTCTATTTATTTCTTTTGTATAGTACAGGCTTCTCTGAGAAATCTTGAACAAGCTGGAGGTACAGATTTACTAAGAGTGAGATCCAAGGAGACTAAAAAGGGATTCAGAAGACTACAGGATTGCCCACCATGTGTTAAGCAACAATTGTTTTGGAGTAAATAGTCACATTATTTGATGTGGTTACAGATAGGCAATTCCCTGCTGACAGTGAGATGAGGGATGTATCCAGGCCTAGCTCATCATTTGTTTGTTTCTCATCTTATATGTCTTTGAAGATGTGGATTGTGAATGAGAATAGTAGCAACATGAAGTGGAGGAAAAAGTTATATATGAAGTCTTGTGGGCAACAGGAGATGGGAACTGGTTTAGGAGTATAAGGCAGTTGGTCTGATAGGAAGCCTTGTTACATAAGGGTTACCAGAGAGGCAAAGAATCGTACATATACCCTGGAGGCTAACGATGCAATTCCCATCAAGCAGTTCTCACTGTGTGAGCCTGGTGCCAGAGGACTCCAGTACTCAAAGTGTCCCACTGGCTGAGCTGTTTCATACTGACTGCTTGCATTTTTTGTCCTGTGTGCCACCCACTAGGATTATTTTGTACAAGATCAGAGTTGAATGCTGTTAGGCTGAAGTTGGTGAGGCATGTGTGGGGGACGGGAACAGAGAGGGAGTGGGAATGTGGTGTGCAGATGTGTGAAGGTGAGAGTAAAGCTTATCAGCTACCAGTTCCAGAGAGTGGTGGGCTTTTTCTTTTCCTGGCTCTGCTGGCGAAGTCTTCCATTGAACAACCTCAATTATCCATCCATACAAGATAAAAGTACCAGGGTACTATGTTAGGGTGTGAATACTTCTAAGTTTTTAAAAATATAACCATTAGACATAGTCCTTGTTCTTTTGGCCAGCTGCTCTGTTAAAAAGCTCTTGAGACCCCAAAGACACTTTCCTTCTGTTGCATGGTATTTTTTGTTTTGTTTCCAGTAAACAGAGTTTGAACTGGCAAATTTTTGTGAAGTCCTGTAGCCAATTTAATATTTAAACCAGACCTGTTAAGTTATGCTGTTTTCAGGAATGTCATGAGCCATCCTCCCTCTACTAACCTGCTGTGCTGACTCAGTGCTTGAGCAGTTGACAGCCTATGGGGACAAGGCAGTGTTTGGTAACTCTGGAAAGGCAGGATAATAAAAGCTCATAAGGGCAAAAGTAATGCAGCTGAGGTTTGTGTTGTAGTTATCAGCCGAGTAATTAAAAAAGAACAAAAGTGGGGAAAGAAAACCAGAACTTGAGAATAGAATTTAAGTCACAGCAACTGGTGACCTAAAATGGCAATCTCCTTCAGTAATGTCTGTGCTTATTGTTTTCAGCCCATTCTGGTAAAAACATATAGAAAAAGGCTCCTGGAAGTTAAAACTGTTACTCTTTTCTTGGAAATAATTGTCTTTATGTTCTCATTAGAAAGATCAAGAAAAAGTTGTGAGAGTTGTTCTAGGACTGGACCCTGAGAGCTATGGGACAGCATTGCTAGTGCTGTACCTGTTCTGCAGAGAATTCTCTACTCTTAATATTGCTTTCTTCACAAGTCAGAAACTACAGTAGTGTGGTTGCCGGATTTCCATGAACATATAATTCCAGGTGCATGTATCAGTGTGCTCTTGTTCATATATTTTGTTGCTGTGTGCTTATGTTCCCAGCTTCAAACTAGAATTCAGCACCTGGGTTTTACTTAAGTTATACTGGTGAAATTTATATAGCTTGGTCTCTGCTTGCTGGTACTTTTATTTTCAACGTGTCTAAATTCATTAAATTGCCCTATGTACAATAAAAAAATGTAGAGATTGCATTTCTCTTTATTCGCTTGCCAGTGCAGATGTATGAGAATGAAGTGCACTTTCAGAAACTTCCTCTCAAAACTATTTGTAACCATGTGGTAGATAAGTAACACTTTAGAGAGAAAAGGACCTCTAGCCAAAATAATTTCCAAATGATCTCAAAGTGCAATTTATCTTCTTATTTTGCAGCTAGCTATGGACCAAATCCAATTTGCAAAGGTTGTTTATCTTGTTCAAAGGATAATGGGTGCATCAGATGCCAACACAAGTTATTCTTCTTCCTGCGAAGAGAAGGAATGAGACAGTATGGTGAATGCTTGCATTCCTGCCCATCGGGGTACTACGGACTCCGAACGCCAGATATGAACAGATGTTCAAGTGAGTTGGTTTTTTTTTGAACCCTTATATTCACTGTTGTAGGAAGGCCATAACTCATGCTCAGTTTTTAAAATGATATGTTGTGGAACATAGTGATATTTTCACAGATGTCTCAAGATCATTATAAAACTTCTTTGCTAAAGAACATCCCAACTCATTCCAAGATATGTAACATTCAGCAGATTAAATAGATGATGCATTAGCCTAGTTTTTATTGTTGTGGTTATTCTTATTGGTTTTATTGCTTTAGTTAGAAGGGAAGTTGAGGAAAGAATGATGATCTAAGCAGATACTCCTAATTTTAACAAACAGATTCCCACTATATGAAAAAAAAAGGATTAAGCATTAATTGAACAGTGCCTCATGTAGGTACTAGCCAGTACATACACTAATATATGGGTGGGCTTCTTGTCATGCTTTGTGTTCCCACACAAATTTCATGTGACCAGAAACCTCGCACCAGACATACTTTAATATGTAAGTGTTGCTATTTTAATAAAACAGATGTACTATTAAAACAAAACAAACAACCTTTCACTTTTAGTACTGCATTTTATTTGGAAATTTACAACCTGCTAATGTGCAACAAGATTCCCTGTTTGCATGTTTGTGCCTAGAAGCACAACTGTTAAAATCAACGAGTGCTCTGGTATCTCTGCACATTATTTCATTGCTGTCTGGCGGTTGTGCTGATTCATATCGAGTTTTCCATATGCTCATATATGCAGTATTACCCATATGGATTATTAATCGTTATTACCTCTAATTCATATTTATGGGGTTTTTTTTGTATATGTGTGTGTGTGATAGTCTAACCAGAATTAGGTCACTAAACCTAGGAACCTGAAGTGAGAAATAGCTTTACTTTGCTTCCTGGAATAATCAAGTGTCTGTTCCATGAATGACATTGTCCCCCTCAGTATTGTGACATGTCACTGGGCTCGTCTCACTACATTGTGAGAAAGTGGGTGCTGGCTTTCACATCACATATGGTCTTCAGACCTGTGTGAGGTCAGTCCACGGCAATCTGAGCTGGATGATGAGGACTCATAGCCATGCTTGGACCTGTCCCAGCCCATGGAATGACATCCTGCCTCTCTTTCCCCATTCCCTGTGCAGGCTCCATAGATATGGTATTCAGGTTGCGTTCCCAGCTGCTATGTAATATTGCCAAGTGCTGCCTAATCTATACCAGGTGGCTAGGTTTTGATGAAAAATTAAATGAGACCAGTATATGGTTTATGTATCCTTTCTGTAAATTAGTTTAGGATTTTGGCCTTCATTTTCATAACATGTTTATGAATTCAGCAACTTGTCCACTTTAAGCCTTTCAAAACCGTGCTGTAAAAACTTGCCCATGTAAAAATGTTTCTGAATATAGTTACAACTTTGGGAAATAGATTAATTTATCTGTATTACTGTGCTTATGAAATAGGAAAAGTAGTCTGTACTGGCAAGTCTTTCTTTACTTTTTAAAACAAACAAACAAACAAAACCAAAAGATTATTTGCAGAAGGTGGATGGTGAATTCAATATAACTTTTTTCATTTTTACCACTTGCTGAAAGTGTCCTTTTCCCTGAATTACAGGATTAGTTTTGAAAAGCATAAATGTGAATTGTATCCAACCCATGTTGGCACGTGTTGAGCACCGGATACTTAACTCACCCTCATGCCTTTGACAGTTTCCCCCTGTGAGAATAATGATGCAGTTGCATTTACTGACCAGTTTTGGTTCTCCTCCAATGATTTTTGTATCGTATATTTTTATTTTAGTGTAACTGCCAACTGGTGTATTTATAAATCACATCTTTTTTTTGATTTGGTTTGGTAATCTTGCATGGCACATACATTGCATTGTGGACACACAGACATTTTGAGTGTGGATTGAAGTTGAGTTAAAATAAACATTCTCAAGAAGTAGAATAGGTTTCTTCCTACTTGATGTTAGATATTTTTAGGTATGCTTAGTTACAGACTCCATTGGTCAGATAATACTGTCTTAGCTAAAAATAAGAAAAATTCTGGCAGTTTAAAAATCCTTCTGGGAGTTATAGAGCTTGAATTACATAAGTTAAAATTACTTCTGCCTTATTAATATCTTCATAGGCACAAAAGCTGCTTAATATTTTATTACTGGAATGCCTGCCCATTTTTGTTAGACAAGTGATAGAACACATCTTTGTGGAAAATGTTGACATGATTTTAAAATCCAAACATGTTTAGTGCCAAATGTAACACAATAAATGCAACAGCCAAGTGCAGCAACTCTAAAATGATGGAAATTTTGAATTTCAAGACTAGCTTTCTTTTCTACATGTAAGCTGTATGTGTGTGTCTTGAATTTGCTAAGGTTTTCTAGGCTGTTTTTCTAGTAACAGTGAATCATGTAATTTGAGACTGCTTGTCTCTAGAAATCGATGTAGAGTTTCCTGCTGGAGGTATATTTCATCTCTAGCACTGCAGTATGAGAATGTAGTACATTTGGACATGAAATTGGAAAGTGTTGAGTCTCTTCTGTAGAAGAATACCCAAGAGAAAAGCTACACTTTGTTAGTTTTCCAAGAAATTTTAATAATTACTGACTTTGAACTGAACTGCTCCAAAAAGAAATAATCTCATGAGAAAAAAAAACAAAACTGAATTAAAGAGTAAGATGAAATCTGTCACCTGGGTGGTTGGTTTAACGTTGGTCTGATTAATGGATCAAGCCTATCTTGAACCTTTCAACTTAGTCTGTATCCAAAGTAACTTCTACAATTTTAGGGGGAGGAAGCACTCAGTGTTGAGAAATTACAGCTCCCTTCAGCTTTCATTGGCTACTCCATTTGTTTAGGTTCACCTTTTTTCTTCACAGGAGGGCTTGACATTGCTAAAAGTGTAGTTTCCCCTTCCATGTGCTTTCAGTAAAATCAAGATAAAGAGAAGCTTTTAAATAAATTGTGCATTTATTAAGTACCTGTATAAAATTCACTGCATTAAGGAAGTTCTTATTTTTTTTTTTAAACTTTGTTACAAAATAGCAAGGCATAATTAATATATCATGGCTTGACTATTTCTAATGTAGTACAGCTGAGCATATGACTGTCTGAGGCTATTGTAGTTAATGCAATTGTAATGGTCTGCTAAGGGGTTAAATTACCACAGGGACAGCACTGTTTGCTTTAGATATTTTTTCTGACTTTTTAGAAATAGTTTTCATTATTTTTGTGTTTGTTTCCTTCCAATATGGCATTACCTCTTTAAAACAAACTTAATATAACATTTGGGATTTTGAAAGTTAAGTTGAATGGCCAGAAATTGAGGTCTACCTGTCAATATTTTATGGGCTTTTATATTTTCCTTCTCTCTTTCATTATCTTTTCTTCCTTCAAATTGTTCTAAATTTCTGTTTAATTTGGATTTGTTTATTTATTTATTTGTAATTTTGGCCTTTGTGCTTTGATGAAAAAGTTTTATTTCATCTGTCTGGCAACAAAAATCATTACAGTGATTTGAATTAAGATTTATTAAATCTGTAGTTAATTTAGTTTTAATAAGGCAATTGTATATTTTTAAAGTAATAATTGAAAACACGGTGGTTTGGCATTTATTTAAAAGATCTCAACTAATAATGAATTGAGATTAGAACTTACTGGAGATGTATCACTAAGTCTTTATTAAGTGAATTTAATTTAAAAAATATCCTCAGTATAATATTTTATAATTAGTATGTTGTATTCCAAGCATTGCTTTCTATGAAAGTTTACCTATGGTAAACTTCAGGACCTTTTGTGGTCAAGTGACTGTGTGTGTCATTCTCTAGAACTCATGTTTGGCCCCAGCCCTGTAGCTGAAAAATCTTTATTTGTGTAATAATAATAGCAATAAACCTGTAACTACCTACGCTATAGCTGCTTAGGAGGTTAAATATCTAATATAGATACTCCCCTGTAGGCTAAAGCTCTTTTACTTATGTTTTTTCTTCTCTCCTTACTGTTTCCTCAGGGACTTTCCTGAAAGTTTTGATCTCTCTTTCCATTGGCTGTACAAATGATACTCCATCCACTTTAAGCACTTCTTGCATCATAGCTTTATTCAGCATCTTGCATGTGTCTCCCTCTTTTGTTAGCACTAACACAGTCTGCCCCTCATGTGCCCTTGTGTCTGCAAGATGAGCTACAGAACCTGTAGTCTGTCTGGATTTTTGAAATATCTCTCAGCTCAAGAAATTCTGGAGAGGATTAGCATGGAAGGTGGTGCTTGATCATGATAGATTGGTGTGGAGTGCCAAGGCACACATCAGGATGGCAGCGTGAAGTCCGTAGCACCAATGCAGTTTTACTGACCATCAGAAGGATGGGAACAGGAGTTGGAAGGAATGAGTGTGATGGGCATGGGGATGGTCTGGGGATAGGTGAAATTAGGAGGTTCTGGGGTAGAAGAGGCAGAGATCTGAGAAAAGAAGAGTGGGGGCTGTGAGTCAGAGTTCACATGAAAGACTCAAGTATTTAATACTTTTGATCAAGCAACATTTGTCACTCCCCAGGATAACCAACCTCACAAGTTATGGGCCCAGAGGCTCCTTTGGAATGCTGCCTTAAAGACTGAGTTTGATCTCCAGAAGTAAAACACTAACTGCAGTGAATCATCATTGGTTACTTTGACTTCTTAAATATGAAAGAATGCCTCAAGCAAAGATTACCAAGTCCTTCAACTGAGGAATGCCATGTTTCCTTCCACACATAGCTTCAGTCAGCAGCTTCTCTTTGCAAAGTATGATCATTATCTCTCCACCTTGAAGGTGTTCAGTGAAGTTCTCTTTCTTACACTGATGGTTGCTGGTTTCCACTCATGCAGATCCCCTTGTATGTTCTCACTTTCCTTTTACATAGTCAACTTTTCTTTACTGGTGTCCAAAATTGGTTGATGAGAAAATGAACATGAGCCAGCAGTGTGTGCTTGCAGCCCAGAAAACCAACTGTATCCTGGGCTGCATCAAAAGGAGCGTGACCAGCAGGTCAAAGGAGGTGATCCTGCCCCTCTACTCTGCTCTTGTCAGACCTCACTTGGAGTATTGTGTGCAGTTCTGGTGTCCTCAACATAAGAAGGACATTGAGCTGTTGGAACAAGTCGAGATGAGGGCCACGAGGATAATGAGGGGACTGGAGCACCTTTCATATGAAGACAGGCTGAGAAAGTTGGGGCTGTTCAGCCTGGAGAAGAGAAGGCTGCGTGGAGACCTCATCGCAGCCTTCCAGTATCTGAAGGGGGCCTATAAGGATGCTGGTGAGGGACTCTTCATTAGGGACTGTAGTGACAGGACAAGGGGTAACGGGTTCAAATTTAAACAGAGCAAGTTTAGATTGGATATAAGGAAGAAATTCTTTACTGTGAGGGTGGTGAGGTACTGGAATGGGTTGCCCAAAGAAGTTGTGAATGCTCCGTCCCTTGGTGGTGGGCAAGGCTGGGTTCACAGACCCTTGGGTGACATGGCTTACTGGCAGGTGTCCCTGGCCATGGCAGGGGGGCTGGAACTTGATGATCTTAAGGTCCTTTCCAACCCTAACTATTTTATGATTCTATGATTCTAAGATTCATGTGGAGCAGATCTTACTGAGAATTGTTGTTGTTATTGACATTACTAGGAATTGATCATCTATCTTTTCCACTATGTGTACCTCAAAATATCTTTGTTATGACAGAAGTTATGGATGGATAGTCAATCACATTTATTATGTTTAGAAAGGGACCATATTGCAATGGTAACGCTACAGAATCTGATCTTTCACAAAGACAAAATAAGGCTCATGTAAAATTTTCAAGTTTATGCATAAGTACAAATGAATCACTACTTTTTATAGCCGAGGTAGACATTTTTTTGACCTTAAAATTCATCATGTTGTACTTCGCATAAGAAAACTATATAATAAACCTTTTTAAGGTATGTTAAAATATGAAGCACATGCATCTCTATATGGATACTTTGCTTTATTTTGAGGCATGTATTCAAAGGCATATCTTTCCCTACAGTTCATCTTATTCTGCATCACCTTATAAGATGGTGATAAATTTACAATGGAAGTATGGTATTTGTTTTGGTAGTGTTATGCTCTCTGTAATTTTGATACAAAGAGATGATGTTTACAGGAGCATGTATTAGTTTTTTACAATAAAGGCATATGTACCTTAGTCTATATTTAATTCAATATCTGAATTTGTATTTTGAACTCCTGGGCTTTTGTTTCCATCTCTAAAATGTAAGCCTGTCAATTCTTTAATGCTCATTTTAAAAGAAGAATGAGTAGGACTGGCTTATCATGACTGTCAGGAAGCAGAAACAGGTCACAAAAATCTTTTAATATTACTGTGGCTTATCTGCTTAAAATGTATGTCTAACTTAGACATGACTTGTAATCTGGGCTTTCTCCTTCCAGAGTTCTTCAATGCACTATTTATGTAGTTTTCTATAAATATTTTCATCCACATCAATAAGATTTGGGTTTTTTGTGATATTTATACAAATATATGTGGGTCAACATAAATGAGATTATAAAGCCTGAATGCAAACTTACTATTCCTGGCTAGCTAAATAGAATTCTTACATATTTAATTGTTGCCCTAACCTTGACTCAAAAATGGCTCAAAGCTTTTACTTTTTTCGAAATATCTGGTGCACGTGCAAAATACTTCAGAAAAAAGTTATTTCTGAGGTGTCATGCGGTGTTAGAGCTCACTTGTAATCAAGGAAAAGGGGACTTGGACTCACAAGTTCTGTACATAACTTCTCTTTTGCCACTCTGTTTCAGTCAAAGTCAAAGAGGGTTTAAATTTCTGTCTTTGAATTCTTTTCTGACAATGGCCTATTTTAAAGGAGATGATATTATCCTTCTTCTTTTTTTCCTTTTTCTCCTCTCTAGAACCAAAGAAGTCCTTCAGTTTGGTAGATTTCTTGCCTGTTGACTGAGCAGTGCAATACTAGCTTATGGAGTTAAGTTTCTTTCTTGAGCGTATTCTGCAACTACTCTCAGGCATGGGAGCACTTTTACATACTATAATGTACCCTTGGGCTCTACTGAAATGTCAGTCATTCCCATTTTTACCCTTCTGTCAGCCTAAGTTAAGAGATTGCGCAGTATCAATAGATTTTTCCAATGGAAAAGTTATGTATCTTGTCCATATATAAGCATTTTAAAACTCTTGAAGAGATTAGTTTCTGTTTTGCTTTGTTTTGTTTTAACACTAAAGACAGTTGAGGAAAGCACTTCTGTCTGATTTCAGCCCAGCTCAGCGTCACCAGAGTAGTGACTTCTCTTCCACCCTTTCCCCAGGGGGGTGAAGTCATGGAGCTGTGAATTTATAACCACTTCTGGGACAGCTTGTGATTGAAAGTAATCTACTAGAAAGTTTTTCTAACTTTTGGAGTACTGCTCTTTTCCAGTTCTCACTTTCCACTTTATAAGTATGTTTTTATCATGAAACATCATGCTCTTTATTGTTTCTAATATTATTTTTTCCATTAAAGTAATTGCAGTGGGGTCTGGTCAATTTGATGGAATAAGAAAGTTTCAAGTTTAAAACTGCCTTTGCTGAAGTGATTAGGACCTTTGCCATGGATTTTGGCGAGGTCAGAATGTTTTTATTTTGGCATTTACTCTTGTGGGCAGTATGGTGTGACATTTTAAAAAGTGTCATCTGTTTAGAAATGGTGTAGCTAATCAAGCATATCAGCAGATTTCTGTGGGTCTCCCTGAGTGCTTTTCGAAGTCCCGTTATATGCGAATGGTAGGAAGAAAGATGTATGGTCTTCACACGGGAGTGGCTTTCAGTGGTGCTTTATACCTTTCAAGTGAAAGGATGGAAGCAAGTATTTCACTTTCTGGCTTTCTCAGAATAGAAGCACTGTAAAAAATATATGAGACTGTGCTAGAAGAGTTTCAGTGAGTGTTATGATGTCTGAGAGGTCCTGGTTATGAATAGAGGGCAGTAGAGCCAGGGGGATATAAGGAGACATGATGCCGATTAGGAACAGGAGAGATTTGAGGTCTAGTTGAAAGCAGACCCTTGGTGAGATGCTGCAAACTGAGCAGGGACTCAAGCGTCTGCCACTAACCTACAGACCTCCTGTTGCTAGCTAAATGGGAGCAGCAGCAATGAAGCACCCTTTGCTTCTTTACTATCAGGTTTTGAAGTTTAGGTGTCTAATTCTGTTATTGTTGCCCTGAAAATATGGTAGACCTGCCTAAAGTAAGTGATTGCTCTTTGGGGTTCTTCTGCAGGACTGAATTTGTCAACTCTTTCTCCCCTTTAAGCCAATCTTATCATTCCCTGTGCCCCCCAGAGTTCTAGGCTCCTTACTGCTTCTCAAGTCTCCCAGGCACCCTTGTCTATCTGGAAACCTCTAGTGGGCATAATTTTCTATATTTTTTTAAAGATTTATTCATTCATTAATTTAATGTTTAAATATGAGGTATTCACAGGTATACTAGCAATACACAATAGCAGTTTAAATAGCAGTAGTTTTATGGAGAGTATTCTAAGCAAAGGTGAGCCAGGCTTTTGCCTGCTAAGCATGTTATAAAAAGGCAACTTATGTCAAAAAGTTTCTCATTTAATCCCTCTTCCACCCAAAAAAGTTCAAATGGATTAACTTTAAACTTGTAACTCCCCAACATGTTTTCAAAGCAATAGTTAAAATGGTATTTATTTCAGAAAATATACTTGTGTCACTTGGATGTGAGGGAGGGTCAAATGATGCTAATTTTTCTTTTAATGTTCTGTTCTGCACCTCATCATTGAACTACAAGATCTGGAAAATCCTTGACGTCTTTTCAAACTGTCTTGTGTGGGTGGGCAAGAGGCAGACATTCTTTTCAGAATATTTACACACACTGTATCTTTGATTCAAGCATTGCAAGTAATAAAGTACTTGCATAATACATCTTGAGTAGATAACAAATCTCAAATGTAATAAAATAAATTGCAATTAACTATTGCAGTACATCTCCTGCGCAAGACACCATGTCATTTGTGCAGTCAAATTAATCTAGGGAAGTGATGTTAGAATCATAGAATCATAGAATAGTTAGGGTTGGAAAGGACCTTAAGGTCATCTAGCTCCAACCCCCCTGCCATGGGCAGGGACACCTCATACTAAACCATATCACCCAAGGCTTCATCCAACCTAGTCTTGAACACTGCCAGGGATGGAGCTTGCAGGGTTATTGTTTAGGCAGTGATCTTCTCTTCTTTGGAGAGTGGTTCAACTCTTATTCTTGGGAATTTCCTATAAAGTAAACTGAATAAGAAGCCCAGCTTGTACTGCTTATGTGAACACAAGTTCTTAAAGCCCCTTTGAGTGATGCTGGACACAGGAGTCGGTAGCACACAGGTTATGTGTGGTTGTGTCTAAACAGAGCCTGCAGAGCTTATCTTTGGCAGTGCAAGACTTCAAACTGATGTTTGCATTCCTTCTAACCAAAGAAAGGAGTACCAGCATTTGATTATTATATTTTTTTCCATGCAATATGCCTGATTTGTTGTCCAATGCCACAAGAAATCTGATCTATAAAGCCTCATATTGCCTTAATTACTAACAAAGAATAATTTTCCACCACCACCCAGTTTAACTGTTATGTTGTGCCTTACTTACGCATGTTGAAGTTCAGGAATAAATACTAAAATCTGTTTTATAAGGATTACCTAAATTTGAAATGTTGCTAAGGGAAGGGTATATTTACCAACAGCCATTTCAGAAGTCCTTATGATTTGTATTTTTTTTCTTTAGAAAAAAAAATAATTAACTGACCAAAAATATTAGTATATTGTTGCATGACCTGAGTAACAAATGTTTCCTTCTGTGACTTCAGATACCTGAAGACAGGATAGTTAACTATAAATTAAGATTCTTTTAAAATAATTTTGAAGTGTTTATTACTTTTCCAAGTAAAATCGTTTTTACTTTTTAATCTTGGGAACATTTTTCCCTGGCATTTTTTTTTTAGGCATGTGTGACTGACTTTCATAAGCCTCCATGTAAGTATTTCCACTTCTCAGGTGTGCATATGAATATTGGTATCTAGTTCATTTCCAAGTTGCCATGTTTTAGTATGGAATTAGGATGTTTCTGAACAGTCTGCCTCTGAGTCTGTAGTCTATCGTGGATGTAGTCTATCTATTCTCTTAAATTTTCAGAGAAATACAGTATTTCAAAAGACAATAGTGTATTTAATGTTTGGGGATTTTTTTTTTCTAGTGTTTATAATTTATGGTTTTTAATAACTTAATGTTGGGGTTTGTTTTTTTTTATGGGTTAACTGCCTTAATAACAGAGAGGAGTTACATCCAGAAAAATTTAGGCTTTTTGCATGGTAGCACATACCTGGTAGATATGGACATCAGATATAATACATGAAAGCATTCATTCAACTATTTTCAGGGTCAACTCATGAAAAAAAAACAAAACCATATCATGCTTTTGATGGCAAATAGTAAACTGAAGACAGTGCATACAATACATGCATACTTCCCAAAACTTTTGCATCTTAGTTAGCTCAAAATTAGTTACACACAAAAATAATTTACAGTGAACATTTTTCCTCCAAAAAGATGTAATTAGCTCAGATTTTAGCTATAGGTTTGACTTAAAAAAATATTATTAAAAGGATGTAGGGGGAAATGTGGTAAATAGTTACGGTTAATTTCTCTTACAGAGCAGATGAATTTCAGGATGACGATATTCCTCATTAGAGTACTTCTATTTTTGCTGGTTTATTGCTTTATGAAAGTCCTTCCATTTTTAGTCTGACCCTAACTTAGCTGTTTCACTGTTCCTTATGATCCTTTCAATTCAGGATGCAGAATAGAAAACTGCGACTCCTGCTTTAGCAGAGACTTTTGTACCAAATGCAAAACTGGCTTTTACTCGCACAGAGGTCGCTGCTTCCGAGGATGCCCCCCTGGATTTGCAGCTTTGGAAGAGCTTATGGAATGTGTGGGTGAGTCTTCTAGCACAGCAGTGCTGCTAAAGCAGCTCTTTTGCCAGTTGGCAAGTTCAAATATGGCACTGTTTTTGAGCTGATGCTCAACATTTCCTGTGAAGAAATACTGACTACTGAATTGGATCTGCATTTTTTTATCAATAATAATGACTTTTTTTTCCACAGACTTTGAAATACTGCGTTAATGGGAAGGACACTCTGTTCTGCATCAGAAAGTTCTGTCCTTTCAATTGTAAATCACCTTGTATGAGGATTTACAATTCAGAACTTACAAGATTTTAGGAAGGCCAGCTTTTTGCATTAGAACTGTAAATTGGTGATGTACTTGTTGGATTCTTGCCCTCATAAAACTACCTGCTCATTTGGCCTTTTACCAAGGCCAGAACCTAGGGGCAGGGCAGGTTGCATTCCTGTAACATCTGGATTTCATATTCACTTTCAGTTTCTCTGCAGCCTCTCCCTTTTCCAAGGGAAGTAACAAATATAAACCACCAAATAAGGGTGAGGGTTTTTTTGCTAGGAATTACTATATAACTCCAACCAGCATTGGCAGTTCTCACAATCAAGTCTCACAATTTGGTGTTTTAGCTTGAAGCCTTGGAATTGTGCCAGAACAGATTGTCTTTCAAGAGTATTCTTTACATTTCATGATGGCTAAGACCTCGAAATGTGAACTCTTACACTTTGCAAATCCTGGTGACAACCAAATAAGATTTGTTTATTAAAAAAATATTAATAAACTGTGATTTTAGAAGGCTTTTTGAATATTTGGGGCTAACATGATGTCTCTACATTCAGACTGATAGATGGTTTTATGCTCAAGTTGATGCTGGCTGAAAAGATTTTCAGAGATCTTCTGTAAAAGAATTTAATTTTGTTTGGAAGGTTTTGCCTGTTAACAGTAAAACTTTCAAGTGATGATTTATGATATTGTATTCAAAAAAAAAAAAGCCAACAAAAAATTAAAAACAAAATAATTGCTTACTCATGTTTTCTTTTGCTTTATCAGAAGGCTGTGAAGTAGGTCAGTGGAGTGAGTGGGGAACTTGCAGCAGAAATAACAAAACATGTGGATTTAAGTGGGGCCTGGAAACGAGAACAAGACAAATTGTGAAGAAGCCAGCAAAAGACACAATACCGTGCCCAACCATTGCAGAATCCAGACGGTGTAAAATGGCCATGAGGCATTGTCCAGGAGGTACGTGTAAGTGTAATCCATGCCATAAAAATCTGTATGAGCTTTCTTTTAACTGAAATCCTATTTCTAACTTGAAAAGACCTATTTCATCCCAGCCGAAGGCGAAATCCTGTCCCTACTCTGCCAGCTAAGGCTGAAAGGCTGTACTGCGGCAGTCCTAATTTGTGCAGCAAGGCTCAAGGGAAAGGTTCAGCTTGATTGGTCTCAGTATACTGTGAAACTGTTTTTCCTGGTGTGGTGATGAGGCTTTTTCAAAGAGGTGCCCCATGGAAGAACTATAATAGGTTGCAGTTTGAGCTTCAGCATGAAAACAATAGTGATGGTAGAATAGCTAATTGCTTTGCACATGGCAGGAAAGATTATGATTCTAAATTTTTCTGCAAGTGACACATCCAGTGCTGGTGTGATGGGGATTTAAATTTAGTGAAGTTAGTTACACATGGCATTGTTAGCTGGAATGTTGCTTGTTCTGAATATTGTAGATCAGGGCCAAACTTCAATAGATGTGATATTTGCAGAACAGTGATCTATATGAAGCTTTTAATCAGAAGACCAGCTTATGATAGTTACCACAGGTAAATTTCTTAAGAGTTAGGAAATTTGTTGCCTAGACTATATCAAGATCATTGATCAAATCTCTGCAATTTTTTACTAAGTATCAGGAAAGACATCGAATAAAAATTCAGTGTGAAAGGTTTGAAGTACTCTCAAAAGTACCATCTCCTGTAAATCCTAAATATTTCAGTCCTCTCCTGTCCATTTACAGTATGGATTCCCTGCCTGTGTTTTTGGAGATAAAAATAGATTTATATGAAACTGCAGGTTTGAACTCCTCACACTGATGCTTAATAATGCTTCTGTGCCATCATATAAAACACTGTCCAGAGTATAAACTCTCTTCTCCCTCCTTAGAAACTGCTGTGAGAGAGTTGTGTTAGTGGTGTTTTAAGTATCTAGGGTATGTCATTGCCTGGTCTGGTTATCTCTGCAGGTGAGAAAGGCATAGGCATTGTCCTGTTTGTAATGCCTGCTTCATAGTATGTTTTAATTATGATTATACACATGGCTGGTCTAAGATCCGGCTCCTTTATCATATTTAATTTAGATAGCAAGTTGCTACATTAGACACGCAAAGTGTTTTGTTGCTTATTTAATCACTGTAAAACGGCAGGAGGCAGAGACACTGGTTACAGGGAAACTCAAGTCAAGCAGATCCTACCTCCTAAAATATGGTGTTTTCTTCATGTTAGAAATTTTGCAATTGAACTTTTAAACGGGGGAAATAAGAGAAAAATGCAAGATTAGCACTACTGGGGGACTGAGGAACCATACTCCCTGTAAATACCAGTTGAGAGGCTGTTAATAAATGCTTTCTTCCTAATGTTCTCAGTATATGAACTTACACAAATGTGTAGGATAAGTATTGGATCATAAAGCTAAAAGAGTTGTAGATTGTGATGGATTAAACCGAGCATAGGCAGTAAGGTTATTTTTGGTATAACAGGGTCAAACACAGTGCTTTTGTCACATGCTTTTCTGTTTCTGTGCAGTTTACAATTACTATTTATAGTCCACACTACAGAAAAACTTCCGAAAGAGATTTTTGCAGATTTGCAGAATTGGAGTTAAATTCAGTTTTCCTATGAAGTACTTCAGTTTCATATGTATCAGGGATTGAGATGTTACCCATCTGGCAATGGTTCTGTAGCACAAATCTAGTGATGAAGAAGAATTCCTTGTCACTTTCCCAGTATTTGCAGAGTTGTAGAGATACAACCTGGAATACAAGTGAAAGATGATTTCACTTCTTTCCTACTTAAGCCAGCAACGTTAAGAGGATACTCGGTGTCAAATATATTACTGTGTGATATTTTCTTATTGTCAGTACTAATTGATTTAACTGTTGTTATCAGGTGGGAATGTGACATCTGTGTATCTGTTCCTGTTATGTATGTTACCCTGTGGCTTGGGTGTAACATGACTCATACTATGAGAGGCTGGACTTAGAAAAAGATTAGTTTGATTGTTCAGGCCACCTCCTACCCGTGCTGGTCTCTTCCTGATAAGAATTTTTCTCCCCTTCATCTCAAACCCAAAACAAAACAACAACAAAAAAAAACCCAAGTCTTTTTTGAAAAAAAGTGGTTGTGTTACAATGGGGAAATTAGCAGCAAAAATGTTCAGTGGACTGATAAATCTTCTGGTCTTGAAGTTTTCCATAGATTTACTACAGGTATTCTCTTTTTACCTCTTATTTTTATATGGTCCCAACGTTCACCTCCGTAGTTACTCCTCTTTCATTTTTACTTTTGAGAAACTTGCAAATTACTCTCATTTTGTATTAAGTAATACATTAATATTACTCTATGCCAAACTCATTAATTCTAGTATAAATCATGATGCTATTTCTGAATGTTTATTTAAGACATGAATCAAGAGAGATGAAGATGTCGTATATGTATGCGTTAATTTCCTGAGCTCAAAAGGGGGAAGGCAGCAGGACAGGTCATAAGGCTATAGTGGGAGGGACTTCTCGCCTTGACTCCAGCATGTAATTGGATAGACGTCATGTTGGTTGATTGGGTTTTTTGTGCAGTAATATTTATCTAACAGTAAAATGACCCAATCGGATTTTCATTATTAATATTTGGAAATTATGACTAAAAAGACTAAAAGAGAAAAGAATTTATAATTAGATACAGAAAGCTAATGAGTATGTGGACTGTAGTACATAGAATTTAGTTTTACTGTCATTTACCTGGTGCAGCTTTCTGTTAACATTGCAGTGGCATTGGACCAAATCTGCCCTTTTTTTCACACTCAGCATACAGGTAGAAACTGCATTAAGTGTAGCTCCACTTAATGAGCTGGCTCTGCTAGAATACTGGTATCACTAAGCAGGCTTGCCTTCTTTGCTGTATTTTGCGACCACCAATTAACCTCAGACCAAGAAGGCTTGGCTTTAGCATGTCTGAAAATACAACTGGTAATTTTCAGTTACAAAGCATAACTCAAAGCTTCTGCAGGAAAAAAGGAAAAACCCTTTCAGCATCAGCAGAGAGCTGGCAAGAAGTAAGCTCCACCAAAGACACTGTGCACAGTGCAGGTTGGGAAAGTAATAGTAATAGCAATAGTAATAGAGCAAGTATTTTTGTGAGTATTTTAGTTGATGGCCATTTTGCACATTTAGTGAAGGAGTTAGCAGTTGGGAACAGGAAAGGACAAGATGAACATAGCTTGGAGTATGGCTTAACACTTGGAGCCTGGCATGCTTATTAGTATGTTTGCTCAGGAAACAAGCTTTTGTCAGCTGCAGAATCTGCTCACCTGGGTTGTCAACATGTGCTTTCACACAGGGAATGTTGTGCTGAGAGTGTTAAAATGTTTGGGGTTTTGTTTTTTTCCCACCCTTTAGCTGATTGCATTTATAAGGGACGGCTGCAGGCGAAAACTAATAGTAAAGGAAATCTAAACCCGCTGGAAAATGAAATTCCTAATCCTGCTCATTTCAATAAGAGTGCCTGCAACTAGACTTTAAGTCCCTAGTCTAAATTAAGGGGTGTAGGCAAGAAATGTAGTTATATTATCAATATGCAATCAGTTTGTGCCAGCTCCTTAAAAAAGCACAAAGGTTGTAATCTCTATTTGGTGATAATAACAGTAATAATAATAATAATAATAATAATAATAATAATAATAATAATAATAATAATAATAAAAAGAAAAATTGAATCATAAGTAGCTCAGCTTGGAAAGGACCTCAGAAGGTCCTCTAGTCCAGCCTCCTGCTCAAATCAGGTCAGCTGTGAGAAAAACAGGATTAACAATAGCAATTCTCAGAGATTAAATATTTTCCCTTTTTTGGACGTAGCTCTGTTCCTCCTTATATACTTATTTCTGCATTAAAACATAGTATTTTACTATTTTTTTTTCTTAGAAGCAAAAAAAAATGTACTGATAATACAGGTGTGTATTATCTTCTTTTTCCTTCCTGTAACAGGGATAAGCAAATTAGGAATCTGTTGATGGAGGAGCATTTTTCTCCATATTTTCATATCAAAGCAGTAAAGAAAATGAAGGTGTGTTAATGATGAAATGTGAGCAGATATGTTCTTTTCTAAAGGTTGACGAATAACAAATCTGTTAGGTCCTCACAACCAAGTATGACATGTTGATGTTCATACATATAGAACAGAGATACAGCATGATTCATGTAAATATTTTTTTCATGTGATTTGTGTGTTATTTGGTCATATGAATGAGGAAATATGGGATTGAATGAATCTATGAAATCCTGTTCTGAAACTTCCCTTGCACACTAAATGTTTCAACTGAATTAGTGTTGCAGTCCTTGTTATTTTTATTGTTGTTTGTTTTTTATTCTATTTTATTTTAGTGGGTTTTTTTTTGTTTTGTTTATTTTGGTTTCATTTTTTTTTGTTTTTTAAAAAAAAACACCCGAGCAAGAAATACCCCTGCATAAATGCAGAAAAGAAAATGCCTACACATATGAGCTAAGAGACAAAATAGCTGTATTATGCATGCATTTTATTCATATTCATTAAAACTAGTTCAACTATAAACTTAATGTGACTTTTAAAAAAATGCTGGCTTTTTTTATATTACACTATTGGAAGTGATCCATTCTTTAGTCATTTTCTAAAGGGAAAATGCAATCCAATTAGACTCTTATCTGAAAAGTATTTAGAAATAGTTTTTATAAGCTATATAAACTTGTACATCAGCTTGAGTAGCAGTTAAATTTAAAGCCAAGTGCTATCTGTCAAGGACCAACTTTCAGGTTTCCATTGCATATTTAACGGGAATGATTGCTCTGTCACTAAACTGCTTGATGATTTAGATGTCTCTCAAAGCTCTGTGAACAAGGCATTGCTGTTGACTCGTACTCCTGCATATTCTATGTGTTTGAAATAAGCAGGTGAAATTAAGCAGCTAAGCAATTAAGTGCTCTGAAAAATATCAACACGTATTGAAAATAATCCTTTCAATATTTAGCTTCTGTAGGTAACGGTTCAATATTTGGGTTGGTATTTTCCTTGAAACTGGTATGGTGGATCATGCATGGGACTTGAGGCAGCTTGATATTAAGTCACAATACTTCTACAAAACTTTTTTTGCTCTTTCATTCCAGATAAATATTACTGTGGGTTATAATCATGGTTATTAACATTTGTGGGGTGTGTGAATATGGTGAAATAATACATTACTTATATTGAAACCGGTAACTTAGCTTGGATAGGTATAAGTAGCCTAAATTTCCTTGGAGTGCTGTTGTAGTGAAGTGTGGTTTTGGTTTGTTTATTTAACTGATGGGTCAGGTTTTCGAAGGATTTTAAGAGGCTTAGTTCTCTTTGACTTCAGGAGAATTCAAAAATGCATGTTCTTTTTAAGACTAGAAATAAGATCTCTCTAAAATGACCTTTAGAATGTACCTTTTATGACATGAGCAAAATACTTTCATGGAAAAGAGTTGTTGTCATCTGATTTGTTTTAGTTTTCCTTCTTCAGGACAACAGCCCAAAGCACATCTTGTCGTGGACTATGTATTCCCAAGTGCAAGGGTTTAGCTCTACGTATCTTATCATGACAATTTAGTCTGTGGAATTCTATGTATTGTTTTATCATATGATACATTTTCAACTTATTAGAAAAGATTATCAGGGAATTGCTGCAGTGCAAAAGAGCCAACTAAAGCACGTTTTTCCTTTCCTTCTGATTATAAATTATCCTTCAAGCCTCCTTTTTAGCTAAAGTAACAGGAAATATTTTCTTGTGAAGTCTTTCACACAGTTTTTCCAAGCATTAAAAGGTTCTATGCACAATATATTTATTGCCATTATTATATCTTAGACCAGATAAGTACTTTCAACATGTGTTTTTTCTTAAGTATATTGTATTTGAGAAGTAGCATGAGTATCATGTGAGGCAGTATCTCCTATGGGAGTAATCTTTTTTAATGAATAACCAAGTGTACCAGCATGTAAATCCTCATAAATGACCAGCGTGAGTTATAACTGTCCCATGGCAATTATACAGTTCAGGGTTGTTTAAAAATGCTGAAGGAGAGCCAGCTGCTAATCCACAAGGACATACAAATACCGAAGAGTGCTGTAGTTGATCCAAGCGCATAAATTGAATTTGTCCATAAAAGGTACTTGACAAATTTTATTGTGATACCCTTATGAAGTAACTTCTATTGGTTTTTGTCTTTTGTTCATTCTGTAACTACAACTCACTTGGAGGAAAAGCCATATCTTTACTCATTTCTGTTTC
This sequence comes from Melopsittacus undulatus, assembly GCF_012275295.1. Classification (NCBI taxonomy): domain Eukaryota; kingdom Metazoa; phylum Chordata; class Aves; order Psittaciformes; family Psittaculidae; genus Melopsittacus; species Melopsittacus undulatus. The sequence continues at coordinate 18,704,028 of NC_047527.1, forward strand.
TCAACTGGAGAGATATTTTTGTCACATTCTAGTCAGCCATTTCAGTCACAGCAGAGAAACCAGCAAACACTTTCCTACCTGAGGTTATGTTTTCTTCCCTGAGGATCAATCAGTAAGGCACATTTCTATGGATATCCTCTCCCATACCACAGGCCTAAGTAACGGCAGGTCTGCAGACCCATCTGCTTCAGGTATGGCATGACTAGAAAGCAATCAGCCTTGCTCATTTTTAAGGATTCACTAAGACTTTCCTTGCACAGAAATCTCTTTTTAAAGTAATAAACCTATTAGGCTATACAGACATTGTTTGTTTTTACAAGGTTAATGCATCCTGACATACTCCTGGCAGAATTTTTGGTTGGGTTCTGATACTCCTCAGATTTTGTACTGTTCATCTTTCCAGCAGAACATGAACCAACAATGGCAGTGTTTGGATCTTGGGAGTTACTCTATAAATAATGGTGACTGTGACTGAAGTAGAAATACTTCACCATACTATAATATTTAGAAAATATGCAGTATTTGTATGCAATACTTAGGTTCTGTCCCCCTCATCACCCTTAAGGATACCGTAAGAAAATGTGTATGAATGAATGTTGGGCCTTGCTATGCAGGACTGGCTTGGTGATTTCTAACCAGCCATGACAGAAATTAGATTCCTTGGATGCACATGTGATTTCCAACAGTTAAATTATCAGTTTAAGTAGATAAAGTTTTTCAGACATAACTGGATGCATACTCCTTGCCCAGTACCAATGAAAGTAAATTGTCTAAGTCTGCATCACCCTCTAATTACAGCTGCTTGTTTGTTAAGCTAGGAACTCATTAGACTGCTGTAGCGTGATTGATTGTGATGAATTGTCCAAACCCTCTATAACTGCTTACTGCTGGAGCATCATTTTGAATGTTCTGCAGCTTGCTTGCTAGATACGTACTGGTAACCTAAGGAAGCCTAAGAGAGGAGCCTCATGAATTTGGGCTGAATTCAGCCAAAATAGTTTGCCTCTATCCCACAGCCAGATGGTGCAAATCTGGAGAGTAAAGAATCCAGTGAAGAGGAGGAGAGAAGAAAGAATCTGGGGAAACAGACAGTTATGGCTTCTTCCGTTGTTTGGCTCTTTAGACAGAAAAAACATGTATAGCGGTATTTGGGTCCCCATTAATGGCTTTGTTAGCAGGCTGCAAAAGGTCAAGCTGCTTCACTGACTGGTTTCTAGTGTCTTTTAAAATCTGACACCCAACAGACGTGTCTACAGTGATGCAGTGAGAGGTTTTCAAGCTGGTGCTGCGCAAGGTAGCTCACTGTCAGTATAATGTTGTACACAAGTTAGTTACCCCTGCTGAGAGACAGGATTTATTAGATTTGGCTCAGTCCTGCGCAGGCCATGAGGTGCTATGTTTGTGGTAAAGAACTGTGGTTTGCTCTATGGATGCTCTCACTTTGAGTCGCTGCCAGTGTTAGAACTAGGCTGGAGTCAACAACACTTTTTTTAAGGATGTGCTTTGGAAATCCTTCATAGAGAGTTTCTAGACATGTCTATATCTTTACATGTCATGAGCAGCACAGGAAGAGGGGAATGGGGGAAAAGATACGCTTCTTTTTGTTATTGTTGCTTGGTTTTGCTTGTGTGGTATTTTATTAAAGCTTTTTGAAATAATTTGAGATAATTTTACCTCAGATTGGAAAGCTTGATCTGATTCTCATCATTCTTTTTGCTTTGCACCTCAGAGGTGAATGAAAAGAACTTACTCTTGAACAGTCTGAATCTCAGATTCATTTTGAAGAAATTCAAACATGACTGCAGATGTTTGGAAAAGGAGTGAGAACATGAGCAGAGAATAAGACCAATACAAAGCAAGAATGGCTCATGTTGAACAGGGCAGTCCTTCTGTGCACAGATTTTTATATGGTGTTATAGCCTCACATTAAAAATGAGTAATTTGATATTTTTCAGGGCACTGTCTTAATAATAAATTAACCTAAAATGAGTAGTAACATGTAAAATAGCAATGCAATCCTACAGAGGTAATCAAGTACCTGTGTCAGTATGACATTCTGCACCAAATGATCAAGCATAAGAGCAGCATTAATTAGGATAGACACACTACTGCACCAATGTTTGGTTCCCAGATGGGCTCTTTTTATGCAATAAATCTTCATCCTTAAGAGTATTTATTTTGTGTTTCTATACTGGCACAGCTTAAATTCTGAACAGGCCCCAAAAATCTAATGTGAAGTGTCTTCCACTGAATTAGAATCCTCTATCATCTTTGCCATTTAATTTGAGAGTTTATCAGTTTATGTTTCTTTGTAGAATGTGAATGAGGAAGAAGGCTATTTGAGTTCAAATAAAGGCTGAGTTTATACAGCTTTGCATATCACCTCCAAGTTTGACACTTTAACCTTGTGTCATGCACATCTATTTAGTGCGTATAAATACTGCAGGCACAGTAGCGAACTATTAGCTCATCTTTTAAGACTATTCTTTTGAGATTTTTCTTGTAGAACTTAATTAGCTTGGCTGTTCATATATTTGTGCATTTTAAGCCTTTTTACTCAAATTCTAATTTAATTGGTTTCCCATGAGCATTCCTTGGCATTCTTAACTAATCAGACACTTAAGTCTGATGATTTCTGTGAACCTGGTACCAAGTCAAACTGCTGGAGAGCAGAGAATCGTGCAGGTATCTAGCTGCAAAGAGCCACTGCAGTAGGACACCAATGAGAGCAGGTGCTTTACAGCATGTCAGATTTGTTAAGAACTTTGTTTGGGAAGTTCAAACAAGGGGCATGACTTTCAAGCACCCATGTTCGAATTGCACTGTAATGTTTCATAAAAATCACAGGTATTTCAAATGGCATTAATATCCCATGATAACACCATGGCACACATTAGAGTGAGCTCCTTGTGAAAATGACAGCCAGCTGTTAAAATCATGCTGTTTCTGTGTCAGATACAAATGTGAACATCTTGAATAGATTGCCAACTCTTCCTATACAAAGAGTTCAGCACAGTAGAAATAGTACTGTAAAAACTGTCAAATGCTTTTTATTAATTCATTGCTTTTAAATTTGCACAATGAAACCTTAGCTGTTGACTAGATCCAAGTGCCAAGCAGCTTTGATCAGATGGAGCGTAGCTATCTTGAAGCTAGATTGCATTTAGCTTTAATGCTACAGTATCTTCAATACTGAAAAAAGTGCCACATTTATCTGCTAGTTGAAATGACAAATGCCTAAAGGGTTCCTAAAACGAAGATAGGTAAAAACTGCTACAAAGATGGTTAAATTCCAGCTTTGTGCTTTTACTCTGAATTTATGGACCAGATTATTTTGTTAGCTCCTGATTTACCATCTGTTCCTTATAACATCTAAACTAGAAGAAACAACTTTTGTGAGGCCTAGTAAAGAAAACCCACAGTTTGGCTGAATAGAGAGAATAAATTTTAAGCATTGCAAAAGATTGTGCAGGAGAGATGCACTAACAATCAGTGCACAACTCTGCCAGATAGCTCTAGGAGTGATATATGAGTAGGATTATTTGCGTATATTTACAACAGAAGAAAACAGATTGCATTTGATAACCGGTGGCTGAAGAAATTTCTGGACCATAAAAACTCCACAGATGAAAAATATCTACTGAGCAAGTCCTGTGTCAGGCTTCAAATCATTGCTCTGGTTAGGAAACTAGAATAGCTGATGGAAGATTTCTAGCTTAAAGAAAGTGCCATAACAGAATACAGGGGGTAATTCTGGAAGAAAAAACAAGTTGGCTTTAAGATCATTTCAGACACTGTCAGTTTTATAAGCTGTAATACTGACATTCTGATGAATGGTCAGAATCAGTTTTTCATAATCATTGAAGGTGATTAAACATATATTCTCTGTAGGACTTATGAATATATGCTATCAGCTGTAATTCACTGCACTCAGTACGTGACTATTCTGCCACCAGACTTTCTTAATCAGCTCTGCAGCCTGATGCCAGCTTGAGTGTAGGCTGCAGTAATACCTCTTGAGTGCAGGGGAAGCCAGTGGAACATGAGTCCTAAACACAGAAATGGAAAAATCCTGGGAGATAAGGTTCATTTTATTCTTGCAGCTGTGGCAAGGAAAAAAAGAGGGATTTATCATCTCTGCAGAACTCAGTAATAGAGGTGGCCCAAAAATCAGTGAAGTGTTTCGTAAGAAGTTTTATAACATGCTGAATATTTCTTTCAACTGGAGTGGTTTTATTAAAGAAGTAATTGTCCTTAAAGTTTCAAGCTTTAAAAAAAGTTGATTCATATGTCTTTTCCAGAATAATGTTTTCTGGGTGGAGTATGTTGGGAAAGAATAATGTATTACTTTCTCTTACTTTTCTTCCAACCATCTGAATGATTTGTTCAGGATGTTAAAAAGAATTCCATTTTTTGGGAGGGGAACTTCCCCTCATGCCCATTTTTATGACCGTGTCATAGTCTTACAGTATCTCACACTGTGACTCAAGCTTATAAAACATTCACATCCTAGTTCTTTGGGTGTGATACTTATCTGGAGTATGTCAGTGTTCTATAGATATGTTCCTGTTGGTCTTTTATAGCGTTGATGAGCATGAGCTTCTTGATAGTTACTGCTGAAAGTCAGAATTTCTGCCGAAGCCAGTAAAATTTCATTGATTGATTGGTTTAAATGAGAAGCAAATCTGGCTCTATTGTAGTTGTTACTTGTTCCACAAAATATTAGGATTTTAGAACTTAAAAATGAACGAAAATAGGAGCCAGGATATAACTACAGTCCTCCTTCTTCATGGAACGGTGTTGGAACCTCTCTCTAATTGAGGGAAGGTTGTCCTAATAAAAAATAAAGAAGAAATTATTAAAAAGAGAGAAAAAAAATAAAAGGGGTGGGGGAGAAGACAGATGCACTTTCCCCAAACAGCTGAGTGTAGAATGAGAATTCAAATGGTGTTGCTGAACTTGGAGTTGTAACTGGTTGCATCAGTGCGTACACTTCAAAGCTGGGAGCAACATGTTGCAAAAGAACCACTTAATTTTTATTTATTTATTTATTAACAGTTGGCCAAGCCAGCATCTCCATATCATCTTTCAGGGCTATTAAAACAGGGTGCAGATCTATTGATAGGGCTATGATTTATTTTTCTGTGTAAACCAAAATGTAATCTAATTACACAGTCAACTGTGTAAACTCTCTGTAACTGCTCCGTGTGTGGTTAAGACATCATGTCAGGTCACTAGTAATTGATTTTGTCTACCTTTTTACCACTTACACTAATTTTTTATACTGGTTTTATTCTAAGACAATAGTGAAGAAGAGAACAGGGAAAGGCCTTTCTACTGAGAAGAGAGTTATGTGGAACCTTTGGGCTTCTCCCTGAATCAAAAATGGAACATTTTGGAAAGACACATCTTCAGGAAGTATAACTCTGATACTTTCAGCATGGCAATGCTTTATCTGCAAAAAGAAGGAAAGGTATAGATACCTGAAATCTGTAAGAGTATTCTTCTCCTGTGGACACTTGGAGAATGTTCAGGTTCCTCTTTCAGCAGAACTCTTTGAACTGTGAAGTTACTATGCATCACTTGCAGGAACTCTTATAGAAGGGCTTTACCTATTACTTGCTAAAATGATTCAGTGAAGAGAGTAGTGTAGTAATTAGGGCATTGAGAGCTCCCTGTATTGTTTTCTCACATGATTTTTGTCACCAGTTTTCTGATTTCTTAAAGCTAAGCTGCTGGAACCAGCACATAACAGTTTTCATGTTTTAGCTGTTTTTCAAGTCTTTGTTAGCTGCAGGCAATAATCTGAAAACATGGACACCCTGAATGATTCAACACCATAAATTAAATAAAAAGCACTGGAATTTAATTATTGCTTTAAAATCTAGTGGTTTTGAATTTTACTTGTGACTGGCTCATGATTAACTTGGTTGTCAAACTTGTACCCAGCATCCAACCCCAAAAGGAACATATTTAGAGTTTTCAGTGTCTGCTAAAATGCTGTGCCTCAGTTATTCATGTGAAAACTCTGATATATTTTAGTATGAAAACATTTGGCATATAATTTCTGAAGAAGAGAATGTTGTTGTGTAGAGCTATATATTTGGTATATTTCCAAAGAGCTTGCTTTCATGGTATTTACATAAAACCTAGTCAGCAGCAAAAAATCAAGTGTTATTAATGAAGGAGCATTTCAATGCAATGATCTAACATGCTAATTTGAGAAGATAAAAATTCATATTCTAGTTTAGGCTCTGAAAAATGAACTAATGCAAACCATTGTGACCTAGCAAAATAATAGCTTGTAATTTACTTCCTTGGTTCCTGTCAGCAGTTTCATTTGTGTTGAATAGGTATAATTGTGTGTCCTCAAAGAGATTGCACTAAACAGGGTTATGATACAGGCAGACTTTCCAAATCCTTTATTAAGCTCAGCAATTTCCTGCTGCAGATAAAAATACTTTGGTTTTATTTGCATTTTGCTGGTAAAAAGTAGCTTTCTTTAAAAAATGTGTCACTTGTGATCCTCAAAGTTGAGTTGACTGAAGGTTTCCTATTTACATTAGTGTTCCTGTGAATATGGTGTTTAGCTGAGCCAAATTTAAAGTAAAAAAGTACATTTTGAAAGGCCGTTGACTGATAGTGATGTCACCATGCTATCACATGCATTAGATTTTGAAAGCAAGAATTTTCTGATTGTTTAACAGTCCAGAGGAGCTGCAGTGGAAAAGTATGGGAGGTTTCAAGCCTAAGCCATTTTATATTAAATGAAGTAATAATAGTTACTGCCATTAGCCACATGACTCAGAGAACTCAGAGAAAAATTGTTTATGCTTGTCTGAAGTTAATACTAAACAAGCTCCATAATGTCATTTTCCCTAATAAGCATATTTTCCTGTTAAAAAGGAGCTAAAATGTACCATAGTGTTCTTACAGTTCTGAAGTTTAAGTGCAAGAGGTACTTTTCTAATTTGTAAGTTTTGGGGTCTTCTTTTGTAAAACTTAAAAAAATTAATAATCTGTTCAATATCTTCCCTACCTGAAGCTTCATACAGTGTTTATTACAGCCTAACTTTATTTCAGTGGAAAAATAGCAGGAAATTATGTATTTAATCATGTATATTGTGTTAAAATTTGGAAACATTTTTGTTTGAGTTACTGTAGCTCAAGAGCCAAGATTTATTATTCTGTTTTGATTTTTATAACTCTCAACCTATTTGGCTAAGATATGGAAACCTAGATTTTGCATGTGCTTAATTTTTTTCCAAATAGGCTTTTCATTTATACCTAAAGGTTACAATGTTATCCCCAAAAGCTAATGCTCCACGTTAGAGAAATTGAGATAATAGTTGTTTGCTTATATATAATACAAATATTAACATGTTTGTATATACACATAGAAATAAATTGTTTGTAGGCTTCCAGACTTGCTAGTATTTGCTAAATCTAGAAGATACTTGCATCTAGAATAACTTGAGTCTTTAGTAAGTGGAATAATTACAAATGTAATTATTTGTAATTATTCGTTTTTTCAAAACTTTGTTCCATGACAATTGCAGGTCCTACTGAGTGCTGAGCACTTTTGAACATTTGCTGAAGTGTGTTCTTTCAAAATGATGAGCGTGTTTCAAGAGATTCCTTCATCTTTTTTCAAAATGCCTTACTGACTTGTAGTTGCACTTGATGTCCTGAAACCCTCGTTGTGAAAATGTCCATCATAAAGTTAGTCTTTTCTACCCAAAGTAATGGTATTGTAGAGCATGCTATAGGTTTCTTGTAGTCTTACATTTCTCTATACTAAAATTCAAGACTGTAAAATGCTAGATTATAAATGGTCAGAAGCAGTGACCTGATCTATGAAATATTTGGCTACATTGCAGTTACACATCTGCTCTCAAATGTGACAAAATAATCTAGTGATCATATTTGCTGAACACTCCTCAGGGACCCCCCACCCCCAACTTGGGTTTAGAAATTGAGTTTGAAACACTTTAGCAATATTCTTTTTTTTATTTTTTGCACTATTCTTGGAATTGTGTGGTATCAATAAAAATATACTAAATTTATTTTCTAGTTTTTAATAACTTATGTTTACAAGATCTCATTCAAGGGGTGCAATAATGAAATAAAGAATGAGGGTCAGGGATTTCTTCAATGTAGCTACCTGTGAATTACTTATTAGTTTGGAATAATGGTAGCACAGTGTGTCTTTGAATACAGTGTGATTATTAACCCACATCCCTAGAATACTACCCATGACCTCAAGAATATTTAGCTTTCCATATCATTGCAGAAATTCTTGACCATTATTAAATTTATCTTACCCTTAAAAAGGGGTGTAAAATCTCTCCTTGAAACAATGCCATAAGAACAGATTTTGCTGCTTCCAGTACTGGCTAAAAGTAGGAATTGCAGAAACATATGAAAATATTCAAATTGTGATTAATGGATTGTGTTTTGTTTTGTATGATTATATTGCTATTGTACTGTGTATAATTGTGTTACTTGATATACAGCTCTTTTTCTAAATGTCAAATTGTGGCTAGTAAATAAACTTAAAACTCTTTTTCATGCTTACTACATACTACATTAAATGATTTTCAATGACGCAATGGAGTCTGGAGAGGAGACATAGCTGTTGTACACACTGCAATTTTTGCTGTGACATTTCTACTTCTGGGGTGATTGGTTTTTATTTTACTTTGTTCTCTAACATAGACACAAAAAATATTTTTTTTCTTTTTTTAAGTCACTTGAGGAAAAAAAGGAGTCTGATAATATTTCACAGTATTTGTCCTGGGTTCAGTAGTAGCAGTCATTTTTCTCCTTCTTAGTAGCTGGTACAGTGCTGTGTTTTTGCCTTTCAGCCTGGGAACAGTGCTGATAACACTGATGTCTCATGCTCTGCCAGGGAGGAGGGGAAGCCAGGAGGAAGCAGAGACAGGACATCTGACCCAAACTAGTGAAAGAGGTATTCCATACCACAGCATTTCATGCCTGGTATATGAACTGAGGGCAGTTACCTGGAAGGGCTAGATTGCTGCTCGGGTCAGGCTGGGTGTCGGTCAGCAGGTGGTGAGCAGTTGTATTCTCATCCCTTGTTATTTCCCTTATCATTATTATTATTGGTGGTAGCAGTAGTGATTTGTGTTATACCTTAGTTACTGGACTGTTCTTATCTCAACCCATGGAAGTTACATTCTTTTGATTCTCCTTCCCATCCTTCTGAGAGCTGGGGGAGGAACGAAGGGGAGTGAGCAAGCATCTGTGTGGTTCTGGGTTGCTGGCTGGGCTTAAACCATGACAATATTCAGTTCAAATCTTATGCTTGTCAGTCCTGTATTGAGATGAGATTTGATATTCTTGTTTGATGGAGTGACTGCACTCAGGATGTTTTTACAAAAGTAGATCCACTCTTGCATACGTGCTTGCATAGTGCATATTGAAAACCACACCAAACACTGTCACATCTTGCCCAGAGAGGCTATGGAGCCTCCCGCCTTGGTGATAGTCAAAAGCCACTGGGACATAGTCCACGTGGTCATCCTCGAGCAGGACAGCTTAAACCAGTTGACCTCCAGAGGTTCTTTCCAACTTCAATCATTCTCTGATATGCATAATTTGATTTCAAAAAGGGATTTGAAGTAACCGTAAATAATTATACTATTTGTCTTTAAAAGCAAGAATGATGCCAGCAACATGTGCCTTTGTGCTTTGTACCTTAGAACACCATATGTTTTAGTTCAGGTATGGACATTGCCATATTGGGAAGAGCAATTTCTGTGGCTAGACAAGTGATGAGAAACTATACCTCACTGGAACACTGAGGGTGATTGTGGAGAAAATTTCTGACACCCTTGGAGCGCTATGGAAATAAAAAATTGACAACTTACCTAAGATATAGTAATGCCAGTGTATTTGAAGGTGTATTTGGAGGTAGAACATAATTCTTTGTTTCACTGTACATGTTCTTTCCTGAAAGCTGAAACACTAGCACCATTTTTGTCTCCTGTACTATCCTAAAATACTTACCCTGGTCTCCTGTCAGTATTTCTACACTAATAATCATCATCATCAGTATAAGTGGCTGTAGAAACTAAAACAAAATGTCAATATTAAAGTCTGAAATCCATTAGCCACTTGTTCTTTCATTTCTGAGTCACCCTGCATCTTAACTTTCTCAAAATAAAATTTACAACTGGAAGTTTGCAGTTTTGGTGGTTGAGGTGGGAGCATTGGCAGGAAGTTATTGTGCTTAATGTATTCTTTCAAATGCTTATTGAACTCACCACCATCTTCTGTGTGTACTTTCTTACTGCAAAAAGTCAGATGATTTCGATGCGTTATATTCAGCTACAAATCTGCAACTATTAGGATTTGCATTAGGACAATAGTTGGCTGAACAAGCTTTCTTCAACTCAATTTATTAACAGGTACCTTCCTCTTATCTGGCCCCATATAAGGACAGGAAAACAATTTTCTGTTTCCTTTCCCAAAAATGATATAGCTTTTATTTCAGAGTGTTGTCTGATGTAGTTAAAAGAGAAGGAATCTTAATCAGTCATTTTATCAGAAATTAGGTTTTCCTCATCTTTCGTAACTACCATTCTGGACCAGTCTTTTGGAACTGTGAATAATTTGAAGCCATATGCAGAAATACTCATCACTTTTTCTATAGTACTAAACCTAGGGACTCTTCGTTAGGGATTGTAGTGATAGGACAAGGGTAATGGGTTTAAACTTAAAGCAAACCATTCTATGATTCTGTGGTTAGGATCATAAGGTGGCGAAGAAGTTATTGGATGGCAGGAGGGCAGTGGGGCTTTTGCTTCTACCAGAAAATACATTCCCCAGAAAAAACCTTCTTTGCAAGACCTTCCCCCACATTCAATGCCTCCTTATGTCCATGTACATGCCAGGGCTGATGCATGGTAGCGAAGTTTCTTGTTAAGGGAACCATAAAGTTTTGTCCTACTCTTGAACTGTTACTGGCATGTTAGTTTTAGGCTACAGTTACAGTAGTGGTGTTCATGGATCCTTGGATGACCCAGAGCAGCCACTTTCATGTTTTTGTATTCTCATGCTACCAGCTGACTATCTCAGCCTGTAACATTATATACATAGGTTTTTAAGGGTCTGCAAAATTTGATGGTCAGTGTATTGTACATGACTTACAGCCAGCATGGAATGAACAAAATACTACTAGCAATAGTAACTTATATCTGATCTATTGCTTTAAAGCTCAGTTATGTTCCCAAGCATTAATTCTTGCATGTAAAGGAATAAATAATTTCTTCAAAGATGACCGTATTTTCATTTCCGGATGAAATTTCTGAACAGAATCGCTAATCAAAAAATAATGCTTTGAGAAATTATGAGATTGGGCCAGTGAAGTTCTTCACTATATAAATTACGGATTGAAATCAATCCCATCTGTTATAATTTAGACAAGAAAAGACCTATCTTCCCAGTTTGTAACATACTGTATTGTTCAGTGTTAGCTTTAGCTTCTGTTCTTGGCCTATTCACAGATCTGTAGCACATTACAGTGGCGCCTGTTAGAGCAGATGCTGTGAAAGTTTTGCTAGTTTTTCTATGATAAACCATGTTTTCCAGGAATTCATACTTAAGCCTTAAAAAATCCCTCACAGTTGAGACTTGGCATGGAAAGTCTTGATTCACAACGATTTTGCTTATATATTTATCCAGATTTTCAAAAATAAATCAGTCATCTAATTTATGAAGTTGGAGGTATTTCAAAATAATGTATTGTTTCAAGATCATAGAATTGTATTTGTTGGAAACAAGTAATATTATGATCACTTAATCTAAATAGACACATTTCCTGACAATGAATAATTGCTTTATTGCTGTTACCTCACAAATCACTCTTAAATGCTTCTGTGTGTTTTTCCTGTTGGGTAGATCCATGCAGAAACTGCAGTAGTTTAAATTGGTCACATTATTTTTGGTATTCTACAAATATTCAAAGAGCTAAGCTGTTTTTCTTTGAAAAGCTAACTGTGTATCAATGAAAATTCAATGAAAATTTAACTGTATAAATTCTAACTGATGATATCAATATTACATTCTAATGTACATTTTAAAACTTTTTTTATAACATATAAAATATAAAAATTTTGTAGTTGGCAGTATTCTTCCATTTAGTTGACTAATAGCAAATAACGATTAATGCACTTTATGAATGTTCATCACAGAGAAATTAGTCTGTCTACTTTGTGACTCTTACCTAGGATGTTTCCATAGTTGTGATAAAGACAAACTATAACACTGTTGAGTTCTAACAAATAATCTATGTAAGTGTGCAGATTTTAATTATCTGCATAACTAATATTATTAATATAATAATGTATTGTTAATTAAAATAAGGTAACCCACGGAGAAATGTTTATTCTGTATTACAAACAGTTGTTCTTGACCGCATATTAGTGCTTTATGTTTCTTTTTGGAATCAGGTTTGGGGAAAGAACTATTGAAGTTTATTTACACAGAAAGTAACAACAGAAATCATATGTTCAAAGCCTGTATGCATGGAAAGAGGGTTAAAGAAGAATAACTGGATAGTGTTAGGGAGAAAGTAATTATTTGGCTACACAGAAGGAAACTGGAAGATGTTAAGCATAACTGGAAGAAGAATAAATTCAAACAGGATTTTGAAAGGAATCTGTTAAAGCCAGCAAATATCAAGAAGAAAATGCTACCTTTCAATCTGAGTTAGAAGGGAAGTGGCTGTAATAGTGGATTAATTGTCTCAGTAGAGAAAATAAACAATTGAATGGATACTGGTAACTAATTTGATCAGTATGTCACACCCTAAATGATCCAGTTGTCACCCCCTATTAATCTTATAGGACAATTTAAATCCACACATGGAATAGATTGCGATGAAGGCACTGGCCAAGAAATGAGTACTTGCTAACATAATGAAATAATTAACATTCAGTAGAGATCAACTATACTTCAGTGTGAGAAGCTGATAATCACTTAGCTTAGCGTGGTTCAAATAAATAGTTCAACATTCAAAAAAGTATCAGCCAGTTCATGTATGTTGCCAAGTTTATACATTTGTGTCCATGAGTTTTACTTTTTTTCCCAGTTCTCTCCCCCATCCCTTAGGGGGTAGCCAGGGCTGTGTGGTGTTCAGCTGCCTACCAGGTGAAACCATAGCAACTTGAATGGGTTTTAGGACCATCTATTCCAGCCCAGGGGCTTATCACATAAATATCTAAAATCAGGATTGTAAAAATTATCCAGTTTGAAAAACAGCTGCTAATTTGAAATCAGTGAGGCCCAAAGGTTCTGGGTAAATATTTCTTTTATCATCTTTTGATCTTCTGCAAAGAATGCACAGACAGCAGTGTGCCATTCCTGGGAGTACTAGTTGGTAAAAGCCAGAAGTATGCCAGGAAACCTGCTGTTGTTTCAAGGCACTATTCAAACCTGTGCTCTGGCTCTTTGTATTTTGTTAATGAAATGTAGCCCTTTCCGCTGGCCACCAGTTTAGCTAGGTCTGTGGTGTGTGCTACTGTACCCACAGTACCATACAGTTGGATGGACTATGACTGCCAGCCTCAATATCTACTGGTAGAAATACCTCTGTCCCACAAAGAATTAACATCAGGCACTTCTAAGAAAAAATAAATAGATCTTGAACAATTTCAGTTATGCAATGACTTTAATACTATTACAAAATAACAAAGCCAAGATCTCATACCCATCAGAAGCTCACCCAAAGTAGCCATAAGAATGTGGTGATGTGGAGCAGGAATAGCACATACATTTATATTTTTATGTGGTTAATTAAATCCATAGAATCATTCTGTACATACTAAGCTTTTATTGGTATTAAAATAAAGAATTTCTTTTTTGAAAGAAAAAAAAAACAACCCAACAAAAAACCTGATAATTACTTCTCTGTGCTTCTAATCAATAGTCTTTGATGTACATCTGTTTTTTAAGTACAACTGTAACTTCCAGTCAGGAAAAGCCTTTTATGGCAAGTAGTCTTTAAGCTACATGCTGTGTTTGTTTTACATATTCTTTTTCCTTTTCTCTTTAAGAAAGAACCTACACATTTTTCATCAACTTTATCAGTGAATGCATACTTTAAAACTTTTATGCAGGAAGAAACTTTAGTTTTCAAGTTGATTTAGACTGTTTAAACTGATGGGGGAGATTTTAGTGATGTCTTTCTTGCAGATGTGTATCAGGATAAGAAGACAACCTAATTTGTCCACTACACGTGTATTATTAGATATCATGTTATATTGCTTCTTACATCACGTGATGCCAAGGCTGTTTCCAGCTGCTGCGTAGATGAGGGGGTAGGACAGCCCTTGTGGGCTAAGACCACCTGCAGCAACAGGCTGGTATAAGAGAGATGCTGCAGAGCATTAATTCCCTAACAAACCAGTGTCACTAACCTCTGGGAGGGGAAAAAGTATGTTTGTTGTTGTTCTTTAGGTCGTATGTGAAAAGTCATTTCCTTTTGGATTAGTATTTACAGCTGTAGAGATGAAGGTAAAAGAACTGTCACAGAAGTCATGGCCAGGACTAGCTACCAGACTCGAAAATGTTCAGACTTGGAACTTTTACAGATCTATAAAGTTTTCACCACATATAAAATCAAAGCACAAAGCTGCTGAATGTCTAGGAAAAAGTGGTGATGGTCTTAATATTGAGTTCTGTAAGCATTGCTATTTGTTTCAGTCAATTATACATATATATTTTTATTTTTTTTTTCCAAAAAAAATAATCTGAGGATAAAGGTAAGCAATACTATAGAGCAAAAGAAAAATTCAGGCTGCTTTGTAAAGCGGTCCCACTCAAACACAATTAATTTTCATTAAATGTAAAGTTATCCTGGAGGATTGAAGAGTGGGAGCAGATTCTCCTGGAAGGCATGCTAGGGCACATGAAAAACAACAAGGCACTTGGTGACAGCCAGCATGGCTTCATTAGGGGGAGATCCTGCCTGACCAATTTGGTGGCTTTCTATGACGGGGCTACAAAGATGATGGACAGGGGTGGAGCAGTTGACGTCATCTACCTGGACTTGTGCAAAGCGTTCGACACTGTCCCACATGACATCCTTGTCTCTAAATTGGAGAGACATCAGTTTGATAGGTGGACCACTCGGTGGATAAAGAACTGGCTGGATGGCCGCATGCAAAGAGTTATGGTCAACGGTTCAATGTCCAGCTGGAGATCAGTAATGAGTGGTGTCCCTCAGGGATCAGTGTTGGTACCGGTCTTGTTTAACATCTTTGTCGTTGACATGGACAATGAAATTGAGTGCACCCTCAGCAAGTTTGCTGATGACACCAAGCTGTGTGGTTCAGTTGATACGCTGGAGGGAAGGAATGCCATCCAGAGGGACCTTGACACGCTTGTCAGGTGGGCTGATGCCAACCTCATGAAGTTTAATCATGCCAAGTGCAAGGTCCTCCAGCTGGGTCAGAGCAATCCCAGGCACAGCTACAGGTTGGGCAAAAAGGAAATTCATGGTAGTCCTGCAGAGAAGGACTTGGGGGTGTTAGTCAATGAGGAAATGAACATGAGCCGGCTTCAGTTTGCACCTGCAGCCCAGAAAGCCAACTGTATTCTGGGCTGCATCAAAAGGAGCATGACCAGCAGGTCAAAGGAGGTGATCCTGCCCCTCTACTCTACTCTCGTGAGACCTCACTTGAAGTGTTGTGTGCATTTCTGGTGTTCTCAACATAAAAAGGACATGGAACTGTTGGAACAAGTCCAGAGGAGGGCCACGAGGATGATCAGGGGACTGGAGCACCTCCGGTATGAAGACAGGCTGAGAAAGTTGGAGCTGTTCATCCTGGAGAAGAGAAGGCTGCGTGGAGACCGCATAGCAGCCTCTCAGTATCCGAAGGGGGTCTATAAGGATACTGGAGAGGGACTATTCATTAGGGGCTGTAGTGATAGGACAAGGGGTAACGGGTTGAAACTTAAACAGCAGAGGTTTATGTTGGATATAAGGAAGAAATTCTTTCCTGTTTAGGGTGGTGAGGAACTAGAATGGGTTACCCAGGGAGGTTGTGAATGCTCCATCCCTGGCAGTGTTCAAGGCCAGGTTGGATGAAGCCTTGGGTGATATGGTTTAGTGTGAGGTGTCCCTGCCCATGGCAGGGGGGTTGGAACTTGATGATCTTAAGGTCCTTTCCAACCCTAATTATTCTATGATTCTAGTTACAGAACAAGGAGTGTTTACCTGCAGGATGAGGAATGGTATCTAAAAAGCAGTGTTTCTCAGAACAAGTCACATGAGTCCACTACAATGTAGAAAGAAAATTTTCAAATGTAATTCTTGGCTATATAACTTTGGAAGGAAAAAGCACAAGAAAACAACGTTACCCTATGTATGAGAAGAACTCTGACATCCAGTCTGAGACCTATATTTTATAGAAGATACTGGATTAAACAGTTCAGATGGAAACTGCAGATAAGATTCAAAAACTGTATTTGAAGACTACAAGGTAACTTTAAAGAAAGGTGCACAAAGACTGCCATATGTTTAACTTCTCAGAAAGATGGGCAAGAAAAGATTTATCTACAATGCATGAAGAGAATTGTCTGATTTAGGGTAGAAAGGCTCAATGAGAAAAACTAACTGGATATTATAATTTAAGTTAGGAATTGGGCAGACATTTCTGGTGGTGGAATGATTAACTGCTGGGAAAATTACCAGAGGAAGTGGTGGATCCTCTGTCTCCTCTTGCCTTCAGATCTAGACCAGATTTCTTTCTGCAGCAAGTTAGTAGCCTCAGCAGCAGAGAATAATGTTTTGTTTCTGATATGTATGTAGGAGATCTCACTGGAGGTTCTGTTGACCCCCACTTCTCACTTGTAATCACTGTATCATCTCCAGTTTTAAGGAATAAAACATGTTTTCAGTGATATTAATATAAAGTGTAAATATTCTTAGAGACATGCACTATCTAATTTTACTGTCTTATATTTATTATTTAATCTATAAACTTCGAAAAAGAATACCAGTTTGACAAAATCTTGATACAGTTAATTTTGGATAACTGCTTCAGCTGGCTTCAAGGCAAACAAGACAGTTTATGTTATTAAATCTAGTAATAAACTTCAAGAAATCACAGATTGTTTGCCTTCTGGTTTGTCATTACTATGATCCCATGTGCATCTGCAGTAAAATTTAATATAGGATACATTATATCTGATGCAGACTTCAATTTGTTAGGAATCGTTGTAGAACATAAAGAAAGTACAGTGTAAATTGCTTGCTTCTACATGAATTTCCATTTTAAAGAATCATGACTTTGAAACCACCTCATTTGTTGTCTTCACATGTGACTTTTTCACTTTGAAAATCTCCAAACATGCCAGGCTGAATTTTCTGCTTTTGGCTGTTTATATTCTGATTAATATTAAAGAAAAATTTGCCAATCAATAACTCAATATCTTCAATACCAAAAGCAAATAAATTAAATATTTTGCAACACATTCACTGAAACCTGTGAACTATCATATTTTTAAAGCAAAATTATTTTTCCATGGAACAAAAAATTGATGAGTGGTACACACCCATTTAGTGCCTGAGGGCAAGAGTGGGGGGGAAGTTAGGTGACCCCATGGTCTGGTTATGAGTTGCTTTGAAGAAAGCCAAAAAGAAATGCTTTCAACTCAATTTATCTTAGGTCCTTTATCCCAATTTACTAATATTTCCTCCTGTCCTCCACCAACTCATGTTTAAGCCTTTATTGCCTGTTGGTCAGAAAAGTTTAGTTAACACTTTAGAGCAACATCAGGAGGAGCTGCTTTTGAGGGGTGTTGTGTGGATGAGGGTGCAAAGTTTTTTCTGTGTCAAGCATTACGCAGAGAGTTGAACGAAACATTGCTAAAACACTCAGAAAAAAAGTCCATGAGGAAGTTTGAAGGAAATTCATTTGGTAGTTTTAAATTAATGGTGACAGTTTTTACAGTTTCGTGGTCCAGAGTTAAAGATCTGTGTGTGCCAGAATCATGGCCAGGGTTGGAGCTAGAGTACAGCAAAGCTCTAGGTGCATGGTACATGAAAATGAAAATAGGGTTAACAGTACTTCCTTCTGAAATAAAATAGACAAAACTACAAAGAGCTGATGGTCATACAACTTGCTTTTCTTTCATGTTCCAGGCCAAGTCTGACAGCATGAAACAGTCGGTATCTGATATTTTAGTCTGAATAGGTCTCCTTTAAAACCAAAATTACACAGTGTACTGATGAATAAATGGTAGTTGTGTACCTGTTTGAATACCAGCTTTGGGGTAGGGAGGAAACTGTGCTTTTCCCTGAAGAGTAGAAACTCACCTTTTAGTCTAGCTGTTCCTTTCTACTGCTCTCTCCATGGCATGTTTGCAGTGGAGAAAAAACAGCTTTAACATCCTGGGAGAGCTATGCTGCGAGTTCCTGCCGAGTCAGTGGGCAGGCTCAGGTGCAGCATGAGAACCATCATCCTGATGTCTTTTAGCTTCCTTGCAGAACTCCTTATGCACTCCTTTTCCAAAGATAGCAACAGAGCTTCAAAAGTTGGTCCGGATCATAGTTAACAGAAGCTGGTTGGGTCATTTTATGTTGCTTATTTCATCTTAAAGTAGACTCAACAGACTTCCAAAAGAGTTACATAAAGCTATTTCTACAGTTTTGACAGTGGTTTGATGATACAAGTGCACAAACAGAAGCTTTAGCAAGGTAAAATGCCATACTGGGTACTGTATATCTCTACAAATGGCTGTGCAATATTAATATCAATGAAAAACTGCTGTGTGACTACTAGGAAACAAATAAGATTTAGTATGAGAAGTGCCCTCTCTCCAGCTTCTAACAGTGAATAAGCTTCCTGTAGCTACTATATGGAGTGGCACTGGGTGGTTACAGCTTGGCATGCATATAAGGTCCTCAGAGGCAGTCTTGGAAAGTGCTTCTCTTTAAGCCAGCAAGAAAGCTACTGTTATACATTTATGGATAAAACCATGTAACTCAGGACATCTTTTAAATCCTGACTGGCCACAGCACAAAGACAGTGACTGTCTTTATAGTTGCTAACTAAACATCTGGCACTGTTAATTGCTCTCCTCAGAGCTCCCATGCCAGGGACATAGCTGCAGGAGCAGCAATGGCCTGTGCTGTTTCCCTCGAAAGGCAGGGGCTGCGCCAGGTGAAAATATGACCGATGATTGAAGGATATTCTCTAATTCTGTTTAATTTAGTAATGCAGAAACTCTGGAGAAGTCTGTGGCCATAGCGTGTAAGTGGGATGTACAGGTAAAGGGAAGTCTGGAAAGCTAAGTTTAGATCATTAGATATGAAGACTGTGTTGCCCTCCATCAGCAGAGGGAAAATGTCAGAAAAGATAATCTCCTAACTAGAAAACCAAGGAAGTAACTCCATCATGACCAGAGCATAGATAATAGAAGCTATAATGGATGGAGTGCAGTTCTGATTGTGAGTTTGGTGAAGAAAACAAGTGTGTGTACATCACACTGCATGCATGAGAAAAATAGAGAAGGGAAAAGTGTACACAGTATACACCAAAGTAGTTATGAATAAACAGAGAGTAACCTGACCAAATTTAGATAAGCAGTGTGGATACCTTCTGTTTCAGCACCTTCCTGAGTATAAACCAAATGAATAACAGCGAGCAATGCAGGTGCTGCTGTTATTCTGCTACACCATTCCTGATGCATGTGCTGAGGGTAATCAACATACATCATATTATTAGAAATAATACATTCATCTTCACTTTCAGTTGTTATTCAGTAGGAGTGTTGCTGCTGGATTGTACTTTATTCTTTTGTCAGGTGTCCACTTTTGCCTCTTTTCATACTGAACTTCAGTAATATTAACTATGCAGTACCTGAAGAGAGGTAGAAGTGATAATTGAAGCTATATTTTAAGCTATTTCTGTTAAAAGAAAAAAAAAAAAGAAGGACCTAGAACAAAATTGTTCCTCCATTCTTAACCAGAATCCCTAAGGGGAATTTAAAAGACAAATCCTTTATAACAGGACTAAATAGTGTTTTACAGAAGAAAATAATCTCTATAAAAACAATAAACTACAGAGTATTATGTCTCTCTCTGTAAGACACCCACTAACAAAATGCAATTTCTAGCATGAAATTAAACCTTGTGGGTGCTACAGATAAATACTGTCTCAATAGAATTTATTTTCTATTCCCTATATGATGAGATAAAATTAATTAAATTGGCTAGAAAAAGGAGAAATGGAAGAAAATAAAGAATATGGTTTGAAAACTGGACAGAGGGAGTTTTAAGTCAGATTAATGTCCAGTCAAACCTAGAGAAGTTCAAAGTCAATTAGTTTTTAGCTGTTATTGTTGCCCACAGAGTTAAAATATATTTACATGTGTATGTGAGCTTTTGACTATAAATATTTTTGTGTTATTTTGAAATTTGCTTTACATGCACTGTGAAAGAGGAAAATAAACAAACCCAGACTTTTCACTGGAAATATTTTGTTTGGCTCTGCTTGCAAAGCATCTGATCTGACACGGTGTTGATTAAGATGAGTGAGTACTCTGCATGCAACTGATATTCATATCTTTTGAATTCTGAGCTAGATCTACATTAGATTATAAACATTTTGACTGCAATGGAGACCCACCTGTTTTTACACCACTATGACTGAAAGTATAATGGGACCTAACATTTTAAAATCTATACCATTCAGGTAAAAGTAGGTCTTCTATCAGTTTTGTGTTTCCATGTCGACTTGAATTTGCTAATTTTCCACTTCCTTTAGTGTCCTTTCTCCCTCTTTCTTCTCTGCATCCATATGTACGAATATTTTTTGTACTTATTATATTTATTAATTAATAGAATAGCTTATGTTCTAGCAGAATAATGGGTACTACATATTCTTTGAAATGATGGAAATGGAAACCAGTTTTCAGTTAACATCTCACTGCCATCTACTGTATACATTGGAAAACTACACTGTGGGAAATGCACTGCATTTCAGCAGTGTAAGATGACTGGTTTTCCCAGTGAATTTGCCCTAAAGTTGACGAATAAATCCACTGAACTCTCAATAAGCTATGACATGTAAATTTCATTCTTGGTGGAGGAATCAGAATTTATTAAACAGATGACAATATCTGATGATACTTAATATTTTCCAGAAGGAAAGAACATCAGATTTTAGTATTGCTTCGTTAGCTTGTATTCAGGCCAGGTGAAAAGTAGATGTGAACTTTGAGCGAAAAAGAGTACCTCACTTTGCCCTGAATAGTAAAGCCTTTTATTTCTTAGTGGATGTGTCAAAGCAAAAAAAGCCAGTGGCATTAAGATTCAGAAACGAGATAATTTGATATTTCTGTTAGTTGAGGAGTATTCTTTGATTCTTTCAACTCAGCTTTCATCTCAGTAGCTGATGTCTGGTGTACATAAACACCAAATAATCACAATGTTATTGGTTGAGATGTAATAATTTACCCAGAGATGTGAAATTATTAAGTTGAAAATAAAGTATCAGGGTTCTGGGCCTCAGGAACTGAATATGGTATCATGCAAGTTAGTTTTGCAGTACCAGTGCTTTTGCAATTATTTATATAGAAATTACAAAGTTTTACTCAAGACAGAAATTTCCCTGATCTTCATCAGGAAAGCTGACATGAAATAGACAAGAATGTGTGAAAACATCAGACTGCATTTACATAAGGGAACTAATTTTCTCAGTCTATTATTAATTTCAGTAGGCTGAGAATACATATAATTTGTACCATTAGCTGTTAGTATTGCACCAAACAGTACAAAAGACCAGTAAATTTGCAAACTCCAGCACTTCAAAGCTGAATAAGTGCTTTCCTTTGCTTCTTCCTCATATCAGTTGTGAGAAAATCTATAATTATGGTATGCTTTTTTCCCTGTTTTTATTCAGTAATTGTTCTAAGACCTTGTTTGTTCAACATTATTCAATCTTTGCAAATGAAAGAATGATAAAATAATTCATTACTTTTCTATGATCTCTGTTGTTACTGTGTTTCAGTGCTTTACAAACACTAATTAACCCACCTTTACAACTTCTGGTATTTTGGGAGTTGAAATAGTATTGTGGGCAGCTGATGTACTCTATGTGATTATACCATCACTTCTGCTGTTTTCAGAGGCAAAAACTTGTTCGCGGAACTTCTTCAAATGACATCAGAAATTTACCCAGGAAAATGAGGAACTGGTTTCTGACACTTGGCCCTTTCTGTTGCATCTCCTCAACCTTATTACTTCTTTGCCAGCATCACCATCCAAGTCCTGATGTCTTTGACTCCCTGTCCAAAATGTTCTTTTACTATGGCCGATTTCCCCCAAGTCACATTCCTCCTGTAGCTAACATTGAGCATAGCCAATTTCAGCCTTAATTTAATGTTGTTTAAAAATTCCATGCAAACTAACTCAGGAAAGCTGTGGTAACATTGGTAGAGATGCCCACAGCATGGTATTTTCTAAGTTATTGAAGCTCTTTGCATCCTCTTCCTGTGGGCCACTTGTCAGTGCTGGTTCGTAAATCACACTTTAGGAAGAAGCTGACTTTGTAGAACTGGGGAATTTTTTTCTTTCATTGAGTTCATAAGATTTCTGAGCAATTTGTACATTTCTCTGGAAGTTTCAGTTTCTAAAATTTTAAATCTGACTGAAAGCCCCAGGAAATAAATTACCTCTGGGGAGTAATTTCTGAACTGAATATTTTGTTTGGTTGGTTGTTGGGTTTTTTTTGCAGTCACTGTTTATGTGTAGTTTGATGTGTGGTGTAAATGGGGAGTAAATGATGAGGCACCCGTCGGTCTGAGTAGTATAGAAGCTATCCTGTCAGAGAGAGCTCCTCCAGCAGCTTACATCTGCCATCTTTCTCCTGAGTTGATCTAGCTAGTTAATCATTGAGTATCTCTGTCATCTTTGCATTGCTATCATTAGTTCCCTGGTGTCTCCCATCCTTCAGTGATGTGACTTGAGTGTAATAACTTTTTTATTTTACCATGAAGATGGGATTCTGCCACGCGCAGGGCCTATGGTAGAACTGCAGCCACAGACTGATGTACAGGCATACAACACTTAGCTCCTAAAAGGACAAATGAAAGGGAAGAAAATATTAAAAGGTGTATTTAGCAAAGAACCATGCCATTGTCCCAGGAACCATGATGCCTTCACTGCTTGCAGTGAAAGTTCTGCATATGAAAATCCAGGGAAGGGGCAGGACATTTAAGCCCCATTATTCAGTAATCATCACTAGAAGAGAAAAATGCTTAAAAAAGAAGGGGATATTAAACATTCTGATGTCTCTAAGGCAATAATTTGTGTGTAAGAACACCAAAAATTTCCAAGGTGATTGCACTGTGAAATAAAGCTGCAAATAGTTTTTGCCTTTTTTTTCCTGAATGAAATGTTTTAAGTTAAATCCTTGCTGCCCTCGTGTGGATGTATACTGGGTTTTCCCCATCTGCTGAAATTTGCAATGGGCAGATTTTGTTAGAAGAGTAGTACATACACCAGTGTTTACGCAGCAGGTGAAGGACATTTCAGATTTTGAACTCGACCTGTCTATCTGAGCCAAGGATCTCAAGCAATGTAGCTGGGAGTCCCTGTGAATATACTTGCTGCATTTTAGTTCCAAATAACCAGGAGTGCCTTGAGTGTTAGGAATCTGCTGCCCAAGGTCTGTCTGTAGAAAGCTGCCTTTGCATCTGACAGAAGGTGATGAGGGCTCCTTCTGAACCAGGTAATGCATATCATGACTGGACCAAGTGGATCCATCCAGAAGGAGCATGCAGTATTTCCAAACACATGCTCAGGGAATGAGACAATCATCAAACTGAGCCCAAGTCTCTAATATGCCAGCACACAGCAGCTGTAGGAACAACACTGGTCAAATAGTGCAAAAACAACAAACAAGGAAGAATAAGTTAAATTAAATAAGCCAAGTTAAATAATTATTTTTGTAGCTGTTACTCTTGTCCACAGAAAATGTCTGTGTATATTATCATGATGTTTTTTCAGGAGTTCATGTTGGAACTGCATGCCTATATGCTACCATACCATTACCTATATGTAATCATGCCCTCAGAAGTTGTGGTACACTGTTCAATAATGAGAAGATTTCATAGCATACCATATTAGTTGCCCACACACCTATCAGAACCAAGTGTTCCAAACAAAAGTTTAATGAATAACACTGTAAAGTTACCAAAAACTGTGATAAGTTACTTAGAAAATTAGGACTAACTCATTGGTAATTTCTGAAGCAAATAGGAAACCTGAATTTTATAATATTGCAATAAAGGGTTCGAATGAATGGCTTTGCCAGTCTTGCTTGTGAAAAGTAACCTGTGCAGAAATATGAGGTAAAGAATGATAAATAAGCTTTTAAGGTTTTTATCTGCTGGATAATTGAACACTCAATCCAGCTAAGTTTCAGGTCTTTCTTGGGCCCTATATATTGCAATGTATGCACACAACCTTACAGCATGTCAGAGTCGTGCTTCTTCCTATGCAGAGAAGGGTTTGAAGTCAGGGCTCTTGCTCTCTGGAGCATCGAGCATGTTGAGGTGTGTGGGAGGCCATGCAAGGCTCCCTGCAGATGAGGTTCTCCCCATCCAGCCTATGGCACAAAGCAGAGGAAGCCACTGCCATCTCATCCCCAGGGCAGCATCTCCTCCATTGCCTGTTCTTACCCCACTGTCCTCCAGCTGGGAAACTGGGAGAGTTTGGCTCCCAGATCCTCTCTGAGGATCTACTCTCTGTGTCATAAACATCTTGGTCTTCAAAAGACATCTGTAGCAAGATATTCAGAAGTTACTTCTGTTCACTGTGCTTCTGCTGACAAAATAAGCACTGTAATTGAAATCTGTATTTAATTAAAATTCTCAGGAGTGTGGACTTCAGCAGCATACTTTGAACTCTCTAATCTTTACAGTCACTTTTTTCTTGCTAATCTCTAATCTCTGATGCATTCTAGTAACTATGTAGGAATCAATGGCTAGCCAAAAAATACCTTTTATATCCAGTTTTCTGGTTAAAATAACAGTTGGAATTTAGGACTCAGCATCACCAGCCATCTGGATTTTCTCTGCGTGGTTTAATATTGTCCTGAAAATAATGAAACTTATTCTGTACAGCAGGGGACTTGGAAATATAGTGAGCAGCCAAAATACTTACTCACAAGGGAACAAATTACCAGATATCAGCAGTTTGGTGGTACTGCCTCAGGTTACTACTCCATGGCATATGTATAAGAAGGTAATTTGTCTTTGGTGTGCCTTGGGGCAAAAGCAGGTATAGAGACAATTGCTGCAGAGCAGCAGAAGCACCATAATGTGTTCATAGCATGTGTCAAATCACTGAGATCTAGTCCAGTTCATGTCTATTTTAATGATATTGTATGGGGGGGTTGACTATTTGATTTGATGCTTGTGTTACAGAAGCTATTTTGTGAAGCCTAGACAAAAATACCAAGTGGGTTGTGGGCCATTTTATTTGTGCGTCTCAAAGTTTTTAAGGAAAAATAATAGGATCTTTCACTGCCTCAAACTTACAGTAAGCAGTTAATGTAGTTCTCTGGAGGAGGTTGTAGAGAAAACTAAAAGGAGCACTGACTGGAGTTTGTATGGTGAAAAACCTCAGAAAATAAGAGCACTGAGCAAACCTCCAGTGAAGCTCTGATTCATTCTGCTGGTCTTCTGACAATCAATTGACCAGCAGCATTGGTCACTTGTTTCAAATTGTTTCTCCTCATCTACTCCTTTCTCAGTAAGTATTTTGAAGTTTTGGGTTAAAAAAATGATATTTAAAGTGCAAGTTAGAATTCAGTGTTGAATTATACATTCATCCCAGTTCTCTGCCTTACAATGTCCCAAATAGTAGAATCATGTCAGAGAAAAAAAAAAAACAAATGAGAAAATAATGGGAATCTCTATAATTCAAATCATCTTGTTGTAATGCTATTTTGTGTCAAGTATTCCTTCCTTCTGACCTCATTACGTGTGCCTAGTCATTAGATACAGTGTTACTAAAGAGTTTTAACTTAAAAGCTGCTTTGATTAATGATTGGTTGGACTGAGGTTTTACTGTGTAGGATTAACTAGATTTAAAAATGGCAAAATGCCATAGTAGCATTACTTCCAGACTTTAATGAGAAGCAGAAGTAAACTCTAAGGACCCTTATGATTTTAATATGGACTAAACTCATGTGCTCATTACCTTAATGTCCTGTCCTATTTTATATACAAATATTCTATTAATTCCTAACAAATTGTAGCCTGGATGGCATATTCAGATATATAATCTGAAATATATTACCCTACATTTTTAATTAATCATACTATTTGATACTTTTAGAATCTGATTTATTCAGTACTATTATCAAATAGAGATAAATGCTTCATACTGGTTTGGGCCTTTTTAATTAAGAAACAATATGGAATTAAGAGAAAGCCACTCTGGCAAACATTTCCCCCAGTTAATAATGTACTGAAAATGCAGATGAAAAATGCATTTTCACATTTTTATGTTGTCTGCTACTTGAATTTCCTTTCACTGTCTTATTATATTCATTTAGTTCTCCTGAAAGTTTATGAAGTTAGCAGCTCTAGAGATTAATAATCTTATTTTTTTTTGCCATTGATCACATATTTCAATATATGATAGTGCCAAGAAAACTCACGCTGTTCTCACTCCAGACAGCATTCAGTCATCTCCTTAAATCCTACTAGACTTGCTAGTATTTAAGCATATACTTAAAAGGTAATGAGTTACTGAATAAGGGCCTTTGTATTTAGCATATCTTTGCTGAGAGTTGCAAAAGGTGAGGAATTATTGTTGAAACTGGACAGAAATAAAACATTTCCCATCCCAGGAGCCTGAGAATTTCTTTTCCCTGCATTGATCCTGATTTCCCAATTTTGTTTATTTTTCAGTGAACTTCCAATAGTAAGAAGTGTGTAAGGAAATTTTTTATTTTTGCACAGTAATATGCTGTGAGAATTAGGCAGAGTGCAATAAGAAGCAGTAACAACAGTTATTCGCAGAGGCAGCACTGTTTCAGCCAAAGCATGTAGGATGACATCCAACCAAATACGTGGTCTGTAATGCTTGATTTCTTATTGAAATCACGGATGTATTGGACTTGACTTAAATAGGATTACTCATTCAAGCAAGTTTACGCAAGGGTCTAAGGCACATATCCAGCTTTCAGTGAGTTAGGAGTCTATGTACTTGCTTGGCTCCAGGCCAGAGGCACTTGCATAACGTTGCTTGCGTGAGTTACTCTGCCGAAAGTGAGACCTACATCAACATGGTTACTCATACCAATGAAATGTGCCTGTAGAAAAGTGATGACAGTTGGGGATCCTGCTTCCTCTTGTATCACATTGAAAACTTCTGTTTTCACAGATGATCGAAGCTCATTAGCCAGGATTACCTTTGCAGTCCGCATCGATAATATCTATGCCACTGAGTTTTTCAACTACAGTCTAATGTCACTTCTGTATTCTTTACTTAGTTATCTCATTGATACTATTTTCTTTTCTTTTTTTTAGGGAAGAGGCCAACAAAAACAAAGGACAAGAAAAAGAAGAAAAAGAACTTAATGGAAAGAGCTCAGAAGCAGCACAGCATCTTTTTAGCAACAGATAAAACAAGCCAGTAGAGACTTGATTTTCTTTAATATACTTTTTTTGCAAAGCGCACAAAAGCTGCTATATGCTCCTGCCCATGGATGCACTACGATTCAGCTGCTTTGACAGTATTGGTGGCAAATACCTTGTGAAAAAGTAAAAAAAGTCCACAAGCTTCTTTGTTTTATTTATATATTTTTTATTTTATTTTTTCTTGTAATTTTTGACCTGAAGACTTCAAGGTCAGGAGCACACTGAGTTGAATCAGTGGAAGTGGTGCTGAAGGGCATCAGAGATTTTGTCCTGGATGCCTGGTCAACATGTTGACACAGAACGGATGCAGGAAAGAAACCTATGTATCACCATTAGGCGGACTTGTGCATATTTAAATAAAAAAAGAAGGAAGTCTTGAAGGTGTAGGTACTCTTGCATTTATGGCCTTTGTTTCCTATATTTGAACATTTCAAGAGTAAATAGATATGACTTACCTACTTAGTGTTAATGTACACTGTTCTCAGCACCTGCTACATTGAAACAGTTGTGTAATAAAACTGCTTTAAGACAACATAACATGGGAATTACTGCTTAGACTTACAGAAGCACAACAGACTCTTTGTGTACATATTACTCTGTCTACATATAAATGAACATATTTACTGTACATCTATGCATTTTTATGTATAATACTTTATACATGTTTAAAGTTATGTCCTGTTGGTTCTAGTAATACACTTTAAAATAATCTAGTAAATGTTTACTTTTTACTATGTTTTAAGTATCTTCTCATATTTCTCAACAGTTACGAACTGGATTTTCTTTCTGATCTGTAAAGCCCATTCAGATGGCTAAACTACCTTGTAGTGACTCTCTCAATGGAGTGTCAGCTCTGAAGTAGGCGTGCCAGACTAGTAAAGAGCAAATCTTTTCCACTCCTCTGTTCTCCTATCTTAGTCCTGGTGTATATTGTCTCAGAAAAAGAAGTGTAACTTCTTTTTTAAGATGGGGCACAATGACAATAGATGTTTTGAGTGTCAGGAGAGAAATTATATGGGAATTTCTTGGTATCTAAGATTGTATGTGCAGTTTTTTTTTTTTCCAAGTATAAGAATGCACACTATTTTATATCTTTTAGCCCTCATCCAGTCAGATACAGCAAACAAATACCTGAATAGGGAAATACCACAAGAAACAGCTATGCGAGTTCAGTCATTCAAAAGCATAGCAAACATCAGTGTCCCAGTATTGCCAATTATCTGTAGAAGTTCAGCAAATTTAATCTGCATCTGGCGTTTGGGTTTGGGAGGGAGAGGTGGAGACGATTTTCTTTGTACAAAGTCAAAATGACTCAGGATGTGTAATTTGGTAATCTAGCGTTATTGGACTTGGATTCAAAGAAGGTTTTGAATATCTGCTGGGAAAAGCCCACACTAAAATAGCTGTCATTTATGGTGTCAGATACATTATTCCTGTTCTAGGACTAAAACTTGCATTTGACCTACACAAAGTAAGGAAAAGGTAAAGCTGGCCCCAGAACCTTACAAAACTCTTCTTGGCATATACCAAAAAAATCCCACAAGTCTTGGTTTTATGGGTTATGTGCTTCACATATAAACTGGGGAACTGCAGCATCTATAAGCACAACTATATCCATGTTTAGCTACGACAAGTGTTGCTATGAAAATATGCAGTGGTTAGGCATGTATGAGTGTTCCATGAAGACACTTGTGGACTTTCACTTAGCCATCTTTCATTTAGGATATGTTCATATTTAACTAGAACATAGTAATGTTAAGGACAGTAAAATTGTTCTGATCCTGGGCTGCTATTTTGGACCTTAAATATTCACTTAGAAAAAAACCAAACAAACGACAGTAAGAACTGTAGCTGCCTGTTCGCTTACTGGTCATCAAATTTGGCTGTAAATTCAGTGAATGCCCTCATACAATCCTTCTAGTAGTGGTTACAAGTGTTGTATTAGGCATGTCATGAAAAGATTGCTACAAAATACAATAAAATTATGTCACAAGATTCTGAGTAAAATATTTTCAGTCCTTGTTAATTCAAAGAATGTATTCCTTTAGATAAGCATATGTGCATAAGAATTAGAGTTGGTGTGTGGATGCAGATTTTCTCCCACTGGAGAGGAAAATTTGAGGGTTTTCCAAACATCTGTTTTGTTGATAATTACAACATGTTTGCAAAGGCACTGTACATTCAATATACATTGATTTCTCCTGTCCCAGTCACCTTTGTTAAAGAGTTTACTTGAGAGTGTAGGTACAAGCAAGCTACCTCTTAGTAGCAAGTGCCCTCATGTGTAGTTTCTTCTTTGTCCTAGACATCTGTTTTCATCCTGGCTTTGTGTGGTGTGTCCTATCAGTATATTCATAGCACTGGTGGTTTTATAGGATCATAATTCTGAGGTTAGAAAGGACCATTTGGACATAGGGAAAGGTTCTTAACTGAGAGGGTGATTGGTCACTGGAACAGGCTCTCCAGGGAAATAGTCACAACACCGAGTTCAAGGAGCATCTGGACAATGCTCTTAGTCATATGGTTTAGTTTTAGGTAGTCATCTGAGGAGCAGGGAGTTGGACTTGATGATCCTTATGGGTCCCTTCTAATTTTAGATACACTATGATTCTGTGATGTTGGGAGATCAGCTAGTCCAAATCTTTGCTTGACAGTGGGTTAACCTTGAAGTTATATTAAATCTGTTACTGTTTCAGGATCTTCAAACAGATACTGTTACTTGGTAAAGTGCAGATCATGTTTTCAAAGCTGGGTATCACAAAAAAACACTCCCACTGCCTCTTATTTCTTTTAAATGTGACCTTTTCGATAAGCAGCTGACCAGGTGGAGATGCCACCTTTTTCCCTTTCAGAGCTGACATTTTTTTGTTTCTCTCAAACAGTGGAAAAATTCAGAGCAGCGACACTTCTGTGTTCACAAGGTTTATATAATCCTAGTTTAATGATCTGCTATTGGAAATCGGTTTAAAAACAGAAAAGATTTAGGTTAGTAGAATAAAAAACTTTTCATGCTGTAATCATTGGTTAAACAACTGTTACATTGCTATGATGCACAGAGACTTCTCTTTGGACATTGTATGTTCCTTTATATCTTATCACCTGTCCCAGAAGACACAATTGCATAACCCTGTTCTGCATTTAGGATCTCTCTATTCTCAGTATACTTTACCTTATCCTGACCTCCTAGCATCTCTCTCTTTAAATTAAATAATCCCCCTCAAAACCCAGATACAAGTTTAAAACAATTATTTACTGGCTGACTGGTCTTTACTACATCTCATGTGTTCTTGCTAGTAAGAAATTATTGTGACATGTCTCTTTCCTTATTCCTGAGGGGGAGGAGAGGGGAAACAATCACATTCCACATTATGGCAATGCAAACCTTCCATATTACTAATCTCAGTATTAAGAAAGTGTTCTTATACCTATGTGCTTGACATAGTGATGCCTATGAAAGAAAAATGAATACTTTCACAATGTATATGTTGTTTGAGCATGTTTTTATTAGTATGCTCCCTTTATTAGTATGAGTTTTTATTACAGAAAACTGCAGAGCAGAAAAAGAAATAGATTTTCATTTGAGTTAGCTAATAGTAAAGCAAAAATCAATTAAATGCCATGTTCACTTTATTTTTTCTTTTCAATGAACATAAAATATATTAGTAAAAAATCTTGACTGAAAACTTATAAAGCCTATAAATTGAGAAGAATTTTTCAGACAGATTAAGATCAAAGCTAGTGTTTCAGCTTTGTTATGCTGATGAAATAGAATACAGAATAAAAATAAGTGCCATGTTTTTTAAGTGGGTGATGCTACTGAAGACTGATGCTACCACTTACCAGAGGGTATGAGATATTTTTTACTTCAAATTGCACATCTCTTTTCCTTCACCACCAAAATGTATTAATCTCTTGACACTAGTTCACTTTCGCTTCCGATGGTGTAAGCCAGCATAAATTCCAGTAAACTTTAGAGTGATATTATTTTGGCCTGACACCAACAAGAACAAAATGTACCCTTCTGAAAGTGCAACCCACAAACCGCTGTCAGCTTTTTGTTTAGTGTTTTACCAAAAGCTCTGCACTGAACCCTAGTATTGTCTCCTTCATGAGAAGCCTCTATCCAGGGGCAAGGAAGGGACATAAAATCTGGAAGTGTTAGAACAGCCTCATCTGAAGAGATCAGGGAGATCACTGAGAGAAGGGCAGTGTTTGAAGTACAATTCCTCTCAGGAGTGAAAAATGCTATAAGGAAACTAGGACTAGAAAGAGCATACAAACTGAGGCCAGCCTTTAGCCTGCTGTCTAACTCTTCTAAGATCTCAACTGTTGTTTGGGTTTTTTTTAATGCAAATTATCTCTGTTTATGACTAATGAATATATGTCCTCAACCCCAGTGCACTTGGATCCTTACTTAAACTGTCCAGTAGTGTATCTGTAGTCATGCCAGCTGTGAAAGAGCTACCCAGCATCCTTGTTTTCAAGTTGTGTCATCAGTAACACTCATGTAATCTTGTTGATTTTAACTGGGCAATACCAATGAAACTAACTAATAGCTCATAGACCACAAATGAATAAACACTGAAACTGAGATGGTTTTGTTTTTCCCCAGTCACTTTTTGAAACAGAAATTCAGCTCAAAAGGGCAAACAGAGAATATGTCTTGGCTTGCAACTATGTCTTAGCTTCCCTGATTTTGGGGGGGCTTTATGGGAAAGATAAAAGTTGTGGTGGGTTTGTTTTTTTTTTAACCCTGAAGTCCTCTTTTTATCAGAAACTGGGAAGAGATTATGTTTGCTTTCTCTTTCTAAGTGGACTTGAAGGTATTTGTTGCCATCTACAGAAGCCAAGGCCCTTCTGCAGACGGACTCCTGATCTTTGCTCCGAGATTGATTTGGTCTTTTGTTTAGTTGCTGTCTGGTGATAAACACAAAAAATCTCAGGGACATGGAGGGACAGGATTTCTCTGTCACAGTTTGGTACTCTCCTTCCATCCTTGTGCTCCTTGTTATGCTGTGGCCTGGCTTCGGCAGGAGCAGTCAACAACCATTCTACCACAAATGTCTTCTAGTTTGCTTGTTCTCTTGTCTACGGCATGTGGATTCAAACTCTAAGGCTAATCCTAGTAATTTATTTAGTGATCAAATATTTTCTCACTAGAGAGTTAAATAGAAGTTCATGGACTGAAGGTCTATAAACAGATGATGGATGAGAGAAAAAGGTAAGTATGTATCCTGTCACATCCATCATCTAAACCAGGAATAGGTAAGTATAGAGGCAAGTATAATGACCATCCCTGATCCAATGATTGCAGCTACTGAGGGAGTATGAGGTGAATGAAATGCAGAAAATGGCTCATGCTCACCTTACACAGCACTGCCCATTGCCACTGCTGGATGCAGAATATTGAACTGTTGGTTTGACTCATAAGAGCCTGTTTTTAGATTTTTATATGAAAGTTTAGATGACAGTTTTTCTACCTTTTTTTTTTTTAATTCATCATGCATTCATTATGAATTTGTATGTTCGTATTGGCTCAATCCCAGCTCAATGAGATTGTTCAGAATCAAAGTCTTTGATCAATATTGGTGGGACAGTTGATAAAGACAGTCATTGACTTTGGTGGGGAAGATGGAAGGTTCTTATCACCTAAAGGTATACTTGACCTTAAAAAAAACATGCAGGATTTTCTACTTTATGGCAAAGTTCATAGAAGATGAGCAACAATAAGAACAAATGTAGAAGAAATATTTTCCATCTGAGTTTTGTAGGCAGTTATGAGGATGATGCATGAAGGCTGAATGATAGCATTTATGAAATCTGTACTGAGATGACTGAAATTGTATTTCTTCTGATTATAAATAGGTTACAGCTCTGCATGCTGATTACTTGAATGAGACAATCAGTCTTCATTCTTACTCTCATTTTTTTATAATTTTTTCTTCATGCAAACAGTGCAGCACAAGGATTTGGGTTTTTTGCTTAGTCTTTCTTCCCCTTCCCTCCAGCTTGCTGGTGCTCCCTATACCATAATTCAAGGAATTCCCACGAGCTCTAAACTGCAGATGCTTTGCAATATGTAGCTGGCTTGCAGATGTTTTGGCACTCATTTCCAAGTTACACAGCCAGCCACTCTGAAGAAAATCCAGATGTTATTCAGAGAGAGAAGTAAGTAGAACATGCAGTCTGGAGAAATATACTAATTCTTACTATTTCTCTGGTCAGCTTCATTTTCTGAGGTGTGATGCAAAAAGAAAGGGCAGCCTCCAAACCCACTTCTTTCTTAGAAAAGTGAGATCTTTGATCATGTTACCACTAAAGAAGATTGGTGTGTTTTTAAAAAGAATGTTAATAATACTGTGCTGAATATACAGAGGAGGTGGAGTACTCAGCTGTACAAAAGAACTTCCTGCCCCAAATAACCTTATCATAAATCCAAATTACCTTTTCCCCCTTAAAATGGATAATTAATAGATATAAATGGGTGACATGGTTTAGTGTGAGGTGTCCCTGCCCATGGCAGGGGGATTGGAACTAGGTGATCTTAAGGTCCTTTCCAACCCTAACTATTCTATTATTCTGTGATTCTAAATATAAATGAAGGCTTCTTAAGCAGATAGAGGTCATTGAAGGCTGATGAACCCTGTACTAACAATGAAGTTGTAGTGTGCATTTCAGCCTGGATTATTATATAAACAAGGCATTATTCAAGACCAGTCTCCAAACCCAGAATATATTTTTAAGATATGGAGTAAGACTTGAAACCTAGAATAGAACAATTTTGATTCCTAAGCAGAATTTCTTCTCTGGAATATAACAGATTGTAGAACGCAATTCATGAAGTGTTTGTTTTCCTCCATCTGAGTTGCTCTCAAAAAAAACCCAAGCCATTCATTCTCTCCACATCAAGCTTCTGGTGGGCATGCCTTCTTTCACCTGCCTAATTATTCCAGCAACAAAACTGTCCACCAGCTATAGCCCATTTTGAATGAGCAGCCCTGTGGAGAAAGTCTTGGGGGTGTTGGTTGATGAGAAAATGAACATGAACCGACTTCAGTGTGTGCTTACAGCCCAGAAAGCCAACCGTATCCTGGGCTGCATTCAGGTGATCCTGCCCCTCTACTCTGCTCTCGTCAGACCTCACTTGGAGTATTGTGTGCAGTTCTGGTGTCCTCAATATAAAAAAGACATTGAGCTGTTGGAACAAGTTGAGATGAGGGCCACAAGGATAATGAGGGGACTGGAGCACCTCCCATATGAAGATAGGCTGAGAAAGTTGGTGCTGTTCATCCTGGAGAAGAGAAGGCTGCGTGGAGACCTCATAGCAGCCTCTCAGTATCCAAAAGGGGGCTATAAGGATGCTGGAGAGGGACTATTCATTAGAGACTGTAGTGATAGTACAAGGGGTAACGGGTTAAAACTTAAACAGGGGAAGTTTAGGTTGGATATAAGGAAGAAGTTCTTTACTGTGAGGGTGGTGAGGAACTGGAATGGGTTACCCAGGGAGGTTGTGAATGCTCCATCCCTGGCTGTGTTCAAGGCCAGGTTGGATGAAGCCTTGGGTGATATGGTTTAGCGTGAGGTTTCCCTGCCCTTGGCAGGGGGTTGGAACTAGATGATCTTAAAGTTCTTTCCAACCCTAACTGTTCTAGGATTCTATGATTCTACGATCATGATCCAGACTGCAGTAGTCCTGAGGCTGACTGACAGCAAAGGGGTCTTTTTTGTACATGGTGTTGTGTGTACAGATTGAAATGTCTGGAGAAACCTGGAGTGACCAAGATTCTAAATTTGGCAGAGGTGGTGTTAGTTTTAGTGGCCTTCTTTTTCATTTATAATTTAGATTCAACGCTAAGCTCATGCATCCTCTGCTCTGTTCGTTGTGTGCTATTCTAGTTCACTTCCCTCACACTAACTGAAAGTTCTCCGATGTTGCTCTTTGCCATCTTTTGTTTGTTAAAATGTTTTTGCTTAAGCATTCACTGAAGAAAAGTTTCACTGAAAGTTTTGTTGACGAAAGATCTCACACAGCACCGAAATGTTCTAAATATGACACCAATATGTTTTCCACATGGCATCTGTTATGCAAAGTGCACCTAGATTTGCAAATTGTAGTTTAAAACCTTAAAGTTATCCAGTTGCTTCTGTATGAGATGAGGAATACGTGTCCAAGTGAGACTTAATAGAAGATCCATATATATACAATCCCAATTTGTTAAAGCTTTGCTTAGCCTGGCCTACCCTGTTAGCACTTTTTCCATCTCTTGGACATATAAACCCAACTAAGTGCGTGTTAAGCCATTTGTAAGGGAGAATAGCTACCTCGAAAGAGTATGTGATAGCTCTGCATGCATTTGTGGTTCTGAAGGACTAGATGTGCATACGGCCAGAGAGAAGGGCAGTGCACAGCCAGTAACTGATTTTTAATTCTTGTATAAACATGTCTGTATGGTTGAGGTGGTACTGCTGAGGATTCTCAAGCCTTCCTTAACTTAGCTGTGGTAGCCAGGCACTTTGGAGTTCCCACCTGACTGACAGGGGTCATCATCACCAGCCTTCTTCTCAGCTATATTTGTTAAGAACATGCATATTCATCTAAATTGAAAGAGATGGAAATGTATCTGCATTTAGGAATTTATAAATTACAACTACCCAGAAACAAGAATTCTGCATTGTAATATACTGCTATGTTGCATTAATTTTCAGAGTGGAGCTGAGACAAACATGTAGGTGCTGGAGCTTCACTAGACCTTGCAGCTGAATTTGTAGGTCTTGCTGAGCTGTCAGACACAACTGTTTTCCTCTTGTTTGTGAGCCTCCAGAAGGCCCATAAAGACTTAAGTGCATCACCACGAGTTTGAGCAGGCACAGATCTGTACAAATACAGACTTGGCTAGTGTTTAAAATGTCACCCTTTTTTTTTGTTGTTTGTTTTTGAGAAAATTCATGTTGGTTTGAGTCAGATGCAGATAAAAACAAAACCAAGCACATTCCAGAAATTCGCTGCCCAAGATGAAGAGCAGGGTAATCTTAAATTAGCAAGAATACTACCCTTAAACTTTCTGCAATTTTGCATCAGATGCAATCAGAAACATAGGCTCACAAAAGCTATTTGCTGTGAAGTCTGTTCATGGGTAGATATTATTCAGTTTCAGGCTTTCAAAGCAAAGTATGTCTAAAATGTTTGTTGTATGTATACCTTTAATAACTGTTAACAGCAGTAATAAAGACATGATATTGTGTATATGTATATATTAAACTAAAAAATGGCAGATGCACAAGACTCAGATCTTAAGAGGAAAGGAGGTCACCTCAGAGGCTATGACCAGCTGTAGAGCTGTTCAAAACTATATGCCACATGGGATAGCATATGACACATTTGGTTAAGTAGTGAAGATCTGATACATGGATGAATCTGGGCAGTATTTTTTTTTTTTTTGTAAATGGGAACACAAAAATACGATTTAATTTTTAAAAACCAGCCTTATAGGTAAGACCTTCTTTACCTCTTCCCATTCAGTGTGTGTAGCCAAACCTCTTGCCTTCCGGAGAATATAATTTTTCTGGTCTTCATGAAAAAGTATGACTGCAAAGGCAGTTTTTCATCAGTGAGGGAGAGCAATAACTAAAAGACTTGTATAAGCTTAATAAGCTCTCAAAATTCTGAAAATGCCCTCATTCTTCCAAGAGTATTATTTTAACCAACTCTGGTATCTCTGTATCCTCAGAGAGATAGAAAGCATGTGTGCAAATATGAACTTCTCAACAACATGGAGAGCTATTGGCTTGGACCCAATGTCTTGCATATTCAATGCCAGAAAATGCTCTTTTGTTTGGAGAAAAAAAAAATCATTTGTTTATTTCAGTAAATGATTCAAAGGGAGATGACTGCACATTGCTAACCAGAATTGAGGGATGAATGGTACCTGTCAATTGGCAAAACTACTTGTTAAATAAAAAAAACCCAAACCTTAAATGCCTACTTTACATACAAATAATAAGTTCAAAGGATTCTTTTGGGGAGAGATATTTGGTGGTATGAAGCATAAGAGTACAACATAAATATCTGAGGTATTAGAAATTCAGTTCTATTTTCACAATACCTTGTCAAAGGCAACCTTTTTGTTTTTCAGCACACACTATTTATTTTCTGAAGTTTTATTTGTTATGGTGGCATAGTGTACAAAAGTTACAGGTTTCAAGTCTCAGGGGGAGGCAGTGGGGACCAGTGTAGAGAGGCCATGAACTACCTTGTGGTGGACACAGCTGCTTCCAGCTGGCTCTGAAACAAGTGTTGTCAACAGCAGGAAAACCCATCCCTGATCCTTAGCTGAACCCAGAAACCCCCAGTGCTGCTACTCAAAAATGTTCTAGAAGGACAATGGCAACTACTGTGGTCTGGAGACACACCCTTGGAGCGGGAGGTGTTCCATGTTGAAGGGGGTATGAACATGCTGATGGGTCTGTGGGCGGTCTACTTGGGGGTCCATACACCTCTGAGAGACTGCAGCTGTGGGTGACTGATGCATGGGATCTGTGGCTTACTGTCTCACTGGATGGGTTTTGATGGATTTTGTGTAATCCACAGCAGAAAAAATTAAAATAGAGACTGAAGATGGAGGAGGATAGGGATTTATATGAAGGTAGATTTGTGTGTGTGTGTGTTCTTCTCAATGCCAAACCTGTTAAGTGGAGATTTTTTTTGTTGGCACTCCAGCAAATTTCCTCAAAGCCAGATTGCTTTGCCCACAACAGTGCCGGCTGAAGTAGACCGATAGAGCTGGTAGTGCTGAGGTCCAAATTTCACAGGCAAAGTTCTTCTTTATGCAGTATTTGTTTTGTAATATCCATGAAAACTATTTTTCACATTTGTGGAGTCCTGTTGGGAAATGATGAAGGCAGTCTATGTAGAACAATTAGTGCCTATGAGATGAAAAAAGATTCATAAACCTCTGGCTTGTGGTGTTGTGTCAGCCTGGAAGAACTTTTGGGAATGATCCTGTAGTGCATGGTCTCTCACTTAAGATCAAAGAAACAGAAATATATATCAAAAAGTCTTCAGCAGGAGAAATAAGGCAAGATGAGCTAACACTATGATGCTACGGAGAGAATCACTGTGGAATGTTTTAGTCAGATTTCAAATGAACTGAGCACAACTGCAAGTTTAATTTAAAAAAGCCTCCCTGTCCTCAGATGTTTGGCATGAGAAACAGTGCCAACTTGACAGAACTGTTAACAGCATTCAGGTTAGAGAAGTAATAAATTGGTCCTGAACACATTAGAACTTTATAAGGAAGGAGTAAAGGAAATGAACTCTGTTGGGTTTGTCAGCAGCTTAACATTTATTTTTGTTGTTTGCTTCCTTGAAATCGTATCAGAGGTTGTGTGCAAATATTGCCAGGTAATATACTGTCTAAATGGATGCACTTAGCAAGAGTGCTGCAGAAAAAAATTAGTTTCAAGCTCTGATTGGAACTGTAACAGCAACACTTTAAAAAGAGAAGAATTAGAGTAGTCTTAATAAGGAACTTGCTTAGTGGTTCCATTTCATTGTCTCATACTTTGTGTCAAGCGGTAGCTAGTAATATTTTTTGCAGACAGTAATGGAGGCCTAGAATAGAAACAGATGGTTCACTTCACAAAATTGGTGTTCTCAAATGCCCCGTGTTACAGAATCTCTAATGTTAACCTTCTGTCTCTTAGGTAAGAGTCAATTCAAATCCATTTAACCTATAAGCCTGGGTTTTTAGGGGGCCCTTGACTGAACATGATGTACTTGAGGCATACAGAACAGCAGAGCTAGTCCAAATCAGTGCTTCTGCAGTCAGCGGGCAGTCATTTGAAGATGAGTTGATAGTTCAGGTTTTGCTGGCTCAACAAGTAGGAATTATTTTAACTTGTGACAGCTGTGGGGTATTGCAGTGTTAATCCTCTTCTCAAAAATAAGCCACTCGAGTATGCACTGAGGCCATGGTGTTCTGCAGGGAATCCTGTTTGCATAGAGGTGGCATTTTGTTTAACCGTCTCCATTAGAAAGCAGTTAGTGAGAGGTGTGTCAGTAGAGGGAAACATATGAGGGGAAAGTGGTTTTCCCATCAAGATTTTCACAATTGGCTTTCTTCCTCTGCCCTGTGGGGGAGATTTTGAAAAAAAAAAAACCCAGAAGAAGGGGCCTACGGATTCACATGGCTGCGTCCCAAGCATTGTTCTCTAGCACTCTTCCAACTGCTTGCTTGACCTCTGTGTGTGGATCACTTTGACTAGATGTCATCATTCTGATTAAAAACTGGTGAGAAGACATAAGTTTTTCTCTTCTTGATGTTAAGAAATCCTAACATCACACAAATAGTGTTGCAACCATTCCCTTGCCTTCTGCTACTTCTGTGGGGAACCCTTCTGAGATCTTTAGCCTAGTGCCTTTGAGGGAGAGACACAAGTTCAACTCTAGCTGGAGAACTGTCAGAGAATGCCCATATCTACATAGAATCATAGAATCAACCAGGTTGGTAAAGGCCTTTAAGATCATCATGACACTTTTTTGCCATGCACTTGCAAAGAGAAAAGGCAGAGACAAAATTGTCCTCAATACTAAATCAAATGAAAGGATCACTGGCAGCAATGCCTTCAAGAGAAAAAACCAGATCAAGACCTCTGGTCATGCTGCTGTCTTCCCACGCAAGGATAAACTGGAGTGTATTCTTGCATGTCTGTGAAGGGGAAGTGGAAGGTCATCAAAATGTCCCAGGCAGTGATTTTCATAACTGAATCTCTACCTCTCTCTTCCATGAGATCTGGAGATCTAGACAGGATGACACTTACTGAAGCAACAAGGTACGTTTGAGGAGCCTGCCACTTGGGCACCAGGAGTTCAGACACTATGGAAGTGCTGCAGAAGGAATCCTTTGTTCTGTTTACTTCTGCACAGGAGACATCAAAATTACCCTTTTCTGGATATCAGCAGGTTGATGCAATACTTAGTAAAGCTGGGATCCTTCCTTAGGATTAGTGCCACATATTCAAGAAGCTATCAACTACAAAGAATTTAAGATTTTTGAAATTTTCAGGCTTTGCATGAAGTCCTAAATTACAGCTCATGTTTGTTGCCTTCATGCATTTTTCCTGACTAGCTGTCTGTTCATAAAATCCTCCTACCTCATGCTGTCCTTTAACTCAAGCTCTCTGCACAAAACCAGTGGAAATATTCAGGCATGGCACAACAAAAATGTTTATGATGATGGAAGGTACCAAGACTGCAACTAAAACAATAACAAAGATATATTAGTTCAACAGTGCATTAATAAATTTAATGTTAAGTAAAGCTGAACCTTCAAGAGGTAAATATTTAAATCAAGCCACAGAGATGGCTCAAACTGTATAAAGCTTTGGGGAACTATGGAGTGTTTTGTTGAACAGAGTTTGGCAATGCAAATGCTAAAATTTACATTAACTTTATGCAGATTTCTGTGTATTATAAAACTGAATAGAAGCCAAAGAAGATATTTTTCTTTTTTTTTTTGTATAAATTGGAAGTCAAAGCAGCGCTTAGAGGGCTTGACTGACTGTTGTTTGCCCTCCATGCCTGTAGTAGATGTTGCCAAGTGAACAGCAGCACTTCATTTCTTTCTAGTTTGTCCAGACCTTTCTGGACAAGCCCCTTGAAAGAGAAGCCACCCCAGAGGAGAGGGAGGGCAGCAGCATTCCAAAACTGTGATCAGAAACATTTTCATCCTTCTTAGCATGAAAACTAAGAGCAGCCCAACATGTTCTTGGGCTTTTTATCATTTCCCTTAGCAACAGCAGAGCTACAGCCCATATGAAGAAGGGAACTGTTACCCAGAGAGCGGCTGACAAGTCTTGAAAGAAAACTGGAAAGGGAACAGAGGCTTCAGCCTCATCCCTGCAGAAGGCCACAAATTGTCCAGGGACTTTGGTGGAGCATGTGACTTGACTGGGGCATGATGCACATAGTGTAGCAGCAAAGAGCTGTGCTGGAGCCCTTTCTGTTGCAAATGTCAAATGGTGCCTCCAAGAAACATGGAAAATGATTCATTTTTAATAACAGTGTTCACCATAACATTCTCCCCTGTTGCCTTCAGAGAGATGGAGAAAAGGACTGCTTTGAGCACTTCACCTCCTAGGATTTTCTGAATACCTCTTTGTCTGACTGTGCCTCACTTCCTCTAATCTTAAATTTTACCATAACTTTAATTATCGCTCTTTTGTTTCAAGAATAATCAGTTGCCTGCCAGTATTGTATTAATGCAATAGTATTCTATTGCTGAAAGAACAGTTTGAAAAGTTCAACATCTTACTATTATTTTCCAGTCTGAGCAAGGATATTCCATACAGTATGTTCCTTACACATAGTCACCTCTGCTTATGTAGGAAAACACTCAGTATTTTTGATTGCCTGGGATTTCTTCCTTTGTCTCAAGCCCTGTGAAAAATACTGCTGTATCTGTCTATCATACAAGGCTCTTATTTAGAAACATATTATCTCTTCATAAAATATTATCATTACCCATTAATAGCTCCAATGTTTTTCTGACCATTGCACAAAGAGACAAAATGTTCCACTGCCTTGCCTAAGTTTCCTGTGGAAACTGGGTATCACAGAGCAGGAACTGTGATGTGCTAATATTTATGATCATCGTAACAGTAAACTTAGATTTTGCCAACACTGTACACTGGACAAAGGGACAAAAGAATATCAGGCAATTTTCTGGCCCACACCAAAATGTGAGATCATCAGGATCTAGGACATGTATACATTGGCATTTATGACTTGTTAGCTTGGTTGCTGTTACATCCTAGTAAGGGTTCTTTTTTTGACAGGGCACCTCCTGTTATTTGCCTGCCATGTAGTTTTATTCAAGCATAGATGGAAGATACAGTGATAAACTTTCTTCTACACATTGTGCTTTATGCACTTACAGGTGTTTGCTGAAGGACAAAGCTTACCAACTTTTCTTTTTCTGGAATATCTTCAAGGTTGCCTAAAGTGGCTTGTGTCCATGCCATGTAGACTTGGGCTCTAATGCCAGCTCTACATTGCTCTTGAAATACCATGTTATTAGATATAGTACTGTCCTGTTCATTTTCATTTAACTCCTCTGCTTCTCTATATACCCTTTCTTCATACATTTTTCTGATCAGTTTCTCCC
Organism: Melopsittacus undulatus; assembly: GCF_012275295.1. Classification (NCBI taxonomy): domain Eukaryota; kingdom Metazoa; phylum Chordata; class Aves; order Psittaciformes; family Psittaculidae; genus Melopsittacus; species Melopsittacus undulatus. The sequence goes on from NC_047527.1 coordinate 18,746,885, forward strand.
CAGATCCACTGTGCTGATTTGCTGTTATCCTCCACAGCAATATATCAAGACTAGCAGCACTGTGGACGAAGACACTAGTACTGGTTTTTCTATTCTTTCAGGCTTAGTCAAGAGGAGTCAATTGCTTTATCATTTTCATCTCATCTGTAATCTCTAAACAGTCTGTCAATATTCAGCAGGATTTCATAGAACCCTATTATCTACCAACTATTATGTTCATGTATGACTTCTTGCTAACAGCTTAACAGTTTTGCATAAGAAGATTAACAGATTAGATTTCACAAAGAACCCACATCACACAAATCTTCAAAACATCTCCTCAAAGGAGCAAGAACCAAAATAAACACTTTCTGAATGTAAGACAATTCATCAAAATTGACCACTGCCTCCTTTGAAAGTAATCAAATGAAGATTTCTGGGTAAAAGGCATCTTCTGGAGGCAGCGAGGTTGATATTTTTTATGAAAATCTATCTATTAATAAAGAATTTAAAGTACTTAATTCTGCCTAAATTCACAGCAGAAAAGGCACTTAATGTGCAAGTAATGATAAGTACAGAACACTTCTTTCCTTGTTTATCACATTATAAAAGATATTTTAAAGACAGCTGCTAAATATCCCAAACGTGGTTTAGACTTGGATGTTTTGCTAATTCAGATTCATTTTATGCACAAAATAAAGGAAAGTTTATCTTCCCTCATATTAAACATTACCTTGCTAATTAGGTACTATTTGACTGAAGAAAAATGGTGTGCAGCTTAAATAGAAGTGATAGATTTTGCTATCATAGCTTTTAGTAACAAAAAAGTGTCTCACTTCCAAAACCGTTCTGACACAGATCCACTAAACCTGGAAAAGTTCTCAAAGAAATCTGAACAGATTTTTGGTTTATTGCCTGAACAAAAAACCCAAGAAACCTCATCTAAGGAATTTTATCCAAGAAATCAAACAAAAAAAACTCAAATTGCACGTTCATGCCTTCTACTATTTTTTTTTTCCTGTGGATTAGAGTAAGAGCATTTTTAATAAAAAGGAGCCTGATCCTTCAGATTTATCTCTGAACAAAATCAGAACAGTAATATGTGTGTGTGTGTTTCTTTTAATATTCTCACCCAGAATTGGAAACACTGAGTTATTAGGGGCTGCTGTTCTCTTGGAACTTCCACTTTGGCCAGAGCCAAGCGTGAGAGTTATTGCACAGACACCGCATAGCTCACCTTTAGTTTTCTAGGGGTAGTTCTAAGAAAACGGGATTAGTTTCTTATGGGAAATGCCCTTGCCGGGTAGGAGTAAAAGCTCCAGATCCAGGGAGCCCTCTTGCTGCCGGCCGCGGAGCACGAGTGCCGCCCCGAGGCCGCGGAGGAGGGCTGCGGCTGCGGCTGCTGCTGCTGCTGTCGCGGCGAGAGCCTCGCAGGGCAATCCGCAATCGCGCTGTCAGCGACTTCCTGCGGAATCAGCCTGACGGAGGGTTTTCATCCCTTACTATCCCGGTGAAATCTTTATGCGGGGATGCGAAAAGGTCGTGGGTCTGCTGTTCTTTTGTGTTCTGTTGGGAAAGCAAAACCAGCCTAAAAGGCTGAACTGAGTTTAATATTCTTTGGAAGGTAAATGGATATATTTTAATCTGAGTTCACATTGGATTCAAGCAGGAGATCCATTCCCAGTCTTAACTTTGACTTTTCTGACTTTTCTTCCTCTTAATATTATAGACAAATGGGAACTAGCATATTAAGATTCATCTGACATAGGATGGTCACAGCTTCTCTGGATGTACAGATATGGCTTTGTCATATACACTCTATTTTTGCCCTGCTGATGTTGCCTGTCATATTTATATGCACAAATATCATGAGTGCAATAGATAAAATAGATGAATACCAATACTTGGCAGGGATTTTTTTTTCGGGGGGGGACGACAATATTTAATGAAAAATATAAGGCCCTCCAAATCTTGCCCATTGTTTAATCTATAATTATATGTAGGTCCATTCTGATACATTTCATTATCAAAGACAAAGGGAGTGTCTTTGTCATGCCTCAAAGTAGTGCAGTTAATTTTTTTTGCCTACATTACTGTGTGGGAAAAAAAGCCCTATAGCTAAATTCAGGTTTTTTTTTTTCAAAAATACAATATAAATTTGGCATACTTATATATAAATATATATATAAAATATATAAATTAAGCATAACTTCCTTTCTTTGCCTGTTTTCAGTTTAGCTACGTGTCTTTAACACAAGTTGCCAATCCTTTCTCATTATCTTCACATATCTCACAAGATGTAAGGCCAGAGGGATTTGTCTTTTACATCCCTGTTTGCTCAGACAGTTTTTATATTCCACCTCCTGTATGATTTCCTTTTATGCTTGAGTTTTGTCAGGACCTTCTTGTTCTTTCATGCAGGACTTCTATAAACTGCTTTTGCTTGATTTCTTGTGCATGAGGATG